>NC_045426.1:687787586-688134586 GCF_902635505.1 Sarcophilus harrisii
GACTCATTCTTGAATAGCTAGTCCCACCGCTTTGCCTGACCAGAAGGAAAATGTTGAAAAAGCTAATGGATGCTGACATTGTGCAACAGTCATTCAGCCAAGTTTTACTTTGACTTCATTTGAAAAACAAACCAGTTCCCACTTCTATTCTGCCTATTTGTAACACATGGGATCTTTAATGAGAGCAGGAAGAAGTTCATAATGCTTCAAAAGGTCTGTGATTATTATTAGCATGGAGACTCACTGCACTGCTGCAGGCTGCAAGCCCTCCCCAGCCCAGGAGGTACTTTTCTTAAGTTTATGGGGCCAAAAAAACCCACAGTCAGTTGGAGATCAGTCTTCTGATGTTGCCCATCTCCCCAGTAAGCTGGATTGGTCTTGGGATGTCTGTTCTCAAAGCCGTTCCAGTTCATTAGAACTACAAGAGCAGAGCTTTGGAGAGCCTCATGTCACCTTCACACCAAGATGAGGCATTCAAGTAGGAATTATGTAATACAGGAAGGAAGTAATATTAGAATCCATCTGGAGTATAAACACATTACTTAGAATTGGTATTAAACATCTAAAGTGTTGTGATCACATGTTTGAATGAGATTCTGCATCTAAAACTCTGAAAAATTTTTAAATTCTACTTTGAACACAGGAAGGATAAATTTTGACTTCAGAAACTTCTTAAGTCACTGGTTGCAATAAACATTTTAATCCCACCTTCAACCTCCCTTCCAAGTAAATAGAATTCAAAGGACTAGAAATGCAGGGATGCGACTGAAGTATTGCCAATAATATTAAAATCTGTAATTTACCTTAATTTCATAGTTTTTGAAGAAGACATTGGCTTTGAAATAATAGATAGCTTCATCCACAATATCTGTGTCTTTTGCTATGCAAAAAGCAAGAGAAAAAAGAAAAATTAACCAGCCATAAGACAGCATTATTATGTGTCTGTTGGACGTTTTTAAAGAGAAGAAAAGATAACATGATTATGAAAAGCCTTGAAAAACTTACATGCCGAGTGAAGCATGCAGAACATTGTACACAGTATCAATCAAATTATGTAATTATCAACTGTGATGGACTCTTCTCACCAATGCAGTGATTCAAAACAGTTCCAATAGACTTGGAATGGAAAATGAGAGAGATTCTCATTGAGAGAAAGAACTATGGAAATTGAATGTGGATTGAAGCATATTATTTTCACCTTTTTTAGTTTGTTCATTTTTTAATTGTTTCTTTCTCATGATTTTTCCCCTTTTAGTTTGATTTTTCTTGTACAAGATAAATATGGAAATGTTTAAAAGGAATGCATATATTTAACATATATCAGATTGCTTGCTGTCCTGGGGAGGGAGGGAAGGAGGAAAAAAAAAAAAAAAAGAGAAAAAGTCTTACAAAAATACATGCTGAAAACTCTTTTTACGTATATTTGGAAAAATAAGATACTGCTGAGAAAATAAAACTTTTAAAAAGGGTAGCATCTATTTTGCGCCTTAGAAAATGAACTTCAGTTATGATCTGTAACAATTATGGGATATAGAAACATAATCCTATAAAAAGACAGATTTAAAAAAAATATGTGCACATGTACTCTGAAGTAGCCAGAAGTCTTGAAAAGCCAGAAATACCAATGCAAAAGAAAGATTTAGATACAAAATTTCTTTGACCATTTTGTTCTTTTCAGTTTCTCAGTATTTTAAAAGCTCAGAATCCTGGAGCCTTGATACCAAGCAGGTGGTTTCAGCAATACCAAGAGAGTTAATCTTTTTAAATACAGTATAGAATCTTTTATTTTGTGGAAGAAATGTAAAATGATCCCACAGCCTGCATATCCTGGAAAAAAAATTAACTAAATTGTATAGAGGAAACTGCTGCTGGCAAAACTCCCCAATTCTTCCCCCTTAAAACACAGGCTCTAAGTTGACTTCTTCAGAGCACAAGGATGCACTTGGCAACTAAGAATCCCTGGGACTATAATTCAGCAAAGCAAATAAATGGTCTTTCACTTCCCACTTCTCATGTCATTCTCCTATTCCCTAATTGTCAAGCTAATTTGATTCTAATCCACTCCTGGGGAATGAACTGATGGATTGCTGTGATCCTGAGGGGCCTCTACTCCAAATCCTTATTCAAATTCCTCGGGTCTCCACGGTGGCAGCTCTGTGTAGCTGTTGGATGCTCTCAAGAATACTGGAAGGATCTGAGACTGTGATGGTAGAGAGCCAGCCCTTCCACAAGCTGCCTGAGGTTGATGATCTCTCCAAGGTCAGAGTGACAGTGACAGAGTGACAGAATTTTAATTTGGTTCTTCTTCACTCCAAGCCCAGTGCTATCCACTCATCTGCCTCCAATTCTGCACCAGTACTGATGACTTATTTTTTATTCAATATACTAAAATGGAATTTTAGTGGCCCGAATTTCTCCCTCACAGAATCTGGCTTGATAAACGTGCTTTGCAATTTTTTTATGTATTATGTTCTTTTATGTGCTCGCTTCCATCTGTTTCCTTTTCCTGCATCTCAAAATTTATTAAGAGAGATGACTCATTGAAATACATTAAGCTTACAGAGCAGTACACTGATGTTGAAACTAAAATTAAACTTAAGAGGAGTTTCAAGCTAAGAAGCCTGACAGAAAAAACGGTAAGAATAAGATGACGATTGTAACCATAATATTGGAAACAAGGAATGGAGTGCAAACCAGCAGACAGCAGAACACTGCCTTCCATGTTTCATGGGAAACTCAATGCTTCAGAGTAGATCAGGACAGCACTTGAACAAAGCAGGGCCTTTGAGGCACAAAGCTACGTTTCCCAAACTAAAGAGCCAAGAAGAGAGAAAATATTTTAAAAGATGAAAAACCACCATTAAATTAACACTGGAGCTCAGCAACATTAACAGGAGGCATCTACAAAACTATCCTGAGCTGAGCTGTGATGCAGATGTGCGCGCGCACACACCCCCACATATGCTAACAATGACGGTCCAGGAGGAGGTTAGACAAGGAAGTGGTTTTAGAGGGCTAAGACATCCAAGTGCTAAAGGGGAAGAAAGTCTGACATAGCAGCAGTGTACAGAGCAGTCTGGATCATAAGCTTTTTCTGGAGTCAAGCTGTTACTCTTTCCTTCCAACTCCCAAAGAAATTTTGAACAAGGAGATGAAATAAGAATAAAGTCCTTAATTAGGCAGATGGAATCTAAAAATCATCTTCACAGGTCTGGGATACAGAGTCATTCTAAGCAACCAGAAGGTGCAAATAGCAGCCCAGCAGAGCTAGGAAGAAGACAAAAAGTTTCCACATTCATGATTTCAAGATCAAATGGTTACCGTGTTACCTCCCTCCACACAACTACCTTTTTGAAAAATGAAAGAATATAAACTTACTTTCTCTTGGAGCTGGTCCTTTAAATTGACTCCTAATGGGCAAGAGGGCCATGTTTCCAATTAGCTTGGTGTCAGGGTCCATGAGAGAGGAGTGGTACGCCTGCGAATTCCACCATGTCAGAAGGCAAAAGGGGCAGGGAGATAAACACCAGAGAATTACACTGAGGAGGCGGCTCAGGGACCACCTGGGAGAGCTTGCACCTGAGCAAGAACCTCCTCGCCAACACCTCCTGTCTTCAATGATAACCTCTACGGGGGAGAAGGGAACAAGCATTTATGTCCCACCTACTGTGTGCTGAGCCCTGTGCCAAGTGCTTTACAAATGCCTCATCTGATCCTCAGCAATCCTGCTATAATTATCCCCACTGTTGGGGCAAGAAAAGCTTAAATGACTTGCCCAGAGTCTTGCAGTTCCCAAGTGCCTGAGGAAGGAGTTGAACTCGGGTCTTCCTGACCCTAAACCTTGAGCTCTGGCTCTCTAGTCAAAGGGAATCATTCAGCTTCAGGAGAGATTTAATTGTTAGGAAATTCTTCTCGACAAAAAACCTGTCTCTTCACCCCTTCCACATCTTTGACCAAACAGAATGAATCTCAGACCTCTTCCACAGGACAGTCCCAAGGGAACCAGCCTTCTTACTCCCCACCCCACCCCCCTCCAAGCTGGACACTAATAATCCTCCTGATGGAACCAAATGACACACAGGTAACGCTCTTCTGGACGCTCTCCAGGAAGGCAGTTACTCCTAAAACACAGACCCTATTCTCTCCATGCGCAACACAGCCCAGCTTTCCTCGACTCTCCTGGGTCAGAGGTGCCATGACTCACTAACTGTATATAGAGTCTAAAAGAACATTACTTTTTGGACTGCCGTGTCACCCTGGTGATTGATGACTTTGTGGTTCACTAAAAGCCCCAGATCTTCTTCATACAGTGCTTTATAAGTTTTATATGAAGGCCAATGATATATCACATTGAAGAAAAGGGGACAGCCCATCCAAGAGAAAGCTCCGTTGATATTTCCCAGCTCAAACATTTTCACAGAAAAAAGATGATTGCGACCAGGAAAAAACGTTAGTGATCATGGAACCAAAAGCCCTGGAAGGAGGATCACAAAATGGTCTCACTGGCATTGGTTCCAGTCCCAGCTCCAACCCTGGGTGCCTGGATGCCTCTGAGCATCACCTGTAAAATAGGGACCGTGGGGCTGGGAGCTAAAGGGGACTGAATAAGCATCTGATTCAAGCTTGTCCTTTACATGCACCTCTCTCATTCGGTTTCTATCTGCCTGTGTATAATCCTAGTGGTCGGAGCAGAGCTGGGGAAACCTTCAGTCGCTACAAAAATAGGCAAGTGTCATTAAGGACGGGAGCCCCGGAGCCACTCTGAGTGAAGAGAAGGCTGGAGGCGGGAGGGGGCTGGGCTGCAGAGAAGGGTAGAGGGTGGGAGCAGAAGAGGAAATCTGGCACAGGACAGAAGGCTCCAGAAAGGGAATCCCCGTCTCGGCCCCCAGAGTGCCCCGAAATGAAAGGGCCGAGGGACAACCTCCGCCTTTGTTTCCCCGAACGTCCCCATTGAAGAGCCCTGTGGGCTGGCGGGGCCTCTAAGCCCCTGCTCTGGGCAGGAGGAACCCCTTCCCACCAAACGCTGCGGCTGGACCAGGGATCTCTGCGCTCCCGGCCTAGGTCTACCACCCGCGCTGGGCCTCAGTTTCCCCTCTTGTCAAAGGGAAGAGCTGGGGCTGGGGCTTCTGGGCGTCGGTTTCAAAGCCACTGCCCGGAAGGAAACGGTCGGACCCTACCCTCCGCGGCTTCAGTTTCCCCGAATGTCGGATAACGTCCGTGGTCACCGAGCCCCAGCCCACACCCGCCGCCCTAAGGGGGGGGGGGCCGCCGGCTCCCGCTCCGGGCCTCAGTTTCCCCAGTTATCAAAAGACGAGGCCCACAGGCTCTGCATCCGCCGCCGGCTCCCGCTCCGGGCCTCAGTTTCCCCGCTTGTCCCGCGGGAAGGACCGCCCTCTCCCAGGGCCTCCGCTCCAGACCAGACCGATGGGGTCCGGGTCCTCCGCCGCCGGGCGCCCCTTCCCCCTTCCCCCTTCCGGCCGTCCCACCCCGGCCCCCTCGCACTCCGCAGGGTCGCTCCCCTTCCGCCCCGGGACTCTCTGCGACCCTTCCCCGCGCCTCACCGGCATCTCGGCGGCCGGGCCTGGGCTACTGGCGAGCAGAAGGGACTGGCTCCTGTCAGAGACCCCGGCACTTCCGGTCTGGCGGCCGGGTGGGGTCTAACCGGAAGCAATCCGGAAGAGGCGGGGGCGGGAGGAGGTCGAGTTTCCGGTGTTGGCGCTAGGAACACTAGAGGGAGCCGGAGAGTCAGGGCCGCGATGCCGGACGCTCTTACGTTTGCGCATGCGCAGAGGACTCCAAAAGCGCGAGCAGGCTGCGGTGCGGTTCCAAGGCTCAGCTCGGGTTACAGTGTCTTCTGAGGCTGCGCATGACGAAGTCGTGGGCGTGGCAGGGCGAGTATTAGCATCCATTTTATGTAAATCAGCCTTGCGGAGGGCTTGCCCTGGGAAAAGAAACTTCTGGCTCAAGTCATCTCTCTTGGGGATGGGTGACCTCTGAACCTCAGAGTTTTTTTTTTTTTTTTTTTTTTTGTTGTTGTTGTTGTTGTTTTTTTTTTGCTGAAGCCATTGGGGTTAAGCGACTTGCCCTGAGGCACACAGATTCGAGCTCAGGGCCCCTGACTTTAGGGCTGCTGCTCTCCGTGGCCGGCCCATGGGGCTCAGTTTTTTCTGCTGGAACAAGAACGGTTTATTTTCTTATTTTAAGAAAATCATTAATCAGAGAAATGCAAATTAAGACAACTCTAAGATACCACTACACACCTGTCAGATTGGCTAAGATGACAGGAAAAAATAATGATGATTGTTGGAGGGGATGCAGGAAAACTGGGACATTGATTCATTGTTGGTGGAGTTGTGAACGAATCCAACCATTTTGGAGAGTAGTTTGGAACTATGCTCAAAAAGTTATCAAACTGTGCATACCCTTTGATCCAGCAGTGTTACTACTGGGATTACATCCCAAAGAGATTATAAAGAAGGGAAAGGGACCATTATGTGCCAAAATGTTTGTGGCAGCCCTTTTTGTAGTGGCTAGAAACTGGAAACTGAATGGCTGTCCATCAGTTGGAGAATGGCTGAATAAATTGTGGTATATGAATATTATGGAATATTACTGTTCTGTAAGAAATGACCAACAGGATGATTTCAGAAAGGCCTGGAGAGACTTACATATACTGATGCTGAGTGAAGGGAGCAGGACCAGGAGATCATTATATACTTCAACAACAATACTATATGATGACCAGTTCTGATGGATCAGGCCATCCTCCGCAACGAGATCAACCAAGTCATTTCCAAACAAGCTAATTGTACAATATTTCAGAGTCTGATTCTTTTTGTACAGCAAAATAACAGTTTGGTCATGTATACTTATTGTGTATCTAATTTATATTTTAATATATTTAACATCTACTGGTCATCCTGCCATCTAGGGGAGGGGGTGGGGGGGTAAGAGGTGAAAAATTGGAACAAGAGGTTTGGCAATTGTTAATGCTGTAAAGTTACCCATGTATATATCCTGTAAATAAAAGGCTATTAAATTAAAAAAAAAAAAAAAGAAAGAAAGAAAATCATCGTTGGAGAAGAGGAGATATTTTGTATCCAATTGGGGCTTTGATCTCCGTGGTGCAGAAAATACAAGAGATCAAAAAGTTTGTAATAAAAATGGATTTTTAAAGAGTCTGGCGCGACGCGCAGCGGGACTGCAGGAAGGGAGAAGGCGGGCTCGTTAAAGTTGCCAAGCTCCCTGCCCCTACCCACTCAGGCAACTTAGTCCTGCATGTAGGCACCGACTCTACACAAGGGGTTGTGTGGGGCTCAAGGACAAAAATGTGACATTAGACACCCTTGATCTTCCTGAGAATTGTGGGGGTTTTAATCTTTATAATGATAGGAATAGCTCCTGACGTCCCCCCATCAGCCCTAAAATCTAAACACAAATGATTCCTGTCTCATCACCCGGTACTCTGTGTGTGTGTGTGTGTGTGTGTGTGTGTGTGTGTTCATTTTCCCAAGACTTGCTTTTTTCATCTTAAAAATGAAGGGCCATTGGGTAAAATACAAAAGGGGGTCTTGGAGTAAATAAGAAGTCAAGCCAAAGAGCTCTAGGAAAATTGGTGGAAAGCGTATGTTTTTGATAGATGGAGTTAGGCCTTGAGGAAATGAAAAGATTTGGAAGAGAGAAAGGGAGTCCTTTGGAGAGGGGGTATCGTACCCCCGTATCACTTTTCTAATAAGTGTCCTCAGCTCACAAGAGCCTCCATGTGTGTTTTTCACTGTTTATTTGGAAATGTATGATGTGTCTTGACTGCAGGACAAAAACATGTATCATATTCCTATGCAACAATGTTTTCAATACACATTTAAAAATACAATGTTATAATCTGTAACCCTTTAATCCAACAGACCAGGAGGTTATTAATCTGGGCTCTGTAAACTTTTATAATATTATGAAAACATGTTTTAGTGTTATTATGTATTTTATGGATTTAAAATAATTATCTGAAGAGTTTTCATTACACTGCCAAAGGGATCCATGACACAAATTTGATATAGACTGGCCATTATATTATCTTGGGATAAAGTCACAGAGGATTTAATTTTTTTTTTAAGTTAGTTTAACATCAACTTTTTTGGATAAAAAAAAAAATCTAGAACATGACTCATAATTCATGAAAAAAAATCAATACTTCATTGATTATATCCTGAAGAAACTACCCAAAGACCCCACTTTGATGTCTATTGAGGACTCAAATTGAGGTTTGACTCCTGCCTTGGTCACTTACTAGCTTGTGATCATGAGCATTTGGTTTAACCTCCTTTGGCCTCAATACTTTATCTGGAAAATGAGGAAATTGGACTCATTAACCTCAAAAGTTCTTGGAAGTGTATGGCAGGGGACCTTGAGCTCTGGCAGGTTCTTGCCAAGCTGGGGTGATTCTGATTATAGTCCTTGAAATGGTCTCTTGGTGTCAGGGGTCATAACCTGGCCAGGTTAAGCTCACCACTGGATTGACAGCTGAGTGGTATTTTCTTTTCTTTCTTTCTTTCTTTTTTTGCCCCAACAATTCTCAAAAGAACTTTTGAGAAATGAGACAAAGAAAAAGAAAAAAAAACCAATTCTCAATTAGCAAATCACAAAATGGCTGTTTTTGACATTAGAGGAATAAGTGTCTGAACTAGTGAAACTATAGATCATTGAAATGTATTAGATGAAATATTTGAGGTAAAATGGCTTGGGTATTGAAAAAACACTAAAATCTGAGTGACAAAATATACAGGATATTACCATTTAAGGATATAGAGTAGTGGGATCTGAAGCTAGAAAGATTTGAATTCAAATTCAGCCTCAGACACTTACTGTTTGTGTGACCTGAGTGAATCTGGCTGCCTCAGTTTCCTCATCAGTAAAATCATTTGGAGAAAGAAATGGCAAATATTTAGGGAGTTCCCCATTCTCATTTTCTGCCTCCTCAGGTCCACAAGTGCAATTTTAAGTGCTCTTATGTATGTTAGCCTCTTTTTAAAAATCTATTTTTATTATGAAAATTTTCTTTTTATTATTAAAGCTTTTTATTCACAAAACATATGCATGGATAATTTTTCCAACATTGACCCCTGCATAACCCCCTGCCACAAATTTTCCCCTTCTTCCTCCATCCCCTTCCCCATCCGGCAGGCATATTGTATTCTCTATACCACTAAGAAATGAAAATCCCAAATGGAGTCACAAAGAAACAGAAACAATTGAAAAACAACACGCAAATGAAAATTATTGTCTAAAAAGAGTGGGGCTAGCCTTTTGGCTATCTAGTGGGTTTTCATTTAAAGAACAAAAGCATTTAAAAAAAAAAAAGAAAAATGATCTTTTGCCAAGCAACGGTAACTTGGGCTCAATTGAGAGTTGTATACCATTTTCTATTTTTCTCTTATAAACTGTAGATGCTTCTGCTGCTCCCCAAGTTTTTCTAATTACACAAATCAAGGGCAAGACACTTTCTGGTTCTAAATCTAGAATCCCAGCATAATTGTAATGTAATGTGGCTGATGTTATTCAGGAATCAAATGTTGGAGTCTGGATGTGAAGAATTCACAATGGCCATTTTCTTTGGCAAAAGACAGGTTTATTTAGGAGAAGTTACATTCCAAATGACGGGATACAACAGACACCAGAATTGGCAAGTATGAAATAGGATTAGGCATAGAAAGGGGCTTTAATAATTAATGATGGTAAGGGCAAAGTTTCCTGATGCAATTTGCCATTTGCTAGGAGAAAGGAAACATCCCATGATATTGAAGCATGTCCTTAGTGGGCAGGCTAAATCCTAAAAGGGATTTTTTGTCCCCCTAAAAGAACTAGTTATCGATGAGTGGGGCTGAGAAGCATGGTGAGATTAGGAGAGACACTATGTGACATGGGGGGACAAGGGGAAAGACACCAGGAGGCAGAGGGCCTAGTGGGACTGAACCAGAGGGTGCGGCCCAGATGACATGGGCCATAAGCAGATTTATAGGAAAAATTTAGCCTCAGGGACTTGAGATGACTTGGATTTCTGACCGGATCACCTGCACAGCGGGTGGTACCACAGAACTAAACTGATCTCTATCAGGGCTGCCTTTTTCAACCTTCCAATTTCTCTCTGCCCAACACGCCTACCATTCAGGACCTCATCACCAGGGCAAGGTCAATAGACTACTAAGTCCTGCTCCCAAAGTGAAAACTTTCTGTGAAATCACTCCATCATTCTGGACCTGTTTCCTCATTAATAAAAGGGGGTTTCTTAAACTGTGGGTTACAATCCCATAGGGGACCATGTAACAATGTTGGAGTTGCAAAATTATGATTTGTTCTCAGTAAATGTTTGATTTGTATATCTATTTTATGTACCTGTATACCCAGGGTTGCATTAAAATTTCTCAGGCAAAGAGAAGTCGTGAATGGAAAAAGTTTAAGAGGCCCTCCTCTATATGTCCTCTCTTAAGGGACCTTCTAACTCCAAAATCGCGCTCTCTCTGAGCCTAATGGACATTATGCTGAGCTCAGGAAAAAAGTTCCAAGGGAATTGTAGGGGGAAACTTTCCGGACTACAGCCCAGGGGTCTCCCCACAGAGTGGGGCATGTGTGGTCAGGGGACCTGGGTTGGAGTCTCCCACCCGGGAGACCTTGGAACACGTCTCTCAGGTTCCTTTCCGATGACCTCCCACTTCCATCTGTCCCTAGGTAGCAGCCCACCTGAGCGTGCCCAGGAGCCTGTAAGCTCCTTGTGGCAGGGGCTGGTCTTGATGGGTGTTTGTATTCCCAGCTTTAACATAACACCTGATACTGAACAGGTGCTTCACTTGACCAGCCAGATGAAAGAAGTCTTAAAGAGATGAAAGCTTTCCTCTTCACAGAGCAAACAAAAGCACAGGTTAGATGTCTTGAAATGTCTGCCATGTTTTGGTTGGCTTAACCAAAGCCCATGATTCTTTACTGTTTTGGAATTACTAAATTTCAATTCTCTTCATGCCCAAGAATTGTAATTAGAATTTTGATGGGATAGGATGACCAACGATGGCAGAGAATTGTGTGGCTGTAAAGTCAGAAAGGCCGGAGTTCCAACACTGCCTCAGTCACTTGCTGGCTGGAAGAGTCACTTAACCAGAAAATTTATTAATATAGGTAAGTTACACACAGCTGTCAATTTACATCTGGTACAGATATATTTAAGTATCTGTATTTGGTACAGGGTATTTAAGTCTAGACCAAAAAAGAAGGGGGAAGAGAGATTTCAAAATATAATTGGAATATAAAAAAACTATGAATAACTGAAATAAAACATTTTATTTCTTATTACAAAACTAATTTCTAGGCAATCCATTCTGAGGGAAGGGAATGGAATCATTTTTCTACAGCAAAACCACAGGAAAGAATTTGAGTAAAGAGGCCATCTGGTCCAAATTGAATCTGTAAAAAATGATCCTTTCCACCATTCAAGACCAGCCTTTGATTGAAGTAAGGCAGACCATCTCTGAATCCTGAAGGGCCCCATGAGATCTGGATGCAGCTTACATTGTCAAGGAATCTTTCTTTCTTGATAGGAAGCTGAAATCTCCTTCTTCACCACTTCCACATCACAATGCCAACTGTCCTTCCCCCCAAATGAAAGTAAATTGAGCCCTTCTCTACTAGAAATAGCAGCACCAAGGGTTTGTCAACACATAATTGTGTGTTTTTTACAAACCTAAATTGTTCTAAATGGGAATCCCGAGTCAGACTATATTTAGAGCCCAGCCAGGATGTAATATACATCCTAGAGAATTTAGGACTCCATTTGGAAACATTTGTAGATTTTTTCAAATTATCCTTTTTCTTTGGGGGAAGGAGGAAGTGACAAAGTTCAAATTGTGGATTAGCCATATATTCTTTTCTGCTTTGGAAAGATGAATTCTCCATCACTTCTCCCTGAGGCTAAAAACGAGTCTTTGTAAGATTCTGCCTGCAAAGCTCTTCATGCTTTAATAAATACTGGAAAAATTAAATATCTTCATTTATTCCCCAGGTCTTGAAAATATTCATCGAACATGGATGAGCTGTCTTCTTCCTGTTCCTTCCGGCAAAGAAACAAAAGAAAGTTTATTTAAGAAAAAATTTTTTTTTCCTTAAAATGAGGTAATAGTGGCACTTATGGGTAGGTGTCAAGTAATGATTAAAAATGGGTTACTATCTGGCAAACATTCAATGTTTTGGGGCCAAAGTAACTGAGAAAGAGAAAAATAGTTTCTTGTTGGGAGGGCCCAGGTACAGATCCTATAAATGCCAACTTATCTGGAAAAGCCTAATCTGTACAGGATTCCAGTGTAGACACAAGAGAAAGTGAGAGGGACACAAAGCAAAGACCTTTTAAGTCTTCTCTAGCTAGTTTGCTTGTGATTCACATGAAACAGGAGCAGAATAGGAGGAAGTTAAAGATAATTTTGTTTAGCTCCTTTTCCTATCTGGTGGAGTACGGCTCTGAGAACACTTGCCCCAGTCAGGCAGGATATGATAAGAACCAACAAGTGAAAAGGGTTTCTGACCCACCGAGTCAGAGCTGAAACGAGGGCATCAGTTGAAGCTGCTTAAAGAATAGATGGGCCGGATCCAAGCCTGGGCATTTGTTACCTTCAGTGACTGTCCTGTCCACTGACCTTCAAGGTCACCTAATACCATCCTCAAACCACTAGGAATGTTGTGGTAGTAAGCTTCCCTGGTGCACAAAGCTCCATTAGCCAGATCTCTTTCTTTTATAAAATAGTTTTTATCCCTGTCTTTTGTTTTCTTTTTTTGTTGAGACAATCAAGGTTAATTAACTTGCCCAGGGTCACACAGCTAGTAAATGTTTAGAGTATAGGCCAGATTTGAACTCAGGTCTTCCTGCCAGGGCCGGTGCTCTATCCATAGCACTTCCTAGCTGCCCTGTGCTTTTGAATTTATCATTGTATATATTTCCATCTACATCCTACATTCTTTCCCTCAACTCCTGGAAGATAACAAAGAATTTTTTTTAAATAATAAGAAAAAAATTTCAGTAAAACCAATTAACATACTGTAAAGAATCTGACATTATATATGATGTTCAGTCAATGGTTATGCTCACAAAGGTGACAGATACCCAGGACAGGATCTTCACTCTTGTTTTAATTCTCCTTTTACTATCTTCTCTTATTTATGTCAGAAATCTGCTTTTGTTTTTAATCCTTATCATATCTCAGTGGAGGAAAGTATTCCCAGAGCTCCAGTGAGAAAATGGCTCATCACCTTTACCTCTCACCCCATCTGCTCTGTGCTACACAAATCTAAGGACTTGACTAGATGGAGAAACCTGAAAAGCCTGGTGAATTTTGTCCACTCTCTATTCCAGTCATAACTCTCTTTGTTCTCTCTATACATCATTATCTTTTCCTTGAGTGATTTGGCAAATTAAGCTGTCAACACCTCGAGAAGGTGGGATTTTCTTCTCCATTTCTACTGATTGTTAGGCAGCTGAGCAGGCTGACACGGGCGTGCACTTCTTGTTGAAAACTGCTGCTCTTAACACCCACATACAAAAGCAACAGGGTGACATACTAGATTTCCATTCTTTTTTTCTCTAAGCCTAAGATTACAGATATCCTAATTCAAGTATGGCTGGCTCCAGGGAACTGACTCCAAAAGCAAGGAAGAAAAGCCAACATTTTCTTTTAGAACTGGAATCAAAGCTTCAGATGATTTAGAAAGGGATTAAGGAATTATCAATGACAAGTCCAATATTCATCTCAGGGTTGTAATCCCAAAGAGCAGATAATGAGACAGGTTTCCTTCTTGTCAAGGAGAAGATACCTATATACTCTAAGCCATGGGTCACTTGTTTTTGCTCACCTGTTTTACTTTGGTACAATGGAGGGGTCAAATATTGAGGAACTAACAGAAAATTACTGAGGTGAGTTTTTTTTTTTTTTTATTTTGTTTTAATATACATTGCTTCATGAATCATGTTGGGAAAGAAAAATCAGGGCAAAAGAGAAAAAACATGGGAGAGATTAAAAAAACAGAAAAAAGAAGTGAACATAGTATGTATTGATTTCCTTAGATCTTTTTTTCTGGATGGAGATGGCATATTCTGTCCAAAGTCTATTGGGATTGTTTGGATCACTGAACCACTGAGAAATGCCATGTCTTTCACAGTTGATCATCACACAATCTTGCTGTTATTGTGTACAAGGTATCCCTGGTTCTGCTTGTTTCTTTCCAGGTCTTTCTAAAATCAGCTTGTTCATCATTTTTTATAGAATGATAATATTGTTACCTTCATATACCAGGGGTGAGGTTGGTTTTTTTCTTTTTCCAATCAATTAACCATTTTTGCAAAATATCACCCAAGCTCCCAAATTACCTTTGGTTCTTTAAACTCCAAGTCTTCTCCATACTGAATGGTGAAGTCAATATGCTGTAGGACAATGTTCATGCTTTCTTCATCTGATTGGTCATAGGGCAAAAACCGGACCATACTGTAGTCGTCGATCTGCAAAGCAGAGACCCATCTTTGAAAAGAACAATGGTCGACTTTTATAGGGGACTGTAGAATTACAATCTCCTTTAAGCCAATGCTTGCCACTGATACTGGCACTCAATAGGAGCTTAATAAATGTTGACTGACTGGAATCTATGGACCCTTTTTCAGAATAATATTTTTGAATTAATAAAATGTAAATACATAGGATCACAAGGAAATCAATTATACTAAAATATAGTTGTCAAAATACCAAAAAATCCAAGTTCACTGACCCCATGTTAAGAACCCCATCCTGAGGGAAATTCCCTGGGCAGTGCCTAGATGGGGGTTTGCCTCTGAAGTAACCCTAAGTTCATGAGTTTCAGGACCAATCAACAAGTATTTGTTAAATTTGCTATCAAGCACAGTATAGTGGATAGAGTACTGAACTTGGCCTTTGTATATAACCAGACAAGAAAATCGTCCAAATCTTACCCTAAAACTTTATTAGTTATGTGATCCTGGTTAAGGAACTTGGCTTTCTGAGGTTCCTCATGTGTCAGATGAGCTCATTAGAACTGATCTCTCCCAGATCTAACTGGAGGAACCTCAGGTCATTACAAAGCTTTGGTATAAAAGAGAAATCAATAAAAATGTAATAGTCCTGGTTCCCAAAAGGCCTCAGTCCTATTGATAGAAACAACATGTACTTGAATAGGCACAGACAAATTTACACTAAGTAATATTATGGGGTTTGGGGGTGGGGAGAGAGGGATAAGTGGAGAAGCCTCGAGTAGGAATGGCTCCTGAGCCCTGGTCACTAGGCCCCGCAGGACAACAAACAGAGCAGCAATGGAGATACCCATGATGCCCTCACACACACAAGGAAAACTGCCTGTCTGCTTTCATTGCATTACAACATGTGTTACAAATTACATTTCCAGGTCAATGTATAAAAATAATTTGAAAGCTTACCAATCCACAGATGGCATTAGTCAACTTTTGGAATTTTTTGCTTCTTAATATACCTGTAGAATCCTCTATCAAAGAATACATGTCAGGATCAAGGAACCTTAAAAAGAGAAGAAGAGAGCTCCATGAATAATTCAGATATCACCTGGGTTTTTCCAAGGTTCATGGATTCTGAGCTGGAAAGGAATTCAGAGGGAAAACCGGGGCCCCTAAGGGGAAGTGATTTAGATTTGTAGATATAGAATAGGAAAAGTGTTTGGATGTCTGCTCTAACATCTCACTTGAGAGATGAGGAAACTGCAGCCCTCACAAGGGCAGATGGATTTAAGTATTCTTGACACTGAGGACAAAAGCCGTCATGGAAGAACTCACTTTTCTATTTCCTTCTTTGCTTTCTTACTCAGCAAGTCCATCTTGGTCATAATATTAATCTGTGGGATTTCCAGAGATACCATTGCGCTGAGGGCTGCCATGACCCCGGAGATAAACTGTAGGAGGAAGGACAAGGAAAGGTTGAATGCAGAGCTTTCTTTAGTTTGGTTCCATGGTAACTGCAAAGCATGAGGGCCTTCGGCTCCTGAATTGCTAAAGCTGAAAAGAAAGAATCACCTGGTCAGTCACCACTTGGTCACTGGGAAAGTCTGAACTTATGTTCACTTGGGAAGCAGACTATGACCCTGCCCCCTTCCCTTATTAAGGAAAATACTGGGATATGATGACTGCATCCTGCTCTGAAATGGGTTACTAAGTTACAACTGTTGTTTAAGCAAATCAAAATCTCAAACCTAAACTTTGATATTGACTGTGAAAAGATGCCTTTGTCTCTTGAACCCCATAAACTGTCAGCAAAAATTGGCTTGGGTCAGAGGCCTTCCAAAAGCAGATCTCTCTCCCTCTCTGTTTCTATCTTCCTTCCCCTTCTGGCTTCCTCTCTTTCCTCCATCTCTTTCCCTCTTTTTTCTTTGCCCTCCCTCCCTTAGCATAAATCCTTGGATTTTGCTCATTAGCAAATCCTCCTCAGACAGAGGTGCCAAATGAGCGGGGTGCTGCCCCAGGCCGGTGCTATGAGACCCAGCATTGGGCCTGGGAGAGGGAAAGCTCAGGAAGCCAGCATGCCCTCCCACCCCCTGGAGCAGCTTGTAAATCACAAGCCCGTCAGACTGATGACTCCTGGGGGTGGGGGGGAAAGGTTTCTTGGAGGCTGCCGCTAGGCTGCCGCTCTTGGGGCAAGGAAGTTCGGAGTCCTAAGATGAGGAGGGAGGTGTTTCAGGAGGAGGGCAGGACGGGAGATGGAGATGGAACGTTTGGCTCTGGCAAACAGCCACCATTCTAAGTCCAGAACCGTTACTGACCACTTCTCTCATGAACCCTTTCCCAAGGCTTGCCACTGAGAAGTTCTCCTAAGAGAAACCCTGAAGCACTAGAGAAAGCCGGCTGTTATGGAAGGGGGCCCCCAGTGGGCCAGGGGCTGCCAGCTGGAGAGGAAGACGGGCAGGGGGGCTGTTCCGGAGGCTCCCAGGTCAAGGGGCAGGTCGGGTCCTACCCTCGTACCTAGGACTGTGCTCCAGCCTCCCCCTACCTCGCCTGGGCTGTGCCCTGTGCCCAGAGAGCCCCCTTTCCTCTCTCCCAGGCTTAGGCTCCTCAGTTGCTGCCCCACCCCACGTGCTTTGTCAGAGGCCACTCATCTGATAGACTTGAGGGAACCGGGGCGGTGCCGGCGGCCTCCTCTCCCCTCACTAGCGGAGCCAGAACGAACCGGATCTGACTTCAAGCTTAGGGCTCCCTCTAAGGGCCCGAGGAGGCCCATCCGGCTCCCCTCGTGGCCGGCCTTTTCCGTTGCAGCGTATTTGGGGTATTTATGAAATCCTTGCCATTGCGAGGCGTCGGGGATCCCCAAGTCTAAGGAACTTCCCTTCTACCCACAATTACAGGGATAATTACGTGCAAGGGAGGGGGAGGCAGAAGAAATGGGCCGTTATTAAGAGCCAATTATGCGCTAAGTGTTTTAAGAGAGCAGCCTGTCTGATTGTTTTGTCTCCCTGGAGGGAAGGTGATGACTACACCTGCAGGAGGTACCTGGAGAAAAGGGGGAGAGAAAAGCCTTGTAGGCGAGGGAGATCCGGGCCATGGAAGAGCAGGCTTAGGCCCGTCTGGCTGGAACACAGGCTGGGTGAAGGGGGGGCTACTAGTCTCCCTCGCACAGCCCCCACCCCCCAAACGGCTCTATACAGCTGTATTATATATTCTCATATATATAGTGTCTCCATCCATCAGCACTCCCACAGAATATATCAGCCCTATTTCCCTCTGATTGGGTTTCCATCTGCTTTCATCACAAACCTGTTAGTCAACAAGCATTTATCAGGCACTTGCTATATATCATATGGGCACTTCGATGGTACAATGGTTAGAGCCCTGGCCCAGAATCAGGAAGACATCTTCCCAAGTTCAAATCTGGCCTCAGACACTCACTTCCTGGATGACCCTGAGCAGCTCACTTCACTCTGTTGCCTCAGTTTCCTCATCTGTAAAATGAACTGGAAAAGGAAATGGGCTAAACACTGCAGCATCTTGCTAAGAAGACCCCAAGATCCTGAGAGTCAGATGCAATACACACAAGTGAACAACAAAAATACGCCACACGTGGTGCTAAAGGGGGATACAATGAGAAGCAAAAGCCCATAGGAGTTTTAAACCTTGCCAGTGGGAAGCGTGTGCATTTGCAGACGAGAGCCCACACACGCCAGGACACCCACACCCACAAGTCACCATGATGAGGAGCCTGTGATTTCACCTGTCTGGGAGCTCCTGGGATGGGAGGTTCCTTCCCTGGGGCAGATTACGCCCCATCCACAAGTTACTGCCTCGGAGAGCAGCCTGCTCCTCCGAGGCTGAAGGGTTTGCAGCTGGTGAAGGGCCACAGGGAGGATCTGGACCCAGGTGCCGCCGACTCCAGGTCCAACATTCCACCCTCCGTGCTGGCGCCTCTGGCCTGCACCCACATCTGCAAGAAACTCCGGTCTCCTACCTTGAACGACTCCACCATAAACTGAGAGTCCACCAGAAAGACCCCACAGACGCGGAACTCCCACTGCTGCAGGCGCTCCACCAGCTGCTTCATCACTGGCAGGTGAGTGTAGAGCTCGATCTGGCCTGCGCGGAGAACACGACAGCCATGAGTGCCCCAGGAAGAAGCTGGAAGAATGAGGCTCAGGGCATGGCACGACATGTGTACGGCAGGAAGGTGACCCAGAGTGACAGATCACAGACCTGCCCTCAAAGAGCTTTCCTTCTACTGGGATTAAAGACAAAAACATTCTAGAAGGTGAAAGATGTTCTAAGACGTTCCCTCTGCACCTCCTCAAGTCCTGTATTTGGTCTTAAGATCAGACCTTTAAAAATACCAGTCTAGCACTGATCAGTCGATCAGCATTTCTGAAGTCCCTGCTATGGACCGGCACATAAAGACAAAAAAGCAAGGTCCGCTTTGCTTCAGGTTGCAATCTAAAAGGATCAGAGGCTCTGGAGTCAGGGGGTGACCTTGGGTCACTTAACCTGCCTGGACCTCAAATTCCTCACCAATGACCTCTGGGGGCCTTCCAGCTTTAACTGTAATCCTGTGATTTAGCCAGGGGCATATAAGGAATATCTTGTACACATTAACATGTGTATGTACATGTATGTCTATGTCAATATATACATACATATACATATGTAAATATCTGTATGTATATGTATATATTTCTCTATCTATCTAGCTATCTGTTGTTGCTCGGTTGTTACAGTTACGGCTCACTGTGACCTCAGTTAAGGTTTTCTTGGCAAGGATACAGGGCTGGATTGCCATTTCCTTCTTCACCTCATTTTACAGATGAGGAAACTGAGGCAAAGAGGATAAAGTGACTTGCCCAGGGTCACCCAGCTAGGAAGTATCTGAGGCCAGATGTGAATTCAGGACCACGAGTCTCCCTGACTCCAATCTCGCTGCTCTATCTACTGCAGATGTGCTCCAATCCCACAAAGGCCCAAGGCCCCTGATGACTATGTCCAAATCCAAAAGGTATGAATAATGAACAAGATCAAATAAAGGTGCTAAAATGCAGACACATCTGATCCCAGTGGGATTCCTGAGACTTAGCAGAATGAAAGCCATTCGTGGAACGAGCACATTCTGCCATTCAATAAACACCGAGCCATTCCTCCCCCACAACCTGTAGCCCCATCCTGAGGATTTTCTCCCCTCCTTTCCTCTGCCTGCCCCACCCCCACTCCCCTGGACTCCCCAGGATGTTGGCTGGGCTCCTGCCCCAAGACTTTCCTTCCTTCAGGCTATTTCCCACTCTGCTATCAAAGTGCTCTCTTAAAGCACCAATCCAACCCCATCATGACCTGATCCTCAATCAGCTCCAAGACTCCCTGTTACCTTTAGGATCAGGTACAAAATCCTCAGCTTGACTTTTAAAGCCCTTTCCTTTCCCTAAAATCCCACCTTTTCCCAAAAGCCTTTCCTGCTACCCCTTCTTCTTCACTCTAGATCACCTCCCATTTAGCACAAATTTTTCTTGTCCATATGTAGCCCTTTGCGCACTCTCTCTCCTGCTGAATGGGAGAACCTTGAGAACAGAATATGCCCTTGGCTTTCCTTGTATGCCTTGGGTTCAGAGTTGGGGATGGGAATGGGCTGCCTTGGAAGGGACCCCTCAGCCATTATGCAACCATGGTACTCTTTCAGTAAGAGTTGGACTGAACGGCTTCTCAAATCCCCTTCCACCGAGGTGCTAGGAAAATCCAGGAGGAGGAAAAGAGTGAGCTAATACTATGTCCCAGGGCGCCGGAGGACAGAGAAAATTCTTCCTTTTTAGTGACTCGCTCAGGGTCACAGTTAGCCCCAGGGCGAATGCCCCATTCACTGTCCCCTGTTGTGGACTGACTGACAGGACTGTAGATCTAGCACAGGAAGGGCGGCCAGAGGCAATAAGCATTAGAAGCATGTTCTGGACCAGGACGCACTGACTCCCAGGCCAGTGTCCGTCCTCTCTGGCCCGTGGCCTTCGGGGTCGGCAGAGTCCAGGCCCTTTCCCACCTCCCCAACAACTCCCGAAGGAGGATGCACTTGCCTGGGCAGTCAAAGAGGATGTAGTCATCTTCCACATGCCCGAGACAGCTCTCCAGCCAGTCGAAGTTATTGGCAAAGTACTCCATGCAGAAGACCAAGCCGCCGTTGGGGCCAAACCTCAGGGAGTCATCCTCCATGACGTCGTCCACCTCAATCAGCTCCCGGATGTCTGGAAGGACAAAGCCCACAGTGCTCAGGGTGAGCTGGGAGGATGAAGATGGTCCAGACTTGGGATTCCACTGGTAAGAATCCTTCCCCCAGGAAGCTCTGGCAATACACTCATCAAGTCACAGCATTCAAATTCGTTAGGAATCAAGGAAAGTGGTCACATTATACAGATTCATACTCGATATCTCCACTGGGCTGGAACCAATGACTACATCTCACGTAACTGTTTTTGACTGGTGTGAATCGGAATGAAAGGTAATTAGGGGCTGGGGGCTACAGTCACAGAGCCGGTGGCTGCCAATCCCTGGTGTGCCTGCCCCCCCGGGCTGGCTCTCCAGCCATCTGCCAGACCACCTTTATACAACACAAGGAAACTGAGGAAAGCGAGGACTCTGGGGATCGGATGTAGTAGCTCAGTCTCTGTGAAGAGCAGCATGATGAGCTGGGAGGGAAAGAGGGGCTGGGAGAGCACTCCCATGTGAGGAACATCTTGTGCAGAGGCATGGAGATGGGAGAAGGCATACCAAAGGGCGGGCGCTCCAGTCTGGCTGCTCATGAAGGGGAATTGAGCAGCTTAACAGAGCAAGGCAAAAACATGGCTGGGCCAGGCCGTGGGAAGGCTGCTCTGTGGAGGACCAGCTGGGGGGGAGGATGCCAACGGGAGACCAGGTAGGAGGTGCCAGGCAGGACTGAGAGGGCAACAATGTGAGTGAGGAAGGGGTTGTTTCAGAGGATGCTGTGGGCAGAGGCTACAGCCTTGGACGGGAGGAGTGGAGGAAGAGTGAAAAGCTGCAGGACATTCATACCTTGTGGGGAGGATGGGGAGGGTCCCAGGCTGCTACTTAGTTTATAAAATCTGCAAACGGGGCAGGTGGGCCTGGAACTTTGATGAGTGGCAAGAGGGGGCGGAGAGGCAGAGATGGAAGAGAAGAGGGACAAGATGAGCAAGGGCAGAGGGCATTCAGAGCCCTGGGCAGCAGGGGCCCGTGCAGATGGACGGGTTCTCGGGGCTGGAACGGAGCTCCAAGTTTCACTTTCCTAGGGTTTGGAGGGAACAGACTAACTTGTTTGCACCACCTTGAGGCCAGCTCGTGAGCCTATCCATCCAAGTGACCTCAAAGTTGTCGGTAAAACTGTCAGCAGCGCCTTGGGGTCGGCAGTATCCTGGGCCCAGGGAAGGTCCAGAGCATGCATTTCGCAGCCCCCGAAGGCAGAGCCTGGTGGCTGAGTCAGCCAGTGCCCACTACCTACGGATGTGGCTTCTGGCAGCTTTGGGACGTCTGTACATGAGGTCCCCTCTGTGATCTCACTTCTTGCCACATGCCCTGTCATATTGGCTACTTTTAACCTTAGCAGGGCACCAGAGGGATGGAGGACCAGAACAAGCTACAATTCTAATCTGAATGGAAGAGAGAAGTTTGAAAGAACAGCAGGTGAGTAAGTAATGCCAGAGATAAAGGGGAAGCAACGGAAAAAAAAATCAGGATTGCAAGTCCGAGCAATCACAGGAGGACAAAGCCCAGCTCAGCCAGATCTTGACCCTGGTGACTGGTACACAGGCCACAAGTACTCCAGCTGCCTTGGGCCCAGGTTTCCTGGAGAGCTTAAAAGCTGGAGGATCCTGCCAAGGTCTGCTTGACCCATGAGGAAAGGGAAGCTCCCAGAATGAAGTGGCTGATCCGCTGAGTTTCGAATCTAGGTTTTTAGCCTCTAAATCTGGGCCTCTTTCCATTGTAAAGCCAATTTTATTGATCATATTAAAAAGCAACTCTTCTATACCTCAGCTGTGTTGGCTGGCATTTGTTTTAATATAAAATATAAATAAATGGTGGACTTTGTCAATGGCCTTTCCTGCGTAATGTCCAGTGCTTGGGGTGGTTTTGATCTTAACAGGTTTGATTACATTAGCTGTTTTCCTGTGGCTGAACTATTCTCATACTCCTGGTACAAATCCAACTTGGCCAAAGTGGATACATTTTGGGGGTTCCCTTGGTATATGACTCACCCCTCGATCCCCTGGCCTCCTTAGGAAGCTCTTGGCATGTATGACCAAAACAGGGGGTGATCAGAGAAGCAGCTTGGACTAGGGGACCATGGAAGTCCTGCTACTTTCAAAGATCCCCCCAGAAAGGTGGATCCTCCAAGGAGGATGATGGAAGAATAAGGCTTGACATCCCCCAGGAGACGAAACCGTGGAAGGGCTGGGAGTCGGCCAGTGGAACGTGCACCCACAGATCCAAACCAGGTGCCAAAAGTAATGGGAGACAGAGCTAGCAGACCCCAGTGGTGTAGACACTCATCTATGCTCTGACCATCTCGTATCTGCTTCTCTCCCTTTGCCTGGAGGTCAGGGACCACTCAGTTTTTGTCTTTTATCCCCGGCATCAGCAGTGGCTAGCATACAGTAGTCACTTACTAAATGCCTGTGCAACTGAAGGGAACTAGTTATTATCTGCACATAGTAGGGGCCTAAGAAATGGTTCCTGAAGTCCCCTGGATGTTAACTTGAGGCAGACTTCAGACTGGGGACCAAGGGAGAAATGAGCTTGTTCCTTCCAGGAGGATGCAAACTCCTTAGGGGTAGGACCTGTGTTTGCTTCTTCCTCCTTCCCCTACTGCACGCCTTTGGTGCTTCCTCCCCAACGGATTGGGCGCTGGTTGTGGCCGGGGTCGGAGGGAAGGGCAGCGGGGGAGCCAGGCTATTGGAAGGGGGAGAGCAGGCTGCTTACCTGCCATCACAGGGTAGCTGAAGTGCTCGGCTGCAGGATCCAGGTTCATCACTTGGACGGAGCGGTTCAGGGTCTCACAGTGCTGGACCATGGTATGGCAGTATGTGCTCTGTAACGACAGGAAAGCTGCAGCTGGGGGGCAGACGGGACCACAGGGCTGTGTCCTCATAGGATATTATCCCACCCAGTGGGACAGGGCCAGAGAGGAGGGTCCAAAAGGGAAGGGGGCAGATGGAGAGGGGGATAAGGAAAACAGTGGCAGACTGATGGGAAGGGGCAGGCAGACAGACAGAAGAGGCAGATTGACACGGGGATGGGACAACAGACAGAAGGGGGCAGAGAGATGGGAAGGAAGTGGATGGAGAGGGGAATAAGGAAAACAGAGTGGCAGGCAGATGGGGCAGGGGCAGACAGACGGTCAGGGCTGACAGATGGGACAGGGGCAGATAAACAGGGTCAGACAGGATGGAGACAGACAATTGGGAGGGCTCATAGATCAGTGAGAACTTCTTTCTATTCTGTCTTTGAGCTTCCAAATGGACAAGAAATGCTGCAAAAGTGACATGGACAAAAGATACTACAAAGGGTCTTTAATGGACATTCCCCTGGCAAAGGGCCAGGAGATAGAAACTGAAGGACAGGAAGGGGGCTGCTTTGGCTCGTGTACAGAGAGTGTGTGAAATAGGCAAGAGATGCTGTAAAGGTGAAATGGACAAGAAATGCTGCAAAGATGAAATAGACAAAAGATACTACAAAGATGAAATGTACAAGAAATTCTGCAAAGGCAGAATGGAGAAAAGATGCTATAAAGGTGAAATCAGCAAACTATGGCAACAGATTAGATATAATGGGGTGAGAGAGTCCAGGATGACTCAACCCAAGTTTTCTGGCTTTGAATCCAAGAAGCAGTATTAACATTCACTCTTTTATATCTGACTCTATGACTCCTCTGTTTTAATTAGGCCACACTTAAGATAACCCCCTGGAGCCACTGCAGATATTAGAAGCATATTAGAAGATATTAGATATTAGAAGATATTAGAAGTTATGAAAGACTGAATGATTCAATCCTACAGCCATCATGTTATAGAGATAACTCTCAACTAATATGATCCTAGTTCTGGAGATGAAAGGGACCTCAAAGGCTAACTGGTTCAACTTCATCTTAGAGATCTGGGCATATGAACTGGTAAGGACCTTTAGGGTCCGGCTTTATCATTTCTACAAAGGAAGAAATTGTGGCTCAGAAAGGGGTATATGAAAAGCCCAAGTTCAAACTGGCTGCAATGTAGTAAAAGAGAGAACTAGATTAGAAGTCAGAAGACCCTAGGTTCAAATCCTGGCCCATGGCTTGGCAAAGTCACTTAATTATCCTAGGCCTCAGTTTCCTTTTGTGTAAAATTAAAGGATTAGATTAATTCATCTCTAAAGTCACTTCCAGCCCTAAATCTATGATGCTACAAGTTTAGCATGAAAAATCTTTTTTATTTAATAACTTTTTATTGACAGAACCCATGCCAGGGTAATTTTTTAGAACATTATCCCTTGCACTCACTTCTATTCCAATTTCCCCCCTCCCCCCACCCCCAGATGGCAAGCAGTCCTATACATGTTAAATAGGTTGCAGTATATTCTAGATACAATATATGTGTGCAGAACCCAACAGTTGTCTTGTTGCACAGGGAGAACTGGATTCAGATGGTAGAAATAACCCAGGAAGAAAAACAAAAAAGTATGAAAAATCTTTAGGTGATGGCAACTAGTTAGTCAATTAGTGTAGTCAGGCACTACACAACACAAACACAACTGTGTGTTTCCTTTCCCCTCTAAAAAACCTCCCACAAATTTTATTAAATTGAAAAGACCCCTATTACAGGGGTTTCTGATGTTTTAAGATTTGCCATCCATGGCATCGTCTCATTTAAACTACAGAAAACCCCTAAGATCCCTATTAAGAGTCCAATTTTACAACAGAAGAAAAGTGTGAACTACCCACAATCACATAGCTAGATTATCTATATTGGACTGATATTGGCTCCTATAAGGTCAAGCCCTCCTTTGATATCTCTAGGATCTGGGGCAGTGTTAGTCATTTCTCTTCCTTTCAGGTTGCATTCCTGGCGCTAAGAACAGTGCCTGTTATACACTAGGAGCTTAATAAATGTTAATTGGTATTAACTTGGTTAGCGGTGGAGTGGAGCTGGACCTCCCAGGGTGGTTGCCTCCATCTCGGCAGATGCCAATTTTTCTTGGCAGCCTTTGAGAGGTGACTGGGTCAGGGCGCCACAGCCAGCCTGTGCCAGAGAGCAGACTCGACGTCGTCGCACCCTCAAGGCCGGCTGTTCCACCCTGCCCCTACTAAATGCCGCGTACAGCAGGCGCCTAATGAATGCTCGCTGAAGTCAAGTCCTCTAAAGTTCATATTTGCATTCCCAGGAGGCTAAGGAGGCAGCTCCTGAACCAGTCCTTGCCCCGAGATCCCCGGCATCCCCCCCGGAGTCTGGGGGCGGTTGTAGAACCCAGTGTCTGTGGATTGTGTCCCATGGGGATACGCTCCAGCCACCCTGGGGTCGCCGGGAGCCTTAAAGTCTCCGTCCCGTTTCCGACACCTCCTGCCGATACTGACCTTTCCGCTGCCGGCGGGGCCCATCACCAGCTGCGCGTACCGAGGCATTTTGATCCTCGTGGGTCCCCGCCGAGACTGACGGAGTCAGAGAGGAAGCAGCGCGCCAAGAGCGTCCCGGCAACTTCAGAGTGCGCCCAGTCCGCGACTCAACTTCCGGGAGGGGTGGGAGGGCCAATCGAAAGCGAGGGCCCGCCTTGTGTCCCTGCCCTGTTCTATCATCCACAGCCACGCCTCCTGCTACGGGTCTTCAGGAGGGTCATGCTTCCTAAAGAGAAAAGAACTACATTGAGGTCAATTTGGGTTCGCCTAGTGGCAGCCCAGGCACGCAGGCGCAGAATGGTCGCGGCTTGCCTCTGGACCATCCATCCATCCATGCATCCACCTGCAGGAGGGGCGGGAGCGCATCCTTGCCCGGGGCTGCTCTGGCGCCACCGCCTAACCAGGCTCCTGCAGATCCTGGGCGTTGCTATGTAGGGTGATGCTCTGAACTTAGAGCTTGGCTGGGCGGTTTTCACATGTCTTAAATTGCAGTTATAACCGTAATATTAGTATATTTCCAGCTGAGGGATCCGTGAAGAGGCGTGCCCACGGTGCTTAGCATGCACGGGGCGTCATCGCCTGCTTAGGATGCGCCAGCTCCTCCCGTTTACGGGGCATCCTCGGCCCCGAAAGATGCAAACGTGCCCCTCGCCGGCGTTCCACGCCTAGCCAAGCGTTCCCGCTGCCCTGCCAGAGCCCGGCCAGCGGGAGCCCCAGAGGAGTGGGAGGGAGGGAAGGAGCCAGGCGAGCGGGCGGCCGGGGTCGGGGCTCAGCGCCCTGTCACCCCAACCTCTCCCGGCCTAACGCACGCAGCCTGAAGCCTGGACGAGGAGCGGGGGGAGCTTTCCTCCCTCCCTCCCTGCATTGGACGTCGTCGTCGGGGACGCCTCGGAGAAGATGCCGGGCCAGATGCAGGCGGCTCCCTGGGCGGAGGAGAGCGGCCTGGCGGCGGAGCTGTCCGCTGCAGCCGGGAGCTGCGGGTGAGGCTCGGGGCCCCGCAAGCTTGTTCGCAGAGATGGGGTGGGGGCAGCAGTCTGGCCGGCGGGCAGGGGGAAGCTGGCCACGGATGCAGAAGCTACGGGCAGAGGGAGGAAGGGATTCTTGCCGAGGGCGGGCCAGCATCCTTTGGTGCTGGGATGAGGATGGGGAGAGGATGGTGTGACTCACGGTTCCCAGCAGCCGCGGAGGCATTTGGTGCAATGAGTCACCTGGCTGGGAGTCACAGTCGGGGCTTCTAGCCCGAGGGAGGGGCTGGGCCAGCGCGCTGCGTTTTCCCCAGAAGAAGAAAGGCCGGGATGGCCAGCTTCGATTAGAGCAAACCCCAAGCGCTTAAGACAATAGCCTGGGAGACAAGACGCCTGGGTTCTAGTCTCTGGGGCGGGATGTGTGATATCAGAGGGATATTTCTTTTGCTGCCTTGAAAGTGAAGAAAATCATTATTCGAGAGAAGAGAGAATGTTGATTTCTTTTTGAAATGGCTTTTTCGTATTTCATTTATTATTCATTTAATAAGTTTGTTGAATGAAAGAATAAATGGATTACTTTTAGTTGACTCCTAAATTCATCCTATGGAACCTTTTCTCGTACACACTAAAGGTTTATGTCTTTTAGACTTCCAGATAGATCAGTCTAGGGGTAGACAAGACTTCTGGGGTTGGGAAGGATCAGAGAGAGCTTCGTGTTTTCTTGCTTTAAAATAAATGGTTAAGATTAAAAACAAAAAGCATCAGTAAAGCTTTAGAAAGAAGAAAAATGCCTATATACAATTTACTTTTCATCATGAAATATGGAACTTTAGATGTGCATTTATGCTTCTGTTAAATTTATTTGCATTTGTGTTTAAAGTAATATTCAAATTTATTCCTTTATATTCGTAGGCTTACAGAGTCATAAAGAAGATTAGACTTCAGTTCCTTAGGTCCAACTCTAAATCCAGTATATGCTTAGAGAGACATAATATGCCCGTGCTTAATCAGTACTATTACCTCAGTGATGTTAATGTTACTTCTATTGTTATAGATAACATCCCATCTAACTAATCAACCAATTCTTCTCCATGCCATACTCTTCCATAGATTTGTTTAGTAGATGTCTATTGACCCACTGAGAATCCATTCAGTATGCAAGGGGGTTTTATTCTAGGAATTAATTTTTTAAAATTTGCTTGCAGTACTGCAGGTGTCTACTCCTCACTCTTAGTACATGGCTAGCCCATTTAGTTTTTTGGATTATATTTTTACTGGTTTATATTCTTTATACAATTTCTTGTGCATAAGTCCTAATGTCATTATTATTTTATCTTTTCCATTGTCCTTGGAGTCACCAATCACTATGATTTAGTAGAGGTTGTTGTGTTCCAAGATTCACGACTCTTTGATTCTGAGAGAACATTTGTGTTGTTTAAAAAAAAAAAAAAGGTGTGTGTATAAGAGAGACAGAGACACAGAGACAGAGACAGAGAAACAGAGATAGACAGAGAGAGCATCTTGAGATTCTCAAGACATTGTGGAATTTCCAAAATATAATCAAATCTAGTCACTCAAGAAGCATTTAATCAGGCCTTGGGACACAAGTTTAAAAAAAAAATTCTCTTTTACAACACTAGCAGAAGCTTACACTCTCACTTACTCAGCTCTGGATCAGGCTCACTGTCGATTTCCGCTTCCTATCTAAGATATATTAGCCCTCTAACTTGATGTCACAGTTTGGATAATAGACATTTGTCATTGATTTGTTTCTGCCTGTATAGATTATTATGCTGACCTCTTTTGAGTTATCACGAATCTTTGAGGATTTTTGTTTTGTCTGTGTTTTGTTGTACTATTCTAGGTTTTAGTGTAATCAGAATAATATTATCCACAAATCTGGTGAATCTGGTGAACTCACCATCTAAAAAAATGGCAATGAATCCCTCTTTCATTTGGATTCTCCATGGAACATTCTCTATGACTGCATGAGCCTATGTATGTAAATGAATATATTTTAATATTACTTAAAAGTAAATGCAGATATTTTATAATATCAGAACCTCCTTGAGAACCGTGGACAGAGATGACCCTAATAAGATGTAAAAGAATGGAATACTGAGAAAAGAATCTTTCAAGAACTATGAGGGAATCCTTCACTTTGCACCATCTTCCATTTTCTCAAAGGGGTGGATATTGTTTTTATTATTGTCTTATCAGTAGTATACAACTCCTAGTCACACCCTTTGGGATTTTCTTGGCAAAGACGCAAGTGGTTTGCCCTGGAGATACTTTGGTGATGTTCTGGGACTGTCTCAGCCAACACTGATGTCACCACTGTCCATGAACTTCACTTGTCTATACAACCAATATCATTTTGGCTTATAACTATTCTCAACTATAATTGCCTCATGTAGAGCAATATTCAATTAGATTCTAAGCTTCTTTAGGGTGGATATATTATTTTCTATTTTTTTCGCAGCTGGTACAGTGCTCCAGACCTTAACTCAATCTTGTACATGTTTATTAAGTAGCTATTATGTTCCAAGAATTGTGCAGGGTTCTGGGGATGCTAAGATACCAAATGGAACAAATAGTCCCTGATCTCAAGGAGTTTCCGTTGGGGGATGGGGAAGTGGTAAGGAAGGAGCTCAATCAATACTGATGGAATTCAGAGAGAACAGAGTGGGAGTGAAGTTCGGAGATAATTGTCTTTCTTAGGCACTCAGTAGCTTGTTTTGAAGAGAGGAAATCTATAAAAAATTCCCAGCTATCTAAATTAAACCCCATTTAATTTAGAAAACTATTTTATATTTTGTTTTGAACCAGCAATCACTTCCCAGAAAGTCTCCACTCCCACTCAATAGTATCTTCCCTAATGAAACAAAAAAAAAATTAAAAATTACCACTTTAACTTATAATTTCTGAGTCATCTTAATGCTAGTTTTGCTGTTCAGATCATCCTTACAAAATTATCAAAAGTTCATTTTACACCTTAATTACTCATTTTTAAAAATGGCAATATTTTACCTTTACTTTGGCAGCTGGATGATGCAGTGGATAAAGCACCAGGTCTAATGTCAGGAAAACATGTAGTAGCTATGTGACCCTGGGCAGGCCACCTAATCTTATGTGCCTCAGTTTCCTCATCTGGAAATGAGCTGGAATAAGAAATGGCAAAATGCTCCAATAGCTTTGCCAAGAAAACCCCAAAAAGGGTCAAGAAGAAATGGATGTGACTGAAAAATGATTAAACAATAGCAGTTTTACCTTAAGCAGAAACTGTGAGGTAGGGAGGAAGGGCAAAGGGCCTTGAACACATCCTGTGGGATTGTGTGCACTCTGCACTTAAGCTCCATTTATCTATCTTAATGGGGCTGATATGTGAACAGGGCTTTTGTATTTATAAACCTTTCAGGGAATCAACAATATTTATTCAATAAGTATTTAGTGAGTACCTTCTATGTGCAGAGCACTGGACAGTTTAGGTCTGGTAATAACAAAGACAAAAATGACAAAATTCTTGCCCTCATGGAACTTCCATTCCTCCATGAGAGGGAGACTGTGTGTGTGTGTGTGTGTGTGTGTGTGTGTGTGAGAAAGAGAGAGAGAAAGAGAGAGAGAGAGAGACAGAAAGAGAGATGTTTCTATGTATTACATAATATATATATTGTGTTAATATATATTATGTAATATATATTGTATGTATATGATGTATATATATGTGTGTACAAAGGGAAGGACAGAGAGAAGGGATGGAAGAAAAGAGAAAGAGAGAGAGAAAGACAAAGACAAAGAGAAAAAGAGATAGAAAGGGAAATGGAGAATGAGAGAGAGAGGAGATACAAAATAATTTTAAGATAGGGGCTGGGGAAATCCAGTAGAGCCTTCCATAGGAGCAAAGAACTGAGGACTCTAAAAAGGGGAGGGCAGAGAGAGAGAGAGCAAAGGCAGCTAGGTGGCACAGTGGATAGAGTGCTATATCTGGTTCTGGAAGACCTGAGTTTGAATCCAGCCTTAGACATTTCCTAGTTGTCTGTGAGCAAATTTAATTTGTTTACTTCATTTTCCATGTGTGTAAAATGGAGATAACAATAGCACCTATCTCCCAGGGGTTATCATGAGGATCAAATGAGGTATTTGTAAAGTGTTTTGCCAACTCTAAAACCATATAGAACTGCTAGCTATTATTGTTTTTGGAAGATAGAATATCAGTAAAGGAAGCAGCAGTTGGTCAACAAGTATTTATTAATTGCCTGCTGTCTGCCAGGTACTGTGCTAAAGAATGGGGATACAAAAGAAATCAAAAGACAGAACCCATCCTCAAGGAACTCACAATCTAATGGTGAACATAACAAGCAAACAACTATGTATAGACTAGTCATGTATAAAATACTTAGGAACTAGTCACCAAAGGGAAGGCACTAGAATTAAGAGGGGTTAAAAAGACTTTCAGTAGAAGAGTGGATGTTAATTGGGATTTGAAGGAAGCCAGAGAAATCAGTCTAGGGGAAGAGAGAGAAAATTCCTGAACTGCCAGGAGGGCAAATAGTCAAAGAAAGTTCCTGGAATAGGGAGGAAGAGGGTCTAGTTTGTGGAAGAGTACATGGCAGGGAATAAAGAGACCGAAAAAGTGGTAGGGAAAAGTAGCTTGTGAAGGGCTTTAAATACCAAATAGAATACTTTGTATTTGATCCTGGAGGTGTCAGGAGTTTATTGAATAGAGGGGTGACATGATCAGAAAATCACTTTGGTGACTAAATACAAGATATATTGCAGTGGGGAGACTCGAGGCAGGTAGACCCTTGCACAGGTTATGGCAGCAATCCAGGGATAAGGTGATGAAGGCTCATAGAAGGGGGCCCATTTGAGGTGATGTTGCAAAGGTGAAATTGATAGGCATTGGGACCCTATTGGATATGGGAAGGGGTAAGAAATAGTGAGGAGCTCACACTGGCTCCTTAGTTGTAAGCTTGAGAGTCTAAGGATGGCGTTGCCTTCCATAGTAATAGGAAAGGTTGGATGTAGGAAGGGGTCAGTTTTGGACATGTTGGGTTTCAGATGTCTATTGGAATTCACTTCATTTGGAGATACAAGATTAGAGGTCAAGAGAGAGGTGGGCAGGGTAAGTGGATTTGAGAAATAGCAGCAAAGAGATGGCAGTTAAATCCAGGGGAACTGATGAGATCACCAAGTGCAGTAGGATAGAGGGAGAAGAGGATGCAGTATAGAACACTGCAGGGAAACCTGTGATTAGAGGGTGTGACCTACACACTGTTTAATGTGGATCGGGAGAGGGATACTGAGAAAGAATGGTTTGATAGGAGGAGAACCAGGAGAGAGTGATAGTCTGAAAACCAAGAGAGAAGAAATGAGAAGTGGAGAAGAGATGATTGATGAGAGGGTGTAGAGGGTGCAGAGAGCCCAAGGAGAATGAGGATTGAGAGAAGATAATCATTAGTAATTTTGGAAAGAGCACTTTCAGTTCCATAAGATTGGAAGCCAGATTGTGAAAGATTAAAAAGAGAGTAACCAGAGGGAAAGCAGAGGTACCTATGGGATAAAGAAATGACTTTCTCAGGGAGTTTAGCCACAAAGGAGCTTGGAAGAATCAAGGGAAGGTTTTTGAGAATGAGGGCGACATGGTCATATTTGTAGACAGTAAGAAAGGAGCCAGTAAACAGGAAGAAATAAAATTATTGATGGAATGAGGATGATAAAAGGGGTAATCTGTTAGAGGAGATGGGATATGTGATGAGTGAAAAATCTGAGAGACATAATTTCTGGATGATTAATAATCAATTTTATTAATTATAGCTAGTAAATAATAAAATGATGGTCACTTGCCTTTCCCTGGTAAACCAAAGGCAATTATGGAAGCCGCTCAATGCTTGTATATCCTTATGAGAGTGGGTGTTCCCAACAGACAGAAATACATTCTGGTTAACAATTAATGAGAGAGCCGGCCTCACTCCATTCCTCCGGTAAACCGTCCCCATTCCCCTCGGCGGATACTTCCATTTCCAGGCTCCGCCCAGTGAAACGAACGTTGGAATTGAAATTAAAGATTGTGTGTTAATAATAAAGCATAATAATAAAAATAATATGCATTTATCTACCAGATAATAATAATGACAGATAACAATAATAGCCATAATAATAAAAATAATAAAGCATAATAATAAAAATAATATGCATCTATCTACCAGATAATAATAATGACAGATAACAATAATAACCATAATAATAAAAATAATAAAGCATAATAATAAAAATAATAAAGCATAAAAAAAACAATTAATGAGAGAATGAATATTATAATGAGAAGTGGGCTTATTCTAATGAAGGGCTGGAGAATGTGACTTTGATTATGTCATTCTCTTTCCAGAACACTTCTCAGCTATCTTGACAAAGGAATCTAGCACTACCCAGGTCTGCCTGAGTGGAACCCAATGGAAAGGAATTCAACTAAATTAGATTCTCTTTGTAAGGTCTTCTGGTTGTGTAGGATCCCCCCAAGATTAAAAAAAACCCCAACATATTTTGGATATGGGTGATCTCATCTATTAGCAATCCTCTTCAGAGACTGAATAACCTACAGGTATTTATTTCTGAATGAGGAAATAGAGAAAAAAATCTGGATATCCCCCCACCTCTCTATTAATTGCTTTTTAATACAAGAGAAAAATAATTATTTCTTTCAGATGGAATGGAATTATATAGTTTTGAACTAGTTCACCAAGGAGTCAAGATAGGGAAAAAAGGAATAAATGTCTAGTTCAGGGGTCATGGTCTAGAAGAGAACTGAAAGGGATTGGAGGTCATGATGTGGACAAAGAGTAGGATTTGGTAAGAGAAAGCAGAGGGAGAGAAAGCCAATTTATTATGATCGGATAAGGGCACTTCAGAATTCTTGAACGAACATGGAGATGATGCATTTGTTAGTGATAGAAAGATCAAGGGTATGATTAATTTTGTTTTTTTAATTATTAAAGCTTTTTATTTTCAAAACACATGCATAGACAATTTTTTAACATTCACCCCTGCAAAATCCACATTCCAAATTTCTTCCCTCTCTTTCCCCCACCCCTTCAATACATGCCAAACATGCAATTCTTCTACACATATCTCCACAATTATCATGCTGAACAAGAAAATCTCACTCAGTACCATCTCCATCTTTGCTTGACTTGTCTCCTGTGTTTCTAATATAGTCCCACATTTATTTCTGTCTCCCAGAATCCCTAGTCTCCTTCAAGAATCAGCTTATATTCTCCCCTTTACATGAAACCTTTCCTGCTTCCCTCCACTGCTGGTGCTTTCCCACCAAAATCACCTGTGGCGTCTTTTGTAGATCCTGAGAAATGACCTTGTTATCTTCCCTGGATAGAACAAAAGCTCTGATGCAAGGACTGTTTCAGCATCGTTTTCCTAGCTCCAGTGCCTAAGCATGGTAGCCGGCTCATTGTAGATGCTTAATAAATGCTTGTTGGTTGATAGATTTTTTTAAAAAATCAAAAAAACTTCAACCAAATCACCTTGAAAGATACTATAAGAGTGTTGTCATCTAAGAGACAATTATTGTGCTGAGAAAATATTGAGGTGTGGATGATGGCCAAGAGAAAAGGTGCCAGAAAAAAGCAGCAAGTACAATTAACCAAATGCCCTTTCCTTTCTTTTCTCTCCCTTTTCTGGCTCTATAAAACTGCTGATGATTATATACTGCTATTTATGTGTTTTTTTTTTTTAACAGATCAGCCGGGCATCCTTATTACCAGTATCCAAAATGTCCTGGTAAGTACAGCATATGGAGTTGATAATAAGTATAATTAAGATAGTTCAAGGAGGACAATTTGCCTCTAACTACTCACACAATGGGCTGGCTTTAGGGGTAGAGATGTTTGTTTTTGTTTTTTAAACTCTGCTTTAGGATAGCCTTGGAGCTTTGGCCAAAGAACTATCCAGCAGAGTCTTTTCCCTTCTGCAGATCTTCCTTAAAGGCAATATCTTCTCCTCCTCTCCTAAGTACTATATTCCACAAGTTTACATCTGGAACCAAAGAGAACTGAGTTTTTGTTAGCTGGAGCTCAAAGGCCAGGTATATTCTGTATCCTGTAGGGGAAAAAACACACAATTGAGTACAGTTATCCCTTCTACATCTCTAAGGTTAAAGGTTTGGCACCCCCTCAATCTGGAAAATCTGTGTAAACCTTTTTTTGCCTTCCATACCAGAAATATCTGAAATATTACGGTATTTAAAGATAAAGTATATTGATATCATACAATACTATATAAATACATTTTATGCATTTCTGAGTTTCTAAACATTTTCTGCATCATCTGCTGGTTTCATATTATCTACAGCTCCCAAAAAATTTTCCCCAAAATTACCATTTAGTTTCTTACGCCAACCCACAGTATATCAAAACCTTTATGGGAAAGGTTTTGATGTGAAAAATCGTGATGTGGATAGTGGTGAAATGGAAGGGATTACTGTGGTCCCTGTATCTTCAAAACACAAAATTTGCTTAGGAGATAACTTTTTGCTCTTCACTTAAAATGAGAAATAGTGTTTTCAGCATTCATGCTGAGGGCCTACTCCACGAGGTAAGAAATAAGACAAGTGAGCTGTGTTCAAATAGTTGTCATATAGAGGAGGTATTTTACCTCAGAGAGTAGGACCACGGACCAAGGACCAATGGGTAGAAGCTGCCAAGGGACAAATGCAGATTTAGTGAAGTTTCCTGACAATAAAAGGTACCCTACAGTAGAATGAGCTATTCCCAAAATGGGGCAGGTGAAGAGGCAAATAAAGAATTTTGTAGGCAAGCCATAGGTTGGACCTGATGGTCATTCTTGTTTCTTCTCCTGAATTTTCTATGATTCTGTGGTGGTTTTCTAAAGGAACCTCACCTCCAGCTCCCCAAGTTTTTCTTGGGAATTGGAGCAATTTTATGTTTTCTGTTATTTTGAAAGTACCATGGGAATTTCAAAATAACTTTTTGTTTCTTGATGTCAAGTACTCTCCCCCTGACATTATTTCTAGGGTAATTTTAATGCTAATCAATATACACTGGAAATAGCAAAGGAGTTTGACACTAAAAGTTTGCTATATTGTTCTAGTGAGCCTATCCTTAAAGCCTATTATGTAGATATAATTGTTAACCATAATATTTATGGCAGTAATGCAGGTATTTCTTTAATTTTCAAATCCTATATGATAACCATCACCAGTCATCCCAAGGATAGAGCAAAACCACTATTTCCATTGTGGTGATCTGGTCCAGTGGTTTCCAAAGTGTGGTTCAGAGAATCCTGGAGTTCTTTGAAACTCTTTCAAAATTAGTTTTTATTTCTAATATGGTAAATATTTATAAATATAACTTACTTAAATGAAAACTCTTCAGATACTCAATAATTTTTAATAGTATAAAGATACTAAGAATAAAAGTTTGAGAGCCACTGATCTAGCCCCAAACCTCATTGTTCTTCATTGTCTAGGGCTAACACTGGAATATTACATATTTTAAAATTCCACATTGAAGGTTCAACTGTGTACATTTTAAGTTGTTTACATGCCATTTAGTGGGATCATGGGTCTGACATGTAAAAACTGCTAAGATCAGCTCTCCCAAGATCCTTTTTTAAAAAAAAAATTTTTTTTATTATTATTATTTTCTCCCAAGATCCTTAATGGCATGTCTATGTTTGCAGGTCTTGTTGATTAGATTATTAAATTGTTTTCTTCTTCTTTGACATTTGTATATTAATGTCCTCTTGGGTCACAGATAGAATTGAAGAACAAAAACTAGAACCTCATATAGCCAGGCTGCAGGAATTATGGACCACACCTCAACTCCAAACTGTTCACATTCCTAAATCGATGAATGCACCATCTGTAAAGGTATGTTTAATGGGAAAGGAAAATGAGAAATTAGTTGTTTTCGGTACTGCAGGTGGGCTTCTGGTTGAAGAGAACAAAATATTTCTTTTTTTTTTTTAATTTAATAGCTTTTTATTTACAGGATATATGCATGGGTAACTTTACAGCATTAACAATTGCCAAACCTCTTGTTCCAATTTTTCACCTCTTACCCCCCCACCCCCTCCCCTAGATGGCAGGATGACCAGTAGATGTTAAATATATAAAAATATAAATTAGATACACAATAAGTATACATGACCAAAACGTTATTTTTCTGTACAAAAAGAATCAGACTCTGAAATATTGTACAATTAGCTTGTGAAGGAAATCAAAAATGCATGTGTGCATAAATATAGGGATTGGGAATTCAATGTAATGGTTTTTAGTCATCTCCCAGAGTTCTTTTTCTGGGCATAGCTGGTTCAGTTCATTACTGCTCCATTGGAAATGATTTGGTTGATCTCGTTGCTGAGGATGGCCTGGTCCATCAGAACTGGTCATCATATAGTATTGTTGTTGAAGTATATAATGATCTCCTGGTCCTGTTCATTTCACTCAGCCATCAGGAGAACAAAAGATTTCAAGGACAAGGTATTGAAAAAAGTGAACTATTCCCTGCAGCACTACAACCAGGATGCATACTTCCTGAAGGGCAAGGATTGGTTTTTAAAAATTTGTCTTTGTGTCTCCAGGGTCCACTATAGTGCCTTGCACATAGTAGGTGCTTCATAAATATTTGAGGAATCAAAGCAAATCCCATACATACAGAAGGAGTCAATAAATACTTTTCAAATGAATAAATTCCTGCATCACTTTAGCTTTTTCTATGACAAGACTCATTATTGTTTCTTCTGGGCTCTGACAGTCTTAGTTGTTTATTTATTATTTTTTTTTTCTCAATGGGAAATTAGAACCAGTTCTCAAGTTGTCCTAGGAAAGTGTATCCTACTGAGAAGGTAATTGTTTCGAATGTAAAGGCTTAAAGTAGCTATATGGGAGGCAGAAGAGTGGAAGAAAAAGTGAAAGAATGAAAGGGAGAGAGAGAGAGACAGAGAGAGAGAGAGAGAGAGACAGAGAGACAGAGAGAGGAGAAGAGAACTATAGGTCAGTTTCTTTGACCCTCAGAAAAAGAGTAAACAGTCAGGCAGCGAATAAACATTTCTAATATATTACCCTACACTGATCAGCAAACTCCCAGGTGTCAAGTACATTCATTGCCATATGGAGTGAAGAGGGCTATTGAAGATTTTCTATGTGGGGGAATCTGCCTCAACTTTTTTTTTTTAAACAAGAATATACAACTGGATCTTGATTTCATTGATGTGGACATATTCTCTCTGTTCCATGGAGATTTTAACCCATTCATCCCTGTCTATAAATTGTAATTTTTGTCCATGTCCTCCTAGAAGTTTGTTGCAGAAACTCCACTGAATGTGCCTGAGACTTCCTTATTTTCTTCCCTGATGTTTATTTGTCTTTTTTTTTTTTTTTTTTGAGGCAGTTGGGGTTAAGTGACTTGCCCAACTAGGAAGGGTTAAGTGTCTGAGGCCAGATCCTCCTCATCTCAGGTCCTTCTGACTTCAGGACTGGTGCTCTATCCACTGCACCACCTAGCTGCCCCTTCTCCTGATGTTTATGAGGATACTAGTAGAAGGCTTTGGGTGATGACTATTTATTCCTTCTATATATCTATGCAGTGTTTGCTACATTATCCCACTTAAAAACTATATATACATACATATATACATACATATACATAGCTCTGTAAACATATATATATATATATATATATATATATATATATATATACACACACACGTGTGTATATAAATACCTCTCCTGGGCAATCTGCACATTTCCTTCAATATTTCTGTAATTTTGTCAGTGTGGGGACTCCCTCTTGTCAACTGCAGTCACAATCCCTCTATGACTTAGAAGACAGATAATCTAAAAGACCACTTTAGAAGCTTCTGATAGGGCAATGTCTAGAGCCCTGGATCTGGAGTCAGGAACACGAGTCCAATTTTGCTTCAGACACTTCCCAGCTGGGTGACGCTGAGCAATTCACTTAACCTCTGACTTAGTTTCCTCAGCTATAAAATGAGGATCATAATAATCCAGGATTATTGTGAGGATCAAATGAGATTATTTTTGTAAAGCAGAGAATAAGTAATTAATAAATGCTTGTTCCCTTTGAAGACTTTCTCTAGCAAAGAAATTCCTAGCAGCTAATGTGGTGAAGAGCATCTCTGCACTTAGTAGGCTGATCCTTGGGTGACAGACTTAATGCCGTCCATCTTCTAGAAGATATATTTTGCTGATAGTTTTAAAGACTCCAGGCTAGGTCACAAGAAGCACTAGAGGTAGATCTGACCATTTCCTGGAGGGTTAAGCTAAACTGCTGATTTTTTGTTCAATAACTTGGATTGTAAATTTCTATATTTCAGCACCCAGACCTCACAACAGGTCAAAAGCGGTATCTCTGCAGCATTGCCAAGATCTATAGCACGGATTCATTGAAGACGCTGATGAAGAGACAGTACATGCACATGGTTCAGCTTGACACACAGAAGCCAGGCAAGTGCCTGCAGGGTCATTGTCCTGCTCTTAACCTGTTACCCACAATGCTTTGCCCAAAGCAATTCTAACTGCTGGCTTTAATTGCTCTTGAAGGTGTCTCTACCCATCACAGAAGTCAGATCAGTCCACGTTATTCCCAGAAGCAGCATTCTCCCTGCACCACATGGAGACACCAGCTGGAAAGACTGGACTCATTGCATTCTAGCATCATAGCTACCCCATCAGCTGAACCCCAGGCCATACAGCATTCCCTCTGGCAACCAGGGAGGAACAAAGAAGGGTATGCTATCACCTGCTTTGAAAGAATTCCTTGGAATATAGATAAGATTTCCAAGGTCGTCCAGTTGCTTTTAACTTGTTAAATTTAGAACAGAAAAAAAGTGTGACACAAAGGCAGAGTAAAACCTCCTTATGATGGTAAAGTGTTAGTTCACAGACTAGGACATGTCCTTTCTTCTGTCCCAAACTAGATTTGGGGACAGGGCTTACCCAATCATTTCCAGTGTTAATACTCTATCCCTGGAACTTAGTTTGTATTTATTTTTCTCTTTGTCTTATCCATCCAGTAGAACATAAAGTCTTTGAGGGCAGGTACCATTGCTATCTTCTAAGCTCCACTGTTGTGCTTGACACCTTCTACAGACTGTTTAATAAACATATATAGAGCTAAATGGCAAAAACTGATTGGTCATTAAAAGATGGGGGGGGGGGAATCAAGCTAATCTTGCTTTTGAGCATCCTCTCCTCTCCCATCCAAAGACAAAGTAGAAGCAATGAGTCCTGGGAGGACTCCTCTGCCAGATTACAGAGGACAATTCCCTAAAGCATCTCTGTCTGGCAAAGAAGGGATAATGACTAAGTGCTCAGCCTTTGTTGTAACTTAAGCTTTGAGTTTTAGAATAAGCAAAAAAAATTCTTGTAAGACTGACTGTGCTTCTTCTGTGATTGCTGCTGGAAGCTTAATGAAAGCAAGCTTGCTTTGGCTCCCGTATATACTTTGTAGCTGTTCTTTTTGTTGGATGACTTAAAATATTTCTTCTTTTTACAGGTTAAAATGTGGCCCTCTGCCCAAAGCAAGATGTAAATCACTCAAGATTTTTCAAAGACCCAACAAAGCTTTCAGATACACAGGTAAATACTCAATTGAAAAAAGATTTAGCTATTGGGACAAAAATTGAGGAATGAAGCTTACATTTTTCTTCTAGCCATCATGATAAAAATAAATGTGAAATGTGGTTTTGTTTCATTCGAAAGAAAAACAACTAGTTCAGAAGTAAGGATCAAGAATAAGATGATAGCATCATTAGTCTAGAGCTGGAAAGGCTTTTCTGATGAGATTGGGGAGCAATTCCTAGTTCGAAATAAGCGTGTAACAAATTCACACTTTTCTCTTTGGCAAAAGGTAGATTTATCTAGGGGAATAGGTTACAGACAAAATGAACAGATATGATAGACATCAGGAATGGTAAATATGAAGTAGAGTGGGAGAGCATATAGTTAGAAAGGGATTTGGAAAAATCCATTAAGCCTGAGTAGCCCATTGACTGGCAAGCTAGATCCATAGAGGAGTTTGACAGATTACTCAGAGTTAGCTAGAGTGAGGAGAAAGATGTGAGTCGAGGGAAAACATTAAGAGGGGGAGAGAGAGTGTAACCTCATAATGGGCTAAAAAAATGCGGTAAAGATCTTCATCATGAGAAGATCTTTGTATAGGAGAAATACAGCCTTGGGATTTCTCAGAGGAGTAAAGGCAGGACCCAAGATGGAAGAGGATTAAGGAGGAGAGGAAGTGCCAGGAAGCTCAAAGGTGGGGATCAGTGAGGAGCCAGACAGAATGCAGCTGGCTGAAGAGGTCCCAGATCCATCTAAAATATGCTAATCAATATCTCAAAAGTTCTTTAAAGATGCACAGAGGTTGGGGGATAGATAATGGAGGTTAATAAAGAGTTCCTATACAAACAGATAGTCTAGGATTTCGTTCTATTTGATAATAGCCATTTGGGCTTCTTCCTCACAGGAGAAGAAATTAAATCTACATTGCTTCAAGGCTAATGGTCTAACTCACTTCAAGGGTGAGGAAACTGAGGTTCAGAGAGATGAAGGATCTCGTCCAAGTTTATACCCAAGGGTAGCAAGTGACAGAGATTACACTAATCAGTGCCGGTGCCATTGTATCCCAATTAGTCAACAGCTAAGTGTTTTTGCTGACAGTGGTAGTCTCTATTCTAAATGATAAACACGGTTTTGTGTCTACACCACAGATGAAGGAACACCACTGTGAGAGAGTTAGAAGCCTCAAGCTTCCAGACTATTCAGGCTGTAGTTATATTTATTCCTCTCTCATTGGTCCTCTTCGAGAATGAAGAACAAATAATAACAGCAATAATAAACACTATGTGCAAGGTGTGTTAGATACAAAGAGGAAGGCAGCTAACATTGGCCCTAGAATTAGGAAGACCTGAATTCGAATCCAGTCTCGGACACCTGTGTGACCTTAGACAAATCACTTAAACTGTTTGCCTCAGTTTCCTGATCTATGAAAAAGAAATGGCAAATCATTCCAGGATATCTGTGAACAAAAGCCCAAATAGGATCGTACAGTCAGATGCAATTTGAAATAATTTAACAATATACAAGGATAAAGATAATAATCTCTGCCCTTAGCTTAATAAGAGATAAATATATATATTCATATATATAAAAAATGAAATATGATTAGATGCACAAAAATGGTGTGGGAGGGAGGTGAAGCAAAATAAAAGAAAATTTCATAGAGGAAGTGATATTTGAGCTAGGTCTTTAAGGATGCAACAGGCAGAAGGTGGAGGGAGCACATTCCAGACACAGAAAATCGCATGAGATAAAAGGTAGAGGTAAGGGCAAATGTGACATGCCCAGATGGGTCTGGATGGGTGGCTGAGTGGAGGACAGTTAGAAATCCAATTTGGTCAATCAATTAAGAATTAAGCTCTTTCTATGTGCCAGGCACTGGGCTATATATTAAGAACATAAATAAAGGCAAAACCACAAAAACAATCCTTGCCTAATAGCATACAAATAGGGAAAACTAATACTAAATTACATATTAATAGGGATAACAACATGGAAATAAATAAGTATATACTCAATACATATAGAGAAGACTTGACTGGGAGGATTGGGCAAATCTCTTGCAGAAAGTGGCTTTTGAGCTGTGTCTTGAAAGAAGCCAGGAGTGTCAAGATTTAAGAGGTTAGATGAGAAAGAATTCCAGGCATGGGGGTACAAGCAGTACAAAGTAGGCTGGTATCCCTGGAATGTAGAGTACGTGGGAGGAAGGAAAGTGTAAGAAACTAGAAAGGATAGGAAGGGACCAGATTGTGAAGAGTTTTAAATGCCAGTCAGAGAACTAAATTTGATCCTGGAGGTAAATGGGGGCCACTAGAATTTATTGAGGGAGTGACATGGTCAGAACAATATTTTAAGAAAATTACTTTGGCAGCTGTATGGAGAATGGATTGGAGACAGTTACAGAAAAATTGTAAAGTGAGGAAAGTGAACAGAAACCGAACAATTTATACAGTACAATAACATTAGTGGGGTTTTAAAAATATATTTCCCCAAATTTTCATGTAAATTTTCAACTTTTATTTTTTAAAAATTTGAGTTTCAAATTCTCTGCCTTTCTCATTGAGAAGACAAATAATTCGATACAGATTATACATGGGCAGTGATACAAAATGTATTTCCATATTAGTTGTATAAGAAAACAAAAACAAATTAAAAAAAAAAAACATGCTTTGATCTACATTCAGATTCTATCAATTCTTTCTCTAGGGGTGTACAGCATTTTTCATCATGAGTCCTTTGGAATTATTTTGGATCACTATTGCTGAGAATACCCAAGTTGTTCATGGTTGATCATTGTTTGATATTTTGTTTCAATGTATGTCTCCTGGTTCTGCTCACTTCCTTTTTGCAGAAATTCACTTAAGTAAAAGTTTCTCCAGATTTTTAAAAAGTCATCCTGTTCATCATTTCTTATAACACAATGGTTTTCCATCACAATTTGTTCAGTCATTCCCCAATTGATTGGGCATTCCTTCAATTTCCAATTCTTTGCCACCACAAAAAGAGTTATTATATTTTATTATTATATATTGTAAATATATTTTAATTATTTATATTATTGTTATATTATTATATTTTTGTATATAGACATAGATATATAGATATCTCCTTTCCTCCCTCACTCTTTTTTCATCACTTTGGGATTAAAAGTAATTAAATTATGAGTAGTAACATTGTTAAGTCAAAGGCTATGCACAGTTTTATAGTTTTTTGGGCACAGAATAACATTACTGTAAAGACAAACAATTTTGAAACACGTTAGAATTCTGATGAACATGAGGATACTAGGGGACTTGGGATACAAATACTACCCAAATTGAGACAGATTTCTTTTGGACATGACAAAGGGAGAATTTGCTTTTCCTAACTATATGTGTTTATAACAGGATTGGGTTTGTTTCATTCTCAAAGGTAGCAGGAAGATGGGAAGGAGATTGAAAAAAGTTAAAATTTAATTTAAAAAAATGAGTAGGAAGACAATTTAGATAGACTAGTTAGAGGCTATTCCAATAGGCTAGGCAAAAAAATGAGGGCTCAAATTAAGGCAGTGGCTGTGCAACTGGAAAGAAGTGTACACAATGACTACCATCAGTAGTAAAGTCGAGGACTCAAACCAGGTCTTCAAGTTGCAAGTGTGGCACGCTATTTCTAGCCTGTCTTGCTGTTTTTAGCCAAAGGATGTTGGAAACCTTGTGAAAGATCAAAAGAACCAACTGTCCTGGATAGTGTGTACTTATCTTAATGAGATTAATCCTTTTCTAAGAGACTGTCAAAATCTGATAGACCCTATCAGAACTCAGTATTGTCCCTCTCTCTTTCATGGAGGAAGTGATATTTGAGCTAGGTCTTTAAGAATGCAACAGGCAGAAGGTGGAGGAAGCACATTCCAGACACAGAAAATCGCATGAGATAAAAAGTAGAGGTAAGGGCAAATGTGAGATATGTCTGGATGGGTCCGGATGGGTGGCTGAGTGGAGGACAGTTAGAAATCCAGTTTGGTCAGTCAGTTAAGAATTAAGCCTTATGTGCAGGCACTGGGCTAAATATTAGGCACATAAATAAAGGCAAAACCACAAAAACAATCCTTGACTAATAGCTTACAAATAGGCAAAACTAATACCAATTACACATTAATAGGGATAACAACATGGAAATAAATAAGTACATACTCAATACATATAGAGGGGATAATGTTCCCTCCAGCCTCTAGTTGATGGGGTGTTTGGGGACACCATGAATTAAATCAATATTTGAATACCCTTTGTGAAAATGTTGGTTTTTCAAAGAAAAAGAATATTTTTGTCTTAGACTTTAAAAAAAAGTATATCCAGGAAATATTTATTAAACACTATGTGCTGGTTCTGGTAACATAGATTTAAGCAAAAATAAAGTCTCTGCCCTCAAGGAGTTTACATTCTAACTGGTGAAGAAAGCTTGTCCATAAAAGGGAGCTAGAAAGGGGAGGAGGGGAGGAAAAAGTAGAGACACAGTGGTTGAGTCTAGACTTATAGGGGAGCAGAGAGAAGAAAGGATAGCCTGGGCCCTTCCTCAAAATGAGTTCCAGGAGGAACTCACCAATGGGAGATGAAGCCTTGGGAAAGAATCCTTTATCATGAGAAGCACACTGAAGCACAGAAGGAAAATCACCATTTAGGTCATCAAGAACATGAAGAGCAGGGAACATCATCAAAGCATAATGGTGTGTGAGGGAGATTAGGAGATAAGACTGACTGGAACCAGATGTTGGAGGATCCCGAACACTAAAGAATTTAGATTTTATTCAACAATCAATAAGAAACCATTGATAGCCTGTGAAGCCCCCCAAAAAAGAAAAAGTCTAAAAGATCAGAGCTGTGTCTTAGGAAGATTAAATCAACTGCTTTATAGGCTGTTTGAAAAAAGCTAGAAGATACATATTTTTTCAATAGAGTAGGTGAAAGGTAACGAGTTCCTAGACTAGGATTGGGGCAGTAGATCAGTAGATAGGGTCAGAATGGAATAGATACAAGAGTTAACAAGGAAGAACTGATAAAATTAGACCATAAATACAAGAGTGCTTGTGCTGTGTACGTAAAAAGCAGTGTTTATGGAACTGAACAGGCTAGATGTGAAGAACAAAGGGAGAAGTCAAAGATTATTACAAGATTCAAGAATGATTAAATGAATGGCAATACCACTAACAAATAGGGAAGTTAGAAAAGGAACAAGTTTTGGGGAAAGATGATGAATTTCCTTTAGAAGATAATGAATTTGAAATGTCAGCAGGATAAACATTTACACCTTCACTTCCTGCTTTACACAGCAGTAATGAAGTTCTTAAATGTGAAGAAAGCTTCATAATTGTGTTCTACAGAGAATAAAATAAACTTTATCTAGAAATTTTGAGTATTGTACATCAAAATGAGAAGGAATGGGCGGAGCATAATGCTTGAAATTGCAAGTATAGTTAGATAATTTCTAATATGAAGAAAATTTCTGTACCCTCACAGGAGGAAGTGATGACTTAAAAAAATCCAGTCAAGAATTCCAAAAGGGAAAACTAAATTGCTATGTATATACATAAATTTCATCAGACAAAGATCTCTAGAAGTCATGTATGGTATAGGGCTGACACTTTCCCCACTTCCTGGAGAAAAACTATTCAATCCCAGGGATTTAGAGATCTTCGATTTCACAATATGAACTAATAAAAAAAAAATGGGACATTTTGTAGAACTCACTAAACATATGGAATCCTCTTTTGCAAAGTGTGGAGTCTTTGTAGGCTTACAAGTAAAAGTTGGTTTTACTCTGAGTCCTTAACTAATCATTTTGAGGGTTGTAATTATATTGACCTTAAGACTTCAGAATAAAATGCAGCTGGCTATTTTTAATTAAACATTATCTCTTTCAGATTTCACAAACGATTCTGATTCATACATGAGTGAAGAAAAAAGAGATGAAGATTTATTAAATAAATGTATGCAGTCAATGTCGATAGAAGAACAAGGGGAAAATCTGATGTGAATTTGACACTCCTGCCCTGTAGTCCTGGTGTATTATTTCACTAAATCCAAGTTGTTGATTCTACAGTCATGTGCCAAAGGAGGAGTTGTGAATTCTGTTCATAACTAATTTTAGGTCAGTACTATGTTATTCACTATTGTCTTATTGACTAGTTTGGAAACATTCCAAAACTGGACTCGTGAACATGTAACTAGTTTGATGTGGTTCAGTGTTTCAGTGATATTTGTGTAGTAAAATTTCTCTGTAATCCAAGCTCATATTTAGTCAAATACTTAAAACTTTTCATTGTCACTTAAAAGAAAAAAAAAAAGAATTCTTTTAGTTTTCTTTAAAGCATTTGCAACCAAAGGCTAATAGTAAATTTTACATAAGCATCCTGCTGTACATGATTCCTTTTCTTGCGTGCTAAATCTTCAATAAATGTTTGTTGAATTGGACTTTGACTATTACTTCCTAAATAAGCTGAATGGATTATATAGTTACACGGTCAGTTAAAATGCAACTTTAACATGGAAATATTCATGTTGTATGTTTCAAGAAAAGCCCTCATGTAGAAAACCATTAAATACAAAGCAATTATTTGCATTACAAAAGCTTCTGTCCTATTTGTTCATAAACAAGAACTTATGGCTGCTATAATGCTTTTTACAAAGCCTTAATTACTTGAAAAGGCTCAGCTGTTGAGGATCTTTTTTTTTTTTTTTAAATGAAGATAATTTCAGACTCAACTGACAAATCTGATTGGCATATAACTTCTCAGAAACATCTTTTGTTTGAGGAAAGTGTGATCATATCCACATGGAGAATAAAACCAGAAACCCTTAGTCACGTCACACAGTCTGTTACTCAAAGAGATTATAAAAACCACCTTTTCCTAGAGTCCCTACCCATGTTTTCATTTGATCTGTCATTTTTTCAAGCTTGAATATTAAAACACAGATTATCAAGGAAGAATAAGTGAAAGGATAAGTGTTTATTACAGTATAAAGTGGAGGATAGTGTATACAACGAGGCAGTCTGGAATTCTTCTATTCATGCACTATGTTGGTAACAAAGGCTTGAATGTTAACATTGAAGATATTTACAGAGCTAAACTTTTTTTTTTTTTACATACATCCATTTATCATGTGGTACAAGTTATTCTTTAGAAATCATGTCCTAAAAACTAAATACATTCTTAGTTTACAATAAGCTTGTAGCAAATTTACGTATCACCAAATAAGATTTTAGTTCTTAAATGCATAATACTTTTAAAAGTCACAATTTTGTGGCTTCTGAATGCTTAATTACTTGATTAGAATAAGGGAATGAAACAACCAAAAAAAAAAAAAAAAAATCACCAAAAGAACTGCTTTAGGATTTTTTATATTCAATTCGTTCTACTTTCACATCATCTCCAATAAGTTGATATACATAAGTGACAACTGTAGAAGCCTGGATGTCCATCAATACGAATGAAGGAATGATGTTTCTACAAAGGGAAAAAAATTGGTTAACTTTATGTTTAAAACAGATCTATTACTATATAAATTAAAATTTTCAAACTAACAATTTAAAAATAGTATTCAATGATAAATCTGGTTGTAGATCCTCAAATTAAAAAGGTAATCAGTTCTATTAGATGATAATAGTTAACGGATATGAAAAAGAACTCTCAAAAGAAGAAATGTAAACTACTAACAATCACATGAAAGAATACTCCATGGCACTAATAACTAATAAATGAAATGAAAATCAAAACAATACTGAAGTTTTGCTTCATACCCAATAAATTTGCAAAAATGTTGGAGAGATTATTGGGAAGACAGGCATACTAATATATTGCTGGTGGAACCGTGACTCAGTACAGCAATTTGGAATTATACAACTAAAGCGACTTAAATGTCCAAACCTTTTGATCCAGTGATTTCACTATTAGGTCTATATTCCAAGGTGGCCACTGATAAGAACCAAGTCCCCATAAAAAGCAAAATATTTATAATAGCAAAGAACTGGAGGCAAAATAGGTATCTATTGAATGGGAAATAGCTAAACAAATTGTGTTACATAAATGTAACAGACTATTTCGTACGCTGTTAATAATGGATATGAAGAATATAGTATGAAAACTAAATCTCTGATGCAGAGTAATGAAAACAAAGCCAAGTAAACAATATATAAAAGAATATAACAATGTAAATGGAAAGAAAAAAAAGTTATAAAATTACAAAGAACAACATGGCTTGAAAGAAGAGACATAAGATACCCCTACCCTATTCCTTTTTAAAAGTAGGAGATTCATGGTAATGTTTTTAATGTATTGTTTACTTTTGTTGGGTTTTTTTCCCCCTTTCTTTTTTTTTCTTTAAATATATTATTTGGAATAAGAAATAGTTTACTGGGAGAGTGGGGGTGAGGATAGGAGTGACCATGGAAGAAATTCTGGTGATATAAAGCCAAAAAACAATAAATAAACATTTTAAAAAATACAGTTTGCAAAAAAGGAAAAATAAGTTTCTAGGCAAAGAAAAATCAGTATTATGTAAATGGTTACTTTTTTTCTTCTTTTGTGAGTTCGGGTTAATGCTAATAAAGCACTGACAAACAAAAATAATATTATTACTCACGTTTCCAGAGCATTATATGCTCCAGTGGCAGATCCTGGATTAATGTAGAATTTATTTTCATGCTCAAAGGCCTCAAATTTGTGTGTATGTCCTGAAATGAGAATGTCCACATCAAACTGCCTTTGTAGCAATGCTAAGCTGGCCATATCGCCCCATGGAATTACTTGATGTCCATGGATCAAACCAATTTTGAACTGCCCAACAGTCACCACCTTCTGTTCTGGATAATTCAGATTCTAAGAGAAAACAAACATACAGAATGCACACACATTTTAGAAGTACTGACATTTTTTTAAAAAAATCAGCCATTTTCCAATAAATTAGCAGTACTGTGTCTCATGTTTATATACTTATTTTAGATACACTGTATTTCACTTAGTAGACACTAAGTAAATTTTGTTTATTGTTAAAAATTTATTAATATAATAAATATTTTAAAGGTTTTTTAAACATTTAAAAATGTCTGTTGATTAATAGAAATTGATCTATAATGCTGGATGTCTCCAAGAAAAAAACAAAAAAAGGCTGATTAATAATTTAGAAAAATGAACTTGAACATTATATTGTCTTTTTCTCTATCAAACTCTCTTTAAAGCAAATTTGACCTTATAGGAATCAGAAACTTGGTGGAATAGGACCTACCAGGCTATGGCTCTGACTAGGTATCATTAAAAAAAAAAAAAAGGAAGTCAGGTAAAAAGGGGAAGTAATGTGAATGGTAAGCACTGTTTATTAAGAACTAAAGTGTAAAAAGGGGCTGATAATAGGGTGAGTTCAAGAAACATCATAAGTTTGGCAGAAAGGCAAGGTACAACAGGTATGGGGAACTTCAAGTTCATACATCTGTTGAGATGCCAAAAGCACAACATTTAATATAATTTCACTACTGACCTTAATAACTTAGTTCTTCAAAAGTTAAAGTAACCAATAAGAAAGAATCCTATCTTAGATCTGGTTTTTCACTAACTGGAAGGAATTGGTTGCTAGAGTGAAAATGATTGAAAGCTTGGAGGGAGAAAGCAATCTTTCTAGGAGTTCATAATACAGTATGGGGAAGCTGGGCATAGTTTGATATATACTAGATTTTAAGAGAGCAGATTTCAAAAGGGTTTGGAGAATATTACAGATGGTCTGCCATAAGGGTTAGGAAACTGTCCAGAATGAAATTCTGACAGCACAAAAGTTCTGATGAGGAATAAAAATGAGAGTTTTCTTAAAAGACTGACAACTCACTAAGTGAGATATTTTTTAAAAAATGTACATAATATGGAAGCAAGGCAAGCTAACAAGATGATAAATTAAAAAAATATATATAACCTGGCTTTCTAAGAACAATGTCAGGGATGCTACAGCTCAGAATGAAGTGAGATTGGCAAGAAAATCCCAGGACAAAAAAAAGGGTTTTATAAAGTCATATGAGGAGCAGGGCAGAGGAGAAAAGAATCCAAAAATAGAGAGGACCACTGAGTGAATAGGATGATTTTATAAGCACAGTGAGTAGATGAATTCTCATTTTGCTTCTGGGTTGTTGTTTGTTTTTTGCCAGGGAGAACTTTCGGATTGGGAAAGACCACTACAAAGCTAATAGAGAATTTATTGCCAATGTTAGTGAGGAAATACTAAAGAGCACTCAGCTATCTTTGATAATGCATTCCAGTCATATGGCCCACAGAAACTATTTATTAGTGTGGTGGGAGCAAAATCCTAATACTCTTTCCTCTTCCTCTATGTAAATCAGTTCAATTTTTCTTTAAAAGGGACTGAAATGACATCAAGATTTAGTTGGCTCAGGGCTCTAAAACCAGGGACAATAATGGAGCTTCCCGTGTCCCTGGATATAAAATAGCCAAGGAAAAAGGGACTGGTGCTACTTTCTCTAGTTTGTGACTAGAGATCAGCAGCTTAGATAACATGTACTCAAATGAATCAAAGATAAAGCCTAGATAAAGATCTCTTCTCTATTCTAACTGTCTTTCCTCTCCTATGGCTAAGTAAACTTTCTTTTGCTAATTGCAAAATTGCTTACTAGTGACTCATTTTGTTCCCATTTCAGACCAAAACTATCTAGGGACCAAGATGAGTCAAGCCCAGCCCATAACACACTAATAGAATTGGCAGATGTGACCGTTAAATGATTGTCTGGAGAATGAAGTAGGGATAAAAATGTTACAAAGTTTTTTGTTTTGTTTTAAGGAAAGAGAAAGGATTGAGAAAACTACAGTATACAACAATAGCTTCACTTTGATTACTGGGAAAATGCTAGAATGTATTATCAAAGACAGTGAGTAGCTAGAAAAAAACAGCATGATTTCAAAGAATTGTGTAGAAAAGAAAAAGAAATGTAGACTAGATGATAGTACAACCAGAGCTATTTGAAACTGATTGAATAATTAGTTTCATAGAGTAATCATGAAAAATTCAATATCTGACTAGGCAATTTTCAGTGGAATGCCTCAGAGATCTGCGCTCAGCCTGATTCTGTTAACATTTCTCTTTATCAATAACTTAGTCAAAGAGCTGGCATGCATATGGCATGAGGCTGGGAATGATGGCTCTATGGTTCATTTTCACTTGTACAGCCTTTCTTCTGACAAGAAAGAGACATGCAACATTGCTAATCATTAACATAGTCATTAATTACTTCCAGCACTTTTTTCCTGATACAAATAAATTATGTCACTCATGACACCAATTTAGTCGTACAAGAAAATGTATTTATGAATTACCAATAATTCCAGAAACCTGAAATACACACTATTCACAGCAGAATCACAAAATTTAACTGCCAGAAGAAACCAGGTGGATTTTCTAGTACAAGTCTCTTATTTGCCAAAGGGCATACAATTACTCCGTGAAAGGGCTGGGGTGAGACCCCCAGTCTCTTAAATCCTGTTCTTTTTCTTGGTATTACTAAACATGCCTGCCTCTCTGGCTGGGCCATCTGATTTAAATACAATTGAAATGATGGTTTTGAAAATAAGAAGCTTAAAAAAAAAAAAAGAAATGATAGTAAATTCAGAATGAAAGCAAAACCATTTTTACTCAAAATTAATTTTAAGATGTTTAATCAAAATTATGTCAAAAAAACTAAATAAAAAAATAGTAAAAATACATCACCTCATCAAAGTCTCCTCTAACAATGTGAACATCTCCAGCGAGAGTCTTTAGATAGTCATAACTTTCTTTGGTACAAAGATTTCCAGTGCAGAGAATGTGCTGAATTTTTCCAGGCACCAGCAGTTTTTTGAATTTAGCTGGCAGACTGTTGCATCGGTGGGGGATGTGAAGATCTCCTAATACTAACACCAACTTATTAGGTGTCAGGGTATGAAACAATAACATATATTAAACAAGATGTTGTATGAGGGTAAACAATATTCAACAGATAGCAAAATAAAACATAACAAAAAAGATTCAAGGATTCAAGAAAAAGTAGAAATCATTCTCACTTAATATAAAATTACCCTTAAAAGGAATTGATTGGTCCTCCTCAGCTCCAAATTAAGCAGGTTTTGTCTTTGTCACAAATCCCACACAATGCATGTATTCCACATAGAGTGAATAAAACGAGCAGTTTTGTACTGTTCCATTTGAAAAACTCTATAAGCTAAAGATGAAAAGTGCAGGATAAAAATCCCTTCTTCCTAGCTGTGGAATATGGCATTTTTTGAAAACGTGAATTATCAGAAAGCTAATAGGACACAATGTCCATGTTTTATACATTTCCAAAAGGACTTCAAGATGGCAAAGGAGAAGATTAATGCAATTCCACAAGCTTTCCTAATTGACCAAGCTTATTGAAAAAGATAATAAAAATAAGATTATTCATTACCTTATCCTAATAACAATAATAATGTTTTGAAAAAATATAAAAATACCTACTACTACCAGGGCTATGAAAAAACACCAAGAATAAATTGATAGTTTTACATCATATTCTTCTATATTTTTCATTTTCCTTCTCACCTGTTTTATCTGCTTATTTACTTCATTTATAATCCCTAATTGCGAAATAATATATTTTCACAATTTTTCAAGTATACTAGCTTCAAAAAGTTAACCACTTTATTTTGTTAAGTTAGTAATCTATATGAGAAATTGATTATAATTAAAACATCACTTGAATGATAAAAGAAAAGTTTTGCTGTTACAATATTAAAAAGAAAACAATCACCATAATAGTAATAGTCATGAAATGTTATTTTGATTTTCCAAAGGTTCCACACAAAAAGCTTTATTTCTTTTTGTCCCCTCATGAAATATCGCCAAGGTCTTTATAACGGCAAACTTATAAAGTTGTCTATAAGACCATGAAATCAATTTATTCAAGTAGGTACAAAGAAATCAGTTGTCCTATCCTTTCAAATCCTAACTGTAAAACTATATATGTATGTATGTGTATATATGTTCATATGTGCACACATAAACTCTTTTCCATAACTCAGAAAGGACATTTTTAAAATTCATTTCTAAAGTTGTTAAAGAAAATACTAAATTTTTCAATGTAGTATAAAATACACATAGGAGATCTGAGATGTGTGCAAACACTTTGGTCACCACAAAGTTTGTAAATTAGTTATTCATGCAAATTAAAATGCTCACTGAAAGCAGCTGGATTTCATTACGCAACAAAAAATCAAAATAGCTGAAAAGCAAAATGAACTGTTACCAGACATGGGAGTGACAGCAGAGTGACAGGGGTTGACAATATTTCCATGCCATTATTTTTTGTTAAGGAAGCTTCTTTTTGAAAAAGAGAAGTAACATTATTTTGGGTGGTGTAATAACTTAATGGCCTGAATCCACTGAATTGTTTCATCCAGATCTTGGAGCACAAATGCCAATAACCACTTGCTTATTTTTGTCCTCTCTGAAGAGCATACAAAAGTGTCTAGGGACCAAACAATCTTCACTCTAAGAGGGCAATTGGTCCCCTCAGAGCAGGTTCAACCATTGAAATAAATAAAAGAGTTAATGTAGGATACTGAATTTGAGGAATAACAAAAATAGATGATCATATAAAAAAGATGCCTAAACTCCTCAAAAAAAAAAAATCACAAAAGGTTATGCTCCCATAAACACTTCAAAAATATATATTTAGGTAAGAATAGACTATTTACTTTAGACAGATTAAATGCTATGTCTGCATGATAATTTCCTTATATATGATCTCAATAGGCTAACATAGGCTACAAGATGCAGTGTATTATCCTCAAAGTATACTACACTTGAATCAGAATAAGTCTGGAAACAAATGTGTCATTGTTATACAAAAAGATGAACTCAAGGGAAGTACACTAGAATCTTGTTATAATAGTATCTCCTAAATTCATGATATGGGATACAGTAAATGAAACAATGTTCTAATGAATATTTCTGCCACTCTAAGTACCAAGTATCTTTGAATAAGTTTCAGCTTATCCCTAAACTCACAATTCAGAAAGTTATGTTATAGCAAAAGTCTAATCTATTCTAAAATAGAAGTTACAGCTAATGACAGCCTCCGAACCAATTAGTTAAGGTATCTGAATGTAGTCATTTACCTCTCCTTGAGAGTCAAATTAAGGGTAAGAAACCTAAGAATAATATACCCACAATAAAAATTCAAAAATCTGTACCTCATTAAGATGCTCTAATAGTTCTGAGTCAGTCACCCACCACCAATGTTAGTAGGAGCTACAAGAAGAAACTTACTCTGTGCCCAGCCTGATTGGAATGAAGAAGTTGATTGCAGACAGGGGAATGAAAAAAAGGGTGAAACATGACCAATGTTAAACAAAAGAAAGCAAAAGAAAATAAAATTAAAAAACCTTTAGCCAAATAAATATGCAAACTGTTAATGAATTCTGAGTGTTATGAAGGAAAATGTTTAAAAAAAAAAAATCAGCTTTGCTCACACCGTGCTCAAAATGATATCAAAAGAAACCAATTTGATCTTATTAAACTAGTTTGGAGGTTATTTTTTCCTTTTAAAGACTATGCTACAGATCCTTTCCAACATTCTTTCCCCACAGTGATCCCCTACATCTGTGTTCCAGATTTATTACCCTTAGCTTTCAGTTCAATCTAGAATCTGAAATGGCAAAAATGGAGACATTCCTATCAATGATCACATGAATGGAGCCTGTGTTTGAAGATTCATATGGGGCTAAGTAATCAATTATGTCTCTAGAAGGTACTAATTTAGCAATACCATAATCTTGAACTAATAGTATAATTCTAATGGTTGCCAAATTATACTGAGGCCAGATCTGGATCCCTTATCATACATACTATGATGAAAGGCAGTGTTATGCTGTGAAATAGGCACTGCTTCAAGTTCAGCACTCTGTCCTGTTCTGGCTTAACAACTATGGGCAACTCATATATATTCAGTGTCACAGGCCAGCAGTTCTCAAGTTTTTGGGTCTCAAGACTTCTTTAAACTTGTAAAAATTATTAAAAACAAAGAGCTTTTATTTACCTATTGATATTTATTATATGCTAGAGTTTTAGAAATTAAATTGATAATTAAAAAAGGTTTTTGCAATTCATTAATATCAATAATAAACCCATGTTAACATAAACAACACATTTTTATGGAAAAACTTTAATGAGAAGAGTGGCATTTTTGTAAACACCTTTAATGTCTGGATTAATAGAAGACAGTTGGATTATCATATTTGCTCTGCATTTCAACCTGTTACAATATGTTGTCAAGAGTATGAGAAAATAGAGCCTCACATAAATATGTAGTGGGAGAAGGGAGGAGGAAGGTTTTAATATAACAATGAAAATGATTTTGACCTTGGGGACTCTTAAGGGGTACATGAGGCACATTTTGAGAACTGGGGCCATAGGTAATTCTCTTTTATTTTATGTGGTAAGGAAAGTGCCAACCCAGATTGATAGATATTTCTCACCTACGAGGTTCCTAAAACATCATTGGTCTAGTTTCTATTCCTTTAAAATCAGGAACAAATTACTTAAATGCCTTTTGAATATAATCCAATTCAATAAACATTCATTAAGTATTTGCAACTTTTAGGTAACTACAGGTATTTGGAGTTACAAAGAACAATCCTTCTCTTTAGATAGGATAGGGGTGGAGAAGGAAGATCATAACAAAAACAAGGAAAATATGTCTAGCTAAGTCAAATCTTCCCCACATATAAGCCTTGTGCTCCCAGAATTTTAACATTTATACTAAGTATGTATGTGATTACTGAATTTTCCCTGTCTTCTGTGGCAAATGAAGGGCTTCAAAGCATAAAAGTGATGGTTAAGGTTACAATTAACCTTATAATATTAATTCTCCCTGTAGCTTCAAATAAAAAAGTGATGTTCCAATTTAGTAATCTAAAAATGCTATATGCTCATTTTGTAATAATGTGACAAATCTACTGTATTTATAGATGTAGTGCTTACCTATTAGTTTCTTAGATTTATGACTTTGAAAACATGAATATGGTTTATTTCTTATTTCCTCTCCCCCATGAAGAGAACTTGCTTACTGTTATTGTGCAATGTTATTTTTCCTTTTATATCAAAGGAGAAGTACGCTAGAAATAATATAAATTACCACCATTAATTTAGCACCTTTGTTATACAATGAAGAAACAACACTAAAAAAATATAAGATTAGAATTTAGAAGCAATTCAATTTGGGGTTAACAACCCAAACCAGGATAAAGACTAAATCTGAGTTTAAAATTCTGTCAGTCAATTTGATCTTCAATCTACTTAAAAAAAAAAAAAAGCAAAGTAGATTGCATACATCTCAGCAAATTTAAAAATGCAAGTGATACACATGTGTTAGAAGATACAATTTAACTTCAAACTGATACAAATAAAAAAATTTCTGGGTTGCTCTAACAGACCCTAAACAAACAAACAAAAGAAAAACAAGGACTTATGTAACTTTTTAATCAAATGAGTGAAAATCTTAAAATGATATAGTTTTCAATTATTATAATCATCAATTTAAGAAAAGTCTTAACTTTTTTATGCCAAGGATCCACCTTTTTGTAAAACCAGTAAAGTTACAGACCCTTTGTCAGAATATTGTTTTTAAATAACTGAAGAAAATGCTCAATTTGATTTAGAAGCAAGTGAAAATAAAGTGTAATTTTCTTCCCAGCCATCTTCAGGGACACTTTAAAACTGCTCTATTGACCCCTGGTGATCCAGGGCCCCTGACTTAGGAAGACCAGAATTTAATACTGCTTAATACTCCTTCAATTCCAATGAAATAAGTACCTACTAAAATAAATCCAAATCCTCAATAATCAAAGGCATCTCACTCATCTACTTTAGGACGCTTTAAAAATTTTTTGTAGGATTCTTTTTTAAAAAATTGTTGTCTGAATTTCAATATAATTTGTTTCCTTTAATACTATATGTTTTAACTTATTCATTAAAAACACCATTCTCAGAAGGGCTCCACAGGCTTCACCGGAAAGCCAAAAGGTTCATGAGAAGGTTTCAGAGAACTCCTGATTGTCCCCAATTCCTTATTTTCACAGGTGAGCAAAGTGAGGGTCTGAAAAAGGAACTTGCCCAAAGTTACCCAGGCAGAAAGTAACAGTTACCAGGAGATCCCAAGTGTGCCTCCAATCCTATGCTCCTTCCGTTCTAAGAAAGTACCTTTTTTCAAAGAATTGGAAATGGAAATTGAAAATCCATTTCTGCTTAATACTCGGGCTACTCGGTGGCTGGCTCCATGGATAGAGGGCCGGTCCCAACGTCAGGTGGACCCGAGTTCAAATCCAGCCACAAACTTACTTGAAAGCTGAATAGCCCTGATTAAGTCACTCATCCCCAGGGGCCTAAATAAATAAACTATTCGGCTAAGGAGGCTCCGAACAAAACCGACCTTTGGGGGAAGGCGTGTGACAGGTCTGGAACCCCTTCCCGAAAAGGCCGCTAAGGCTTCCGAGAGGATTTCAGACCCGGAAGGGAGCAAGGTTAAGAACGCTACATGTGGAATCAGAGAGGTTCGGGGTTCGAATGTCAGCTCTGCTCCCCCTCCTATTTCCCCCCGATCGGGGTAAATTGTCTTTAAAAGCCCCTCCCGTTCTGATCCGATGGCCGAAAGGGTTAGGGGCCCCGGAAGGGGGGAAGAGGCTCGCCTGCGGCTACGCTGGGGGAGACCAGACTTCCCGACTCGAGGAGGTCCCGGACGGGAGGCCCGAGGCCGCCGGCCCGTTCCTTTTACAGATGAGGCCCCGGGAGTACCTCGGGCTGAGCGGTCATGTGACGCGGCGGACCGGCCAGTGACCCTCGGCCTAGGGCCGGGGGCACAGGCCTCGTGACTCGGGAGAAGCTGCGGCCCGGGGGAGGGCGGTCGAAGCGGTGCAGGGAGCTTGTCCCGGGCCCGAGTAGGAGACACCCCTTGGGCGCCGCTCCCTGGGGCCGCGCGCCCGGGCCTGACACGGCCGGAGCCGGGTGCGGGCTCTCCCTCCGCTGCCATTCCCACTACCGCGGCCTCCGTTTCTCCCCTTCCTCCACCCGCTCCCCGCCCCCCTCCTTGCTGGGGACTTCTCCTCGGGACGCCGCTCTCACCATCCTGTCACCGGCCCCGCTCCGCCACAGCAACCGCCGCCGCCGCCTCCTTCCTCAGCTTCCCTGGGAACCGCCCACCGAGGGCCCGGCCAATGACAACGCGTTTCGGCTCCGAGGCGGCGACGGCGGCCCGGACAGGCCTAGATTCCCTAATAGGCGAAGCGGCAATGCGCGGGGAAACAGCCTGCCGGAAGTGCAGGGTGAGGCCGACCCGGAAAGAGCGGGAAGCCCGGGGCGCTTCTGATCACGCGCCGGGCGGAGTCGCTCGCGCTGGGGTTTCCTCAGCCCACCTTGGAGAAGATGAAGTGTGTGATGGACAACCGTCAAGTGAAAGGTGCCGCCTTCCGAGCCCAGCGGGGGCGGCCTCGGGCTGCTGCCTCAGTTTCCCCCGCCGTACAGTGGCTAGGGTCCGAGCCGTCAGCTCCCGGACCAGACCCGACCCCGCCACTGTCACGCTTGGGAAAGCGGCGTCCCACCCCTGGGCCTCAGGGCGCCTCACGCCTAGAACGTCGGACGTTCCGTGACTTCTTTGAAGAGTGACGGATCGGGAGTCCGAGAACCCAGATAAAAATCCTGCGTCTTGTGTGGTCCTGGACGCGCGGCTCAGTTTCCCTCTCTGTAAAATGAGGGGAAGCATTGATTCTGTTTCTTTATGGCTTCTTTCAACTTTAAATCATGATCCGGTAGCTGAATCCTTCCTCCGCCGTCAGGGCTGTTCGTCTTTGAAAGTAGAATAGCGGTCATTTCAGTCAACATTTATTAAGCACCTACTGTGTGCCAAACGTTGTGCTAAAAGAGACAAAAGATAGTCCTTGACCCCAAATAGCTTATATCTAATGGGGGAGACACCATGCGAACACATATATGCAAAGCAAGCTGCAGCCAAGATAAAGAGGAAATAATTAAAAGAGAAAAAGGTGGCCAGGTTGGTACCATAGTAGGCAGAGCAGCAGGCCTAGAAGCAGGAAGACTCATCTTACTGAGTTCAAATCTGGCTTCAGACACTTAGTGGTTTTTTTTATTATTATAATAACTTTTTATTGCTAGAACCCATTACAGGGTAATTTTTTTTTTTTTTTTTTACAACATTATCCCTTGCACTCACTTCTGTTCCGATTTTTCCCTCCCACCCTCCACCCCCTCCCCTAGATGGCAAGCAGTTCTATACATGTTAACTAGGTTACAATAGATCTTGGATACAATATATGTGTGCAGAACTGAATAGTTCTCTTGTTGCACAGGAAAAATTGGATTCAGAAGGTAAAAATAACCCGGGAAGAAAAACAAAAATGCAAACAGTTTACATTCATTTCCCAGTGTTTTTTTCTTTGGGTGTAGCTGCTTCTGTCCATCATTGATCAATTGAAACTGAATTAGGTCTCTTTGTCAAAGAAATCCACTTCCATCAGATTACATTTTCATACAGTATCGTTGTTGACGTATATAATGATCTCTTGGTTCTGCTCATTTCCCTCAGCATCAGTTCATGTAAGTCTCTCCAAGCCTCTCTGTATTCATCCTGCTGGTCATTTCTTACAGAACAATAATATTCCATAACATTCACATACCACAATTCATGGGCATCCATTCATTTTCCAGCTTCTAGCCACTACACACAGGGCTGCCACAAACATTTTGGCACATACAGGTCCCTTTCCCTTCTTTAGTATCTCCTTGGGGTATAAGCCCAGTAGTAGCACCAGACACTTAGTTTTGTGACTGGACGAGTTACTTCACCCGTTTGCCTCAGTTTCCTCATCTGTAAAATGAGCTGGAGAAGGAAATAGCTACCCACTCTAGTATTTTTGCTAAGAAAACCCCAAAGGGGGACATGAAGAGTTGGACACAACTGAAACATAACTGAACTGAAAAGAGTAGAGGCTTTAGAACTAAGAAAGCTTCCTATAGGGGATGGAATTTTAGTTTGGATTTAAAGGAAGCTGGGGAACTCAGTAGTCAGAGTAAGGAGAGCTGTTCAGGCATGATAGACAGCCAGAAAATGTCTGGAGTCCATTAATGGAGAGTCTCGGTGGAACAGGCAACAGGCCACTATCATTGGATGAAAGATTTAAATTTTTCAATTTTATTTCTGACCTTCCCAAAAGCTCTTTGAGGTATCCTAGGTATTGTTATTCCAGTTTGACAGATGAGGAAACTGAAGCTCCTGAAAAGTGATATGACACAGTTAAACAGACATTAAATGTGTGAAATGGGATTCAAAGTCGATTCTTATCATTAATACTGTCTCTGTCAATGGAAAGGGACCAAGGACACTTGGTTTAAAATCCCAGTTCAGCCATGTGTGGTAAATTTGGGTGAGTGACTTTACCTCTCTCTAATACTGAAGGCAAGTTCCCTCATTTTCCTGATCTGTAAAATGAGCCTCCCTAATATCTAAGGCCCCTTCTAATTCTGAAGAGCAACCATTTTTGAATCGAAAGACCTAAATTCAAACCCTGTGTTTGCTAGTTATTGGTATTCCTGGGAAAGTTACTTTTCTTCTCTGTGCCTTGGTTTCCCTCTCTGTACATTGAAAGGATTGGACTAGATGATATCTAAGGTACTTTCATGTTCTAATAGTCTATGATGACCTGAACTGAGTTTAAATTTTAGCCTTGCTTCTAACTCATGTTTCCTTGGAAGTTATTTTTCTTCACTGTAAAATCTATAAAATGTACTTCATGAGCATTAAGGTTCTTTACAACTCTAATGTTCTATAAACCTATAATCCACAATATAGTGGAGTGGATAGAGGCCTGGGCCTTAGCAGCAGGGGGTGTTCAGATTCTACCTCTGATAAATAGTGGCCCTATAATCTTAGACAGTCACTTACCAGCTCAGTCTTCCAGGCAACCTCCAGGCTAAAAGTTATGAATGAGTTGCTTATCTGAATGAATGAAAGTTGTCATCACTTTTGGAGTTATCACTAATGAAATCATAAAGCTAATACATTATGCTAACTGGTTTCAAAACCTGGCATCTAGTAGCAGAATTCCTTGGCCAAAAAGAGACAACTTATCTAGCAGTTTTAGAGCAGTTCCATATTTCAGGGCACTGTTGAGAGAACAGAGATACACATTTCAGACTGATATGAATATCAGGGAGTAATCTCTTGAGACCAAAAGCAGCTTCTAGGACTGGACATCTGGCAGCAAAGAAGAGAGTCACCTATGGTGTTAAAAGAAAGCTAGTCCTGGCAATTGAAAGTCAAGCTGTGAAGAAAAAATTCTAGGAGCTCATCCGAGCACCCTACCTAATAGAGACATTATATCCAGGGAAGAGGGGAAAGGAGAAAGCTTTGTGGAAGAAAAGACATCAAGTCACTGAAATTCTAGATTTGTTTGTTGTCTTGGCCACAGATGTTTCTAATGTATTCCTTACAAGCATTCTTCCAAACAATGCTGAATGTATTTGTAGAAGAGTGCATCCATTCCAGTGCATCTAGGATGGGGATATTATTAGTTTTGTAGTTACTGTTCTTACTAAGTCATTTTAGTAAATAACTTTGCTAAGAACTAATTGTATCTGCTGGCTAAATTAAAAGGAAACACACTGGCAGGGACTTGTGAGGTATTCTTTTAAAAGTAGTCATCTACAATTCCAATAGACTTGAGATGGAAAATGCCATTCTTATCTCCAGGGAGAAATATGGAGCCTGAATATGGATAGAAGCATATTATTTTCACTTCTTTATTTGTTTGTTTGCTTGCTTTTTCTTTCTTGTGTGTTTTTTTTTGCCTTCTGTTCTGATTTTCTTTCACAGCATGACAAATATGGAAGTATATTTAAAATGATTGTATATGTATAACTTCTATGAGTTTTACCTGTAAAGGAAGAGGTAAAGGAAGTAGGGAGAAAAAATTTGGAACTCAAAATCTTATAAAAATGAATATTTAAAATCATCTTTACATGTAATTGGAAAAATAAAATACTATTGAAGAAAAAAAGACGTAATTCCCTACATTTTATATCCTAGAAACTTAGTAGTCCTTCTCTGATGAGTTAGGACTCAGATTTGAGAGTAAGTACAGGGAGTCTCCAAAAGTACCTCTATTGTCTCATATGAATTGCATTTCATTTGATTCTCAAAACAACCGTTAGAGGAAGGCATTATTATTATTCTGATTTTATAGATGAGGAATCTGAAGCTGAGAAAGGTTCAGACACATGTTTTAAGTCCATAGCTAGTGTCCTAGGACAAATTCAAAGCTGGCTCTTGATTTCAGATTCATTACTCTCTCCACCAAGGTGTAGTGTGAAGAGCACTGATATTTACAGAATTTTAGAGTTGAACTGAACTTCAATGACCATCTAGTGCAACCCATACTCTACAGGAATATCTAGTCTAACTTATCTCTTTAGACTCCTAACATCAGGATTTGAATACTGTACTTGTTAGTTAAAACTTACCTGGGCAGTTTACTTTACCCCCTTAATTTCATCCTCTGTAAATTGATGATGATGTGACCTGCGCTACTTATTTCTGGGGCTTTAAGTGCTGTAAAATGTGCTATTATTTGACAGCAGTAGATTTGTGGGAATCATGTCTTATATAAAGGTGAGACAAAATCACACCATTGCTGCATACTTCTGAACCCTCTAGGGAAGGCAGCTGAAAGATGAAATAGAGGCTCATGTTAGCCAGTATCAAATAAACAATACTATAAACAAAGAGATTTCAAAAATGAATTAATTTCTTATTTCTTCTTCATAGAGACATAGCAAAGCTACTCTGGATTAGGAAATGCAAGAGGGTTTATATAGGCCTGTATTATCTCTGACAGGGCCCATGAAAACATATGATGGGAGTTATCCTCTACAACAATCTCTGTATCTACAGTAGGAGATTGACCCTGGACCTTTGACACCTTCTGTTGAATAAGATGCTGCAAATCTATTAATTTGATTAGATATATTTAATCACCTTTTCTGTGAGGTCTGTATGCATTTTTATCATTAATGACAGGAAAAGAATTTAAAGACTACTCTCGTTTTTCTCCACAGTGTTTGGGAAAGCAATCCATGCTTTAGCTCGAATCAGTGAGGATCTGTGGCTCGACCCAAATGAAAAAGGTGTAAGTAAAAATTAACCTAACATCAAATATAAAAGCAAAGGAAATCTTTTGGAGAGCTTAATCTAAATTCAGTGTTCACCAGAAGATGAAAAATGCAAGAGAATTACTTTCATTGTTATAACTTTTTTCCTTATCTTAAATGTTTTAAAAAATATAACTTCTTTAAAAAAATAAACAATTTCTCAAATATAACTAACTTGAACGATTCCAGTCAGTAAAATAAACACTTATTAAATTTCTACTATGTGCTAAGCACTGGGAATACAAAATAAGGCAAAAAAATTTAGTGTCTGCTCTTAAGGTGCTCAGACAACATGGAAACATATGTACAAATTATATAGGATAAATTGGAAATGGGCAACAGGAGGGAAGAATTAGAATTAAGAGGCTTTTTGTGGAATATGGAGTTTTAGCTGAAGAAAGGCAGTAGATGGAAATGAGGGAAAACATTACAGTCAGCAAAGTGTCTGGAGTCAAGTTTTGGAGTCTTATTCAAGAAAGAGCACTGCACTGAAGAGTATGGAGAGGGATGAAGAATAAAAAGACTGAAAAGGTGTGTGGGCAGGGGCAGAAGTGGGGAGAGGAAGTAGGTTATAAAGGACTTTGAACATCAAAGAACTTTGTATTTTCTTTTAGAGGTGATAGTGAACCACTGGAGCATATTAGGTGTGAAGGTGACAGAATGCTTTAGAAAAATCACTTTGGTGACTAAATGGATGATGGATAGAAGAAGGGAGAGACTTGGGAGGCAGACCAACCAACAGTCCAAATTTGAGGCGATGAGGCCCTTGAATCAGGATGGTAGCAGTATCAGAGAAAAGAAGATATATTTAAGAGATATTACAAAGATTAATTCAGTAGATTTTGATATGGGAAGGGAAGTGGGGAGGGAAATAGTGAGGAATTGAGGATTACTTCTAGGTCTTAGGAGCCTGGGGGACTAAGAAGATGGTGTTGCCTTCTACAGTATAGAAAACTTTGGAAGGGATATAGTGTATAGGGGGAAAGATAATGACTTTAGTTTTGGACATGTTGCATTTAAGATGTTTACTGGAAATCCACTATAAGATGTTTGAAAAGCAGTTGGTCATGGGAAACTGATAGTAAGATTAAAGTTTAAGGCTGGATAATTAGATTTGGCAATCTTCAACATTGAGATGATAATTAAATTCCTGGAAGGTAATGAGATCACTCAGTAACATAGTGTAGTGCTAGGAAGAAGGTCCAGCATAGAATTCCCTGGAACACCTATGGTTAGTACTAGATTGTGTTTTTATATGAATAAAACTATTAGAGCATAGTGACTATAGTTTCATATACCTAAGTTTTAAGAAATTAAAATATTCGTTTTCTTGGTGTTATTTAATAAAAATTCTTTTGCTGTTTTTTTCCCCCAGTTTGGACTTCGGTCCATGAGTTCTTGCAGATCAGCTTATGGAAGTATTTTATTCCCAGTTTCATTCTTTCAACTGTACCAATGGACGACTACATCTGAAATGTGTGACAGTAACATGTCATTGTATCTAAAATGTAAATTGGGAATGAAGGTAAATCAGTGTTTTTCAGTCCACTATATAATGAGTAAATGAGTGTTTTTCAGTGTGTGTTCCAGTATATAGTGAGAATGTTTGATATATAGAACAAAAACATAAATTCTTTATATTTTGGTTTAAATTAGAACATCCAATGCAAGTTATTTATAAAAGAATACCTGTTCCTTGTAAGCTTAGAATCCTAGGAGATATAACATTTAAGCAAGTAACTAACACGACATGTTTTTATTTTTTTATTTTTTGTAATTTTTAAAAAAATTTTTTTAATAGCCTTTTATTTACAGGATATATGCATGGGTAACTTTACAGCATTAACAATTGCCAAACCTCTTGTTCCAATTTTTCACCTCTTACCCCCCCACCCCCTCCCCTAGATGGCAGGATGACCAGTAGATGTTAAATATATTAAAATATAAATTAGATACACAATAAGTATACATGACCAAAACGTTATTTTGCTGTACAAAAAGAATCAGACTCTGAAATATTGTACAATTAGCTTGTGAAGGAAATCAAAAATGCAGGTGTGCATAAATATAGGGATTGGGAATTCAATGTAATGGTTTTTAGTCATCTCCCAGAGTTCTTTTTCTGGGCATAGCTGGTTCAGTTCATTATTGCTCCTTTGGAAATGATTTGGTTGATCTCGTTGCTGAGGATGGCCTGGTCCATCAGAACTGGTCATCATATAGTATTGTTAACACAACATGTTTTAAGTTTAAAACTCCACTAAGACTTTTGGAACACTTTTAATTACTAACATACTTTTGTGATAACAAAGAACTTCATCTGGAGATTAGTTAAACATGCTCATAATATTACTGTGCTATAACAAACAATGACTATAGTGAGTACAAAGAAACATGGAAAGACTTATATAAACTAATTCAAAATAAAGTAAGCAGAACCAAGAAGTATTGTTTTCTTCCCAATATTTACAACAATATAAACAGAGAAAATAAGAAAAAAGCACTTGAAAATGAGTTCTTTGACATCAAGATTGGTCCCTAAAAAAAAAATTTAGCATATTAGAAGACATCTTTCCTTCCCCTTCCTTCACTTCTGCAAAAGCAGAAGACCATGAGTATGGAATATTATATATAGTGATAGACTTTTTCTATATGCTTTTTAGTTTTGTTGAATATTAATTTCTTCTTTTTCTCTCTATTATAAGGAGTAGCTCTCTGGAAAGGAATGGGGTAGGGATTCAGTTGAAAATGTAGGTGATATAAAACCAAAAGATATAATGAAAAATGTATTTTATAAAAATAACTCATCCATTGGCCTATTACATTGAATTTACATTGTACATGTAGTCTTTTGCTCATTCTATCGTTATATTTATCATTATTCAAAAAATAATCGCTTTCTATTTTTCATAATACATGCAAAGATAATTTTCAGTATTCACTTTTGCAAAACCTTGTGTTCCAAATTTTTCTCCCTTCTTCTCCCCTCCCTTCTATAGCAAGTAATCCAATAAACATGTGCAGTTCTTCTGTTTATCATTTTTAGGTGTAACTTTACTATTACTTAAGGCTAAATGTGTGAATTCAGTACTCAAAATGTTGATCATTTATTCTTTGCAACTTCATTAGTTCTAACTAATATCTTGGTTATGGCAACATGATTCAAAGAGCAGGAATTCCCCAAGATGAAATTTACTGAGAAAGAAAAAACGTTTTCATTATTTTCTATTCCTTTTTATAAGGAGGGGAACTTGACTCATCTAGTACTTATCTATTTATGTGTTCTAAAGAAAAGCAGTTGCTGAGTGTTTTGAGCAACATTTGTTGATTTATATACAATGGGGCAGTTACACATTTTTAAAATATATATTTAGTTGCTGTAAAGGAAAGTAGAAAAATATAGTTTGCTCTCTATCACCAACTCTTGGTGAAAAGAAAACAAACTTATTACTTCTCTGAGTTGTACCTATTGTTACTGAGAAGTACAAAAGGTGAATCATAGCAAAAGTAGGAGAGTTGGAGAGATTTTTTTGCTAATATTAGAAAAAGAACTTTTGCCTTTTCTAAAAACCATAACACACCTTCACCTGAAGACCACCAAACCTGAAAGCATCTATGAGCTTGATGTTTAAAGTGATGGATATTATACCTACTATAAGGGAACAAGATGAGCATAGGAACAGCTTATAAATGAATTATTAGAGAAGCATCCCAACAGATCGGTGAATTCAACTGAGATACCTTGTCTAGAAAGATATTAATGCAGAATAGTGGATTAACTCAATTTAGCAGTGGAAGCATTTGTTCATACAGAAGCTACACTCATCAAGAAACTTTTATGGACATTCCTGAGACAGAAAGAAGATTTTAAAGTTAACTGTTTATGAATTGTGAGTATCCCTGGCTACACATATTCCTTACATATATGTCTCATTACTTTGTGACTTAGAGCGTGCTGACTCCTTTAGACATTATGTATACTGGTAGGAGATGATGATTTGGCTTTAGGGATAGAATATTGTATAAATTTTATGTTTGCTTTTCATTTTTGATTACTGTTTTAGTTCATGAGTATTGGTAATTTATTTGTTAATGGGAAATACATTGGTGGGAGCTACAGGATTAGTAGTAGGAATAGTCATTCTCTAGGGTTGACTCTTAGGCTCTGAGAAGATTGATTATAAGTGGTACCCTTTGAGGCAACTCAAACTTGCTATAATACACACAAGTCAAGGGAATCATAGCCAAAGAGAAAGAATGAGTTCTCCTCAGAGTAAAGGGAAGGATTAAGGAGATGCTACATGATTCTGAATTGTTTGTACTTACAGGTAGACTCAAACAGATTATTCTAAAGATCTAGTTGCTAAAGAAAAATGCATATAATTTTATGGCTTATTAATCCTTTATTTTTATTAATCATGCTTACTCTGATTTTATCCTTAAGCTTGAATAGGACCCTTTTAATTCAATCCGAGTTTTTGTATTACGATGAAAGTTTTCTCCTGTATATTCAAGGTTGATACTTCAAGCCTTAGGTCAATTTAATAGCAAAATTCCTTGCCTTTGTTCTCTCTATTCAGAAACTTGTAGTTATCTGTGTAAGATGTGTGTGTGTGGGTGTGTGAGAGAGAGACAGAGAGACAGAGACAGAGAGACACAGAGATAAACAGAGACACAGAGAGAGACAGAGACAGGGAGAGAGAAACAGAAACAGAGACAAACAGAAACAGAGAGAGACAAACAAAGAGAGAGAGATACAGAGAGAGAGAGACAAAGAAAGTCATATAACGAGTTGGAAGAGAAAAAACACACTTAGAGCAAAACCATTTTCTCTACCAATTTCATCCAAATTTCCTACCTCTTTTACGCTCAAACACATCATTCAGAGTGAGTATATTATCTGTCCCCTACAGGATGCAACTGGGTCATTGAAAATCTGAAAGGGATTCAAGCCTACATCTCACAATTTCTGTTACCTGCCTCTTAAATACTGTAATTTCATCAAATGAAATTGATGGTGGTGGTGAGTTAACTCAGTCAGGAGTCCCCTGCCGACTTCCCATCATTCCCCCTCTTCCCCTCTCCCCACCACAGCTAGTTAAAGAGCAAGTGTTCATTTTCCCGTTCTAACCTCTGTTCTCTCCTGTCTTTCAGCAGGTGGAATATACTGTCATTAGTCATGACAGTGTCTTCTTTCTGTTTGCAAGTTTCTAGCCTTTTTCTGTTTTTCTTTCCACATGCATATGGAAGGACATTGATTACACAACATCCTGAGAAGCCTGGTTTTTAGGAACACTCACAGTTGTCTTTTCTTTAATCAGAAAATGGGTTTTCCATGGCAGCCATGTGAGGACCCTCTGTCCACTGGACCCTCTGTCCAGTGCCCTCCTTATCTCTACCTTCACCTATCTCCTACTTCTAAACTCAGTAATAAACCTCTTTTATCAAAAACAAAAACAAAAACAGAAAATGGGTTTTCTCAGATCCTTTACTAATTCTTCAGAGTCTTCACTCTCTTTTGTTTAATATTTTACTTGAATATCAATTTGAAATTTGCATTTAATTGTTAGTTATCATTCCCAAAACAAAGCTCACAGAAATAAGGTTAGGAGTGTAAATTCAAATATACTCTCTCTCTCTCTCTCTCTCTCTCTCTCTCTCTCTCTCTTTCTCTTTCTCTCTCAGTATCCCTCTTTCTCTTTTCAAGACAGCTTCCATATAACAAAATTTTAAATCCTTATTTTACATGTGTTTTTTTTGGTTTTTGTTGCAGTCGGTTCTGCCTATATTTAGATGTCTGAATACACTTGAAAGAAATGTAGAAAAGTGCAGAATTTTTACAAGTGTTGATACAGGCCATGTGATTTTTCAACTTTTCTGCAAACATGGTAGGTATGATTTTAAGCTTATTTTCCTTCTAAGCTTATTTCATGTTTATAATATTTTCATTATGCTTTAAATATTCTTAGCATTAGAAATTACTTTGAATTTGTATAGTTTCATGATGCAAAAAGTTGTACATTATAGATCAACTTATTAATATCAATAATAGCACTGAAAAGTCAGTTAGTGGTAAAGAATTATTTCTGCATTGAGTAAGATCTAGAGGTATAGACTCTGCACATATACAAACCAGTCTTAAATATATCCTGTTGAATTTAGTCATATGATTATTGGTTGCTTGCCCAATTCCAATAGAATATGATTCAGACTAGTGTGTATGTAGAGATGTAGAAATACCAAGAAGTGATGAAGTTAGAAGCCATAAAAACCAGACTTGTCAGCTTCTAGACCAAATGCTAGTATCAAAAACATTTAATTTTAACTGATTTACCTATTTAAATAATCCTATAATAGACTTTGTTACATTGATTTATCCCCAAAACACTTCAATACAAAGCAATTTGAGATTATATTTGTTGCTGTCATGGGATGGTCCTTTGGAATATTATCTTGATTCTACAATTTACATTGTTTTCTCATTTTTTCATTTGTATTTATCATGGATCTCCAGTTGAATTATAAATAACTGCAGACTGTATGTTGTCTTATACTTTTTGTGCCTCTTTGTGTATATAGTGTGATATTCAATAATTATTTGCCAATTGGTTTTAGTAGCTTCTATGGAAGGTCTCATTATAAAAGTAAAATAAGTACATATTTAAATGTAACAACAATTTTACATTCCGCAGTCTGATAGAACATCATTTCAGGCTGCAGTTAGAATGTGCTATCATTTTTATTGTTGCTCTTAAAAATTCAACCAATAATGAATAAATAAGTACATTTAGAAATTTTGTATCTGATAAGCTTTTTTTGATATCTTAAGGCAACCATATTAAAGAGACAGTTAAGAAGTCAGGACATCATAACCAGTTGCAAGAAAATATTTTGTTTTAAAAGGAATTTGAGTAATGCCTCTTTAGTTAGACAGAATGACATGTTTCATGGTGACCACTAGAGAGCGATAAACACATTTCAAAAAAAACAAAACCAAAACCAAAACCAAAAAACCCAAAACCCTATTTTAGTTCCTCTAGTTCCTTAGGAGGAACTAAGGTGAAATGTATCTCACTGTAGGTGAAATGTATCTCACTGTAGGTGAAATGTATCTCACTGTAGGTGAGATGTATCTGGTAAATATTCAGTAAATATGCTTCTTCAATTTTAAAAACTTCAGATTATGGGTTTTGTTTGTTTGTTTGTTTTGCCAAATCTCTGTTTTCATTGATGTGGTAACTTCCTTCTGCCAAAGCAGATTTGTGACTTCTCTGTACTTTGTACAGCTCTTACAGAGTTGGCTGCAGTAATGAGAGCTTATACATGTCTTCATTGAATATGTATGTGTATATGTGTACATACGTACATATCCCTACAGTTTTCTAGATACTCGTTTTCAAGTTTTCTATTAATTTTCTAATTTTTAGTTAATAATAAATATGATAAAATAATTTAAAATACTAGTTTTCCAGTATTACTAGATACTAGATGCATCAGTGAGTTTTCCAACAAGGAGAATGTAACAGAAGCTTGTCCTTAGGTATATATGTATATGTATGTGCTGTTGTTTGTCCTTTGTTTTTAAAGAGGACCAATGGCAACATCTATGACATCATGGGTGATATCTTGATTTGCATGTGAACCTGATCTATAAGAGACAGAGTTACACAAAGTTCTCAATCTCACTTTCTCTTCCTGAGTCATGAAAGTCCAGTAGTAGGACAAACATCAAGCTAACTGGTGATAGCCCAGGGTGCAGTGAATGACCTTGGTGTCTTTGATGCCTGATTAAGCTCTGAGCACCACACAGTGCTTACTTCAGCTGCCTTGATAGCTGTTGAAACATATTATTCTCAAGCATCAAATCTACCAGGGAAAGTCTTTACATTAACTTGAGGTCTACTGGTTACCCTCAACCCGGTGTAAACTATCCACTAAGATGTGACTGCTTTGTATGCTACACATTCTTTGAATTTCGATATTTAATTTTCCCCAATTACATGTAAAAACAATTTTTAACATTTGGGTGTGTTTTTGTTTTTGTTTTTGCTGAATCAATTGGGGTTAAGTGTTTTACCCAGGGTCACACAGCTAGGAAGTGTTAAGTATCTGAGGTCAAATTTTAATTCAGGTCTTCTTGACTTCAGGGCTGGTCTAACATTTGTTTTTAAAAAATTTTGAGTTCCAAATTCTTTCCTCCTTCTCCCTCCTATGTGAAAAGGCGATTAATTTGATACAGATTGTATATGTACAATCATGCAAACATTTCCACATTAGTCATGTTGTGTAAGAAAACACTGAACCACTGAGAAAAAAAAATTCAAGAAAATAAACAAAGCTTAAAAAAGCATGTTTTGATCTGAATTTAGATTCTATCAGTTCTTTTTCTAGAAGTGGACACCATTTTTCATCATAAATCCTTCAGAATTGTCTTGGATCATTGTGTTGCTGATAATAGTTGATAGTCATATAGTATTGCTATTACTGTGTACAGTGTTTTCCTGGTTCTACTCATTTTACTTTGCATCAGTTCATGTAAGTCATCTTTCCAGGTTTTTCTGAGAGTATCCCGCGAATCATTTTTTGTATCAAAATAGTATTCCATCACAATTATGTACCTTATCTTGTTCAGCCATTCTTGATGGACATCCCCTCCATTTCCATTTTGTTGCCATCGCAGAAAGAGTTGTCATAAATATTTTTGTACATATAGGTCCTTTCCCTTAAAAAAAAATCTCTTTGGGATATACACCTAATAGTGATATTTCTGGGTCAAATGTTATGCAGGATTCTATAGTCCTTTAGCCATAATTCCAAATTGCTCTTCACAATGATTAGATCAATTCATAATCCCACCAACAATGATTGCATTGATGTCTCAATTTTCCTATATCTCCTTCATTTGTCATTTTCCTTTTCTGTCATATTAGCCAAACTGATAGGTATGAAGTGATATCTCAGAATTGTTTTTTTGCATTTCTCTGAGAGGATACACAGGGCAAAAAGAGAGAGGGAGAATGATAAATAGGGGGAAAATAGGATGGAGGGGGAAACATAGCTGGTAATTATAACTATAAAAAATTTTACGGCACATTTTTCTGATAAAGACCTCATTTCCCAAACATATAAAGAAATGAGCTGAATTTATAAGAATACCAGTCGTTCCCAGATTCCTAAAAGGTCAAAGGATATGAATAGGTAGTTTTCAGATGAATTAACCAAAGCTATGTATAATCTAATCATTGTGGAGAACAATATCATGTCCCAGTAAAATGTAGAAGTTGCTTAATCTGGTGTTATCCTGACTGTGACTTCATGAAATAAAAGCTTGCAATATTTTCTTCTTAACATAGGAGCTCTCTAATTTGGTGATAATATTGTGAGAGTTTTGATTTTGGGATCTCTTTCAGGAGGTGATCACTGGATTCTTTTAATTTTTATTTTTCTCTCTGGTTCTATAATATCAGGACAGTTTTCCTTGATAATTTCTTGAAAGATGATGTCTAGACTCTTTTTTTTTTTTAATCATAGCTTTCAGGTAGTTCAATAGTTTTTTTTTTTTTTTTTAATCTCTCCTTGCTCTATTCTAGGTCAGTTTTTTTTTTTTTTATGAGATAGTTCACATTTTCTCCTATTTTTCATTCTTTTGATTTTCTTTGATTGTTTCTTGATATCTCATGGAGTCATTAGTTTCCACTTGCTTAATTCTAATTTTGAAGGAATTTTCTTCAGTGAGCTTTTTAACCTCTTTTTCCATTTGGTCACTTCTGCTTTTTTTTTTTTTTTTTTTTTTTTTAATTTAATAGCCTTTTATTTACAGGATATATACATGGGTAACTTTACAGCATTAACAATTTGCCAAACCTCTTGTTCCAATTTTCACCTCTTACCCCCACCCCTCCCTAAATGGCAGGATGACCAGTAGATGTTAAATATATTAAAATATAACTTAGATACATAATAAGTATACATGACCAAAACATTATTTTGCTGTACAAAAGAATCAGACTCTGAATTATTGTACAATTAGCTTGTGAAGGAAATCAAAAATGCAGGTGTGCATAAATATAGGGATTAGGGAATTCAATGTAATGGTTTTAGTCATCCCCCAGAGTTCTTTTTCTGGGTATAGCTAGTTCAGTTCATTACTGCTCCATTAGAAATGATTTGGTTGATCTTGTTGCTGAGGATGGCCTGATCCATCAGAACTGGTCATCATCTAGTATTTGTTGAAGTATATAATGATCTCCTGGTCCTGCTCATTTCACTCCAGCATCAGTTCATATTAAGTCTCTCCAGGCCTTTCTGAAATCATCCTGTTGGTCATTTCTTACAGAACAGTAATATTCCATAATTTTCATATACCACAATTTATTCAGCCATTCTCCAACTGATGGACATCCATTCAGTTTCAGTTTCTAGCCACTACAAAAGGGCTGCCACAAACATTCGTGCACATACAGGTCCCTTTCCTTCTTTATAATCTCTTTGGGATATAATCCCAGTAAGTAACACTGCTGGATCAAAGGGTATGCAGTTTGATAACTTTTTGAGCATAGTTCCAAACTACTCTCCAAAATGGTTGGATTCGTTCACAACTCCACCAACAATGCATCAATGTCCCAGTTTTCCCACATCCCCTCCAACAATCATCATTATTTTTTCCTGTCATTTTAGCCAATCTGACAGGTGTGTAGTGGTATCTTAGAGTTGTCTTAATTTGCATTTCTCTGATTAATAATGACTTGGAGCATCTTTTCATATGACTAGAAATAGTTTCAATTTCTTCATCTGAGAATTGTCTGTTCATATCCTTTGACCATTTTCAATTGGAGAATGGCTTGATTTTTATAAATTAGAGTTAATTCTCTATATATTTTGGAAATGAGGCCTTTATCAGAACCTTTGACTGTAAAAATATTTTCCCAGTTTATTGCTTCCCTTCTAATCTTGTCTGCATTAGATTTGTTTGTACAAAAACTTTTCAGTTTGGTATAATCAAAATTTTCTATTTTGTGGTCAGTAATGATCTCTAGTTCTGCTTTGGTCATAAAGACCTTCCCCTTCCACATGTCTGAGATGTAAACTATCCTATGTTCCTCTAATTTATTAATGATTTCATTCTTTATGCCTAGGTCATGAACCCATTTTGACCTTATCTTGGTGTACGGCGTTAAGTATGGATCAATGCCTAGTTTCTGCCATATTAGTTTCCAATTTTCCCAGCAATTTTTATCAAACAGTAAGTTCTTATCCCAAAAGCTGGGATCTTTGGGTTTGTCAAAGACTAGGTTGCTATATTTGTTGACTGTTTTATCCCTTGAACCTACTCTATTCCACTGATCAACTAATCTATTCCTTAGCCAATACCAAATAGTTTTTGGTAACTGCTGCTCTATAATATAATTTTAGATCTGGTACAGCTAAGCCACCATCATTTTGATTTTTTCATTAATTCCCTTGAAATTCTTGACCTTTTGTTTTCCATATGAACTTTGTTGTTATTTTTTCAGGTCATTAAAATAGTTTTTGGGAGTCTGATTGGTATAGGCGCTAAATAAATAGATTAGTTTAGGTAATATTGTCATCTTTATTATATTTGCTCGCCCTATCCAAGAGCATTTAATATTTTACCAATTGGTTAGATCAGACTTAATTTGTGTGAAAAGTGGTCTGTAATTTTGCTCATAAAGTTTCTGATTTTCCCTTGGCAGATAGATTCCTAAATATTTTATATTATCAGTAGTTACTTTAAATGGAATTTCTCTTTGTAACTCTGACTGTTGGATTTTGTTAGTGATATATAAGAATGCTGATGGCTTATGTGGGTTTATTTTATAACCAGCAACTTTGCTAAAGTTGTGGATTATTTCTAATAACTTTTAGCAGAATCTCTGGGGTTCTCTAAGTATACCATCATGCCATCGGCAAAGAGTGATAATTTGGCTTCCTCATTGCCTGTTCTTATTCCTTTAATCTCTTTCTCAGCTCTTATTGCTATAGCTAGCGTTTCTAATACAATATTAAATAGTAAGGTGATAGTGGGCAACCTTGTTTCACTCCAGAACTTATTGGGAATGGTTGCAGTTTGTCTCCATTACATATGATGCTTACTGATGGTTTTAAATAGATGCTGCTGATTATTTTAAGGAAAAGTCCATTTATTCCTATACTCTCAAGTGTTTTTAATAGGAATGGATGTTGGATTTTATCAAATGCTTTTCTGCACATTGAGGATGATCATATGGTTTTTGTTAATTTGGTTATTAACATGGCCAATTATATTGATAGTTTTCCTAATATTGAACCAGCCCTGCATTCCTGGTATAAATCCTACTTGATCATAGTGTATTATCTTGGAGATGATTTTCTGTAGTCTTTTTGCTAATATCTTATTTAAGATTTTAGCATCAATATTCGTTAGGGAGATTGGTCTATAATTTTCTTTCTCTGTTTTCAGCCTACCTGGTTTAGGTATCAGTACCATGTCTGTGTCATAGAAGGAATTTGGTAGGACTCCTTCATTCCCTATTTTATCAAATAATTTATATAGCATTGAGGCCAATTGTTCTTTAAATGTTTGGTAAAATTCACATGTAAATCCATCTGGTCCTGGGGATTTTTTCTTAGGGAGTTGTTTAATTGCCTGTTCTATTTCTTTTTCTGAAATGGGACTATTCAAGCAATTTACTTCCTCCTCTGTTAGTCTGGGAAGTCTATATTTTTGGAGGTAGTCATCCATTTCATTTAGGTTATCAAATTTATTGGCATAAAGTTGAGCAAAATAACTCCTTATTATTTCTCTAATTTCCTCTTCCTTGGTGGAAAGTTCTCCCTTTTCATTTTTAAGACTACTAATTTCATTTTCCTCCCTCCTTTTTCTAATCAGATTTACCAAAGGATTATCTATTTTATTGGCTTTTTCACAGAACCAACTCTTAGTTTAATTAATTAGTTCAATAGATTTTTTACTTTCAATATTTTAATTTCTCCTTTTAATTTTAGAATTTCAAATTTAGTATTTGATTGGGGGTTTTAATTTGGTCTTTTTAGTTTTTTTAGTTTGCAAGCCAATTCATTAATCTTTTCTTTCTCTGTTTTATTCAAGTAAGCCTCTAAGGATATAAAATTCCCTCTTATTACTGCTTTGGCTGCATCCCACAAATTTTGGTATGATGTCTCATCATTGTCATTATCTTGAGTGAAATTATTAATTGTATCTATAATTTGCTGCTTCACCCAATCATTCTTTAAGATGAGATTGTTTAGTTTCCAATTACTTTTTGGTCTATTTCCCCCTAATTTTTTTGTTGAATGTAGTTTTTATTGCATCATGATCTGAAAGAAAGCATTTACTATTTCTGCTTTCTTGCATTTAATTTTGAGGTCTTTATGTCCTAATATATGGTCAATTTTTGAATAGGTTCCATGAACTGCTGAGAAGAAAGTATATTCCCTTCTATCTCCATTCAATTTTCTCCAAAGATCCAACATACCTAATTTTTCTAATATTCTGTTTACTTCTTTAATTTCTTTCTTATTTGTTTTGTGGTTTGATTTGTCTAATTCTGAGAGTGCAAGGTTGAGGATCTCCTACTATTACAGTTTTGTTGTCTATTTCTTCTTGCAACTCTCTTAACTTCTCCTTTAGGAAGCTGAGGTGCCATACCACTTGGTGCATATATGTTTAATATTGATATTGCTTGTTGTTTAGCTGCCCTTTAGCAGGATGTAGTTTCCTTCCTTATCTCTTTTAATTAGATCAATTTTACTTTTGCTTGATCTGAGATAAGGATAGGCTACCCTCTTTTTGACTTCACCTGAAGCATAATAGATTTTGCTCCAGCCTTTTACCTTTACTCTATATGTATCCCCCTGCTTTAAATGTGTTTCTTGTAAACAACATATTGTAGGGTTCTGACTTTGATCCAGTCTGCTATCTGCCTCCTCTTTATGGGGAGTTCATCCCATTCACATTTACGAGTTAGAATTACTAAATCTGTATTTCCTGCCATCCTAATAACCCCAGATTGTGCTTTACTTATTCTTGCCTCCCCAACCCTCTTTCCCCTTTTAAACTTAATGTCCCCTCTTGTATCACGATACTTATCCTCTTTATAATCCCTCCCTCCCCCTTTGAGTCTTTCCCCTTCCTTCCCTTATTACTCTTTTTCTTTTCCTTTTCCTCTCCCCGTTTTTAATGAGCGAGAGAGAATTTTCTCTAAAACAAATGTCAATTATTTTTCCTTTGAGCCAACTCTGATGAGAGTAAGATTCACATATGTTCCTCCCCTCTCTAAATTCCCTCAGATATGATAAGTTTCCTTAGCCTCTTTGTGGGATGTGGTTTCCCTCTTTTTATCCCTCCTTCCCACCTTATTCTGCCATCATCCTTTTCCATATCTACTTCCCTTTTTTATGTTATATCAGTACTATCAAATTTTACATGTATTTTTTTGTATATCCACAACAGAAATACAATTCTCAAGAGTTATTTTTACCTTTTCTGCATCTCTTGAGTTCTATTCTTGGAGATCAAATTTTTTGTTTAATTCTGGTTTTCTTCAGAAACAAATGGAATTCATTTGTTTCATTAAAGTCCATCTTCTTCCCTGAAGAAAATGCTCCAGCTTAGCTGGGTAGTTTATTCTTGGCTGCATCCAAGTTCTTGTGCCTTTCGAATATCATATTCAGGCCCTTCTTTCCTTTAATGTAGAGGCAGCCAGATCCTGGGTGATCCTTATTGTGGCACCTCAGTATTTAAATGGTTTTTTGGCTGCTTGTAAAATTTTTTCCTTTATCTGATAGTTCTGAAATTTTGCCACAATATTCCTTGGTGTTTTTATTTTAAGGTTTCTTTCAGAAGGTGTTCGATGAATTCTTTCAATGCCTATTTTACCTTCTGATTCTATTACATCTGGGCAGTTCTCTTTGATGATTTCTTGTAAAATAGTATCTAGGCTCTTATTTTCATCATAGTTTTGGAAGTCCAATAATCCTCAGATTATCTCTCCTAGATCTATTTTCCAAGTCTGTCATTTTAGAAGTAGATAATTCATGGTTTTTCAGTTTGTCATTTTTTGGTTTTGCTTGACTGATTCTTGCTGTCTCAATGCATCATTAGTTTCAATTTGTTCAGTTCTAATTTTTAAAATTATTTTCTTCATTAGCTTTTTTACTTCTTTCTGTATATGTCCAATTGAGTTTTTAGATGTATTGTTTTGGTCTGTGGAATTTTTTTCCATTTCACTAATTTTTTTTTTTAGTGAATTATTTTCTTTTTCAATTCTCGATCCTACTTTCTTGCGTGTTCTTTGTCTTTTTCAATTCACGGATCCTACTTTCTAGTGAATTCTTTATTTTTTCCAATTCACAATTCTTACTTTCCTGTGATTTTTTTATTTTTTCCAATTCACCAATTTGCACTTCCTGGGAATTTTTTATCTTTTCCAATTCGTATTTCAGGAAGTTGTTGCTCTCTTGTAAGGCTTCTCTTCCTTTCCCCATTTATCTTCTAACTCTCTTTTGAGACTTTTAATGGTCTCTTCTATAGAAGCTATTATGTAAAGGAGGACAGTCTGATGCATTTTGCTGTTTGAGGGTCTCTTCAGGTTTGCTGACCTGCTCTTTTTCTGCATAGAAGCTGTCGATTGTTCTTTTCATCTTTTATTCATGTTTTAAAAGCCTTTAGGGTAGGCTCTCCTAGGCAAGGGGTTACCAGCTTCCTCTGCAGAGCAGGGAAAGATTAAGGATTTCCGCTCCGAGGTATGGGATGCTCTGGGTGAGAGTTTTCCCTTCCCCCAACAGGAAGTGGATTCAGCACTGGCCGAGCTATCAAACGGCTTAGTAGGGCTGAGTGGATTACTCCGATTGCCCTAGGCTAGAGACTAGAGTGGTGAAGTGTCACTGCCCCAGGCGGAGCCTCTTGTGGGACTGTGAGTGTTAGCAGCTGAGCGCAGACCGCAGACCGCCTGGAACTCTGCCCAGTGTCTCTGCCCAATGCCAAATCGGCCCTGGAAAAGCTCTATGGCCCCAAGCCGAGCTCCCCACTGTGCAGATTGGAGGCTAACCCGGGCTGCGTCCTCCTGCCGTGCAGGATCACAACTGCCCCAAGGAAAAGCCCTTACTGCGGGTTGGGGCTGCGCGCTTGTGCTGAAATCTGTGCTTTCACCCTCGGTTTGAGACTCTCCTCGGAACCTAATTTCTCTCCCAGTCTGCGCTGATCTCCCCCCTGGCCCCGTAACCAACCTTTTTTGGCGAGACTGCAGATTTTCTTTGGCAGGTGAGTTGTTCTACTTCTTATCTTTCCGAATTGTAGCAGTCAAGACTATTTTTGAGGCTCGATATAATATTGGTAACGAGGGTAAGAGAAGAGCTTAGAAAGTCGCGTGTGTCTTCTCCGCCATCTTGGCTCCGCCCCCCCACTTCTGCTTTTTAAAGAGTTTTTCTCTTCAGTGGATTTTTGTACCTCTTTTCCATTTGGCCTATTCTAAGGTATTTTTCTTCAGTAGTGTTTTATACTTTCTTTATCAAGCTGTTTTTTCTTTTTAAAAATTATTTTCTTGCACTACTCTCATGTCTTTTCCCAATTTTTCCTTCACCTATCTTATTTGAGTTTTAAAATCCTTAATATGCTCTTCTAAGAATTCTTTTTGGGCCTAAAACTAATTCACATTTTGTTTCCCTGAAGCTTTGGATGTAGCAGTCTTAACTTTGTTATCTTCATCTGAGTGTGTGTTTTGATCTTCCCTGTCACTATAGTAACTTTCTATGGTTAGATTTTTTTAAATTGTTATTTGCTTTTTTTTCCAGCCCCTTTCTTGATTTGATATTAAAGATGGACTTTATTCACATGCTTTAGATTTTTTGTACAGCTGTTTTCAGAGTGAGTTCTGGAGTTCTATAAGTTTTCATTTCTTGCAAGATGGTATGATATTTGGAAAGGTGTGTTTTCTATACTTTTGGCCCATGTTCTGGTCTGTGAGTTATCACAAGTATTCTTTTCTGAAATGGAAAAAATAACCAGGGTCCCTATTTCCCTGAAGTCACAAGTTCTGGTGTGCTCTTCCTTGCCACAAGCTTCTCCTTGCTCTGGGACTGCCCAGGACTTCAGCTTACAACCACGTATGGGCATCATACAGTCTTGAACCCACTGCTGGCAAAGGAATCCCTATAATCTCCTTCTGACCAGTTGTCCAGCCCTCTTACTATCTATAGGCTGAGAGCTCTAGAAGCTGCCACTTCTTTTTCAGTTGTTCCCAAGGCCTGCTGGATGCTTGTCTTGCCTGGATATTTCCTGAGCTGAACTGTGTTCCACTCTCACTCCAGTGTAACAGTTTCCTGCCATCCTTCTCAGTTATCTTGGGTTGAAAAATTGTTTCGCTTCATCTTTTTGTTGGTTCTGCTACTCCAGCATTGATTTTGAGGCCTTTTTTTTCCTTTATTTTTTTTAAACAGGCAATTGGGGTTAAGTGACTTGCACACTTAAGTCACACAGCCAGGACGTGTTAAGTGTCTAAGGCCAGATTTGAACTCAGGGTCCTCTTGACTTCAGGGCTTGTGCTCTATCCACTGAACCATCTGGCTGCCTTTTTTTTCCCAAAAGATGTTTGGAGAGAAATTTGGAAATGCTCTGATGAGTCCTTGCTTTTTTCTGCTATCCTACCAAAGACCTTCACATGCTACAGCTTGTTGGTCATAGCTGATGAAGGTGTTTACCAAAGATGGCCTAGAGTCTAAAAGCAGAGGTGCTAGTCCTCTCTGACAGACCCCCACTCCCACCCTACCTATACTAGCTGCATTGGAAGTATTATGTGTATGTGTATATGGATAGTACATATGTGTGCATCTCAGAAGCAGGAACTGACCTCAGGTATTCTTGATTATGAAGCCAAATCTTTATTCACTATATCATGCTGCCTCTTAAGATATATTCTATTTTGGAATTTTAAAAAATAGCCTATATTTTGACACCCATGGATCTGAGATTTTATCAGTCTGTGCTTATTCTTTCCCCTGGTGCAGATCACAGGCCATCTGTGAGTCTTGCTCCCATATCATTTTTGCTCATATACTCTTTGTATGGCCTCATTAGAGCACTTTGACTGGAGCTCTTTCTCAGTCTTTGAATTTTTTAGCTCTCAGTGATATTTAGAAAGGATTGTTGGAGTGCAACACCAACTTGTCTATCTGTTTTGTTTTGTTTTGTTGTTTGGTCCGCCCAATGTTCTTTGAGTCACTCTGAGAATCCTAGGATTTAGATCTAGAAGAAACCCTAGAAGTCATTTGTTTATAAATAAGGGTTTCATCAATATTTAATACATGCCACATATTGTGCTGTGTATTAGTATCCAGCCATCATTTGGCCCTTAAGCAGCTCCTATAAGTTAATTATGTTGTACATATTCATTTGGAACTTCAAAATGCTAAATATTTGCTCTGTGTTCTTTTGTAGGCGTTATAAAAACTCATAATCTCTATTTTCAAGAATCTGAACCTGTAGAAGCCGTTTTTGCAAAGCATATGTGTGCTAATGTATTGAAAGTTCAGTCAAGGTAATTAAGGCCTCAGTCTCTCTGTCTTATTTTCTGTTAGCCTCTGCCTCTCCATTTTTAACTCTCATATACTCAAAAGGCCTTAGGTCCCACATTAAAAATTCATAACCTACAATTTCCAAATCTGTTATAATTTCTGAAAATATAGTGAGTGGTTTAGAGACATCAGACCAAGAGGATTTAAAGAATATGCCTTGAGAATGATAATTTAAGAGCTTCCTAATTTTAGAATTACTGAACCTTTTGGTGGAAAATATTTTAAAGTTATCCCTTCTGTGTGGGTTTGTATAGAACGTCAATTACATCCCAATTGGGGGGGGGGGGAAATCTAATAAAATATTCCTCTTATTTGAAGCCTTCTAATTACATAACTCTTTGGGTTTAATTAAAGTAGATTTTAAAAATCACATTTGCCATATGATTTTGGGAGAAATGCTTAATCTTACAGTTTCTCAATTTTCTGTTGGTTGAAGTGAGTGATGCAAATTTGTTTTCAACATAGGATTATTTTTTTGGGGGGGAGGACTAGATGGCTACTGAGGTTGCTTTTATTTTCAGATTATGTGAATCTACATCAAATTTTCCAGTCAAAATAATCTATCATTAAAAGTTAATTACCAGGGAAAAAATTATGGAAAGAAGGTAGAATAGATTAGAAAATTTTTGATTCTCCAAATATCTTCCACAAAAAAAAAGACTGAACATAACCTTGGGGGGAACAAAAAGCAGTAGAAATAAACAAAAGTCAAGTAAAACTGTTGTCCTCCCAAGACCACCTGAGAAGACCCCAGGAAAGACCCAGTCTCCAAAAGAGGAGGTTTGGCCAGAGTGAAGTACAAACACCTCCGGGTAAATTCACTGAATCAACAAACTGCAAATTCTGGGGGCAGCTAAGTCAGATGACTTCTGAGAAGGAGCAGCCTCAGCTTCAGCCTCAGCCTCAGCCTCAGCCTCAGGAACTTTTATGTTAGACAATGTAGGAGAGTGCCAGGAGAAAAAAAAAGAATTTAAGAATTCAAGAAAATCAAGAATTATGAAACAAAAAGTCAGTCAATTGGAAAAAGAGATCACAAAACTTAAGGAAGAAAATTACTTCTTGAAAACTAGAATTAAGCAAGAATTGAAACTAATGACTTATAAAACATCAAGAAATTACAAAACAAAATCAAAAGAATAAAAAAATAGAAGAGAATGTGAAACACCTCATCAGAAAAACAACTGATCTGAAGAAGACATCAAGGAGAAACAATATAAAATTCGTTAGACTACCTGAAAATTACAATTAAAAAAAAAAAGAATCTTGAGACAATATTACAAGAAACTATTAAGGAAAATTAGAAATTCTAGAACAAGAGGGTAGAGTAGAAATAGAAAAAATCCATGGTGGATTCCATGAAAATTATAGCCAAGTTTCAGACTTCCCAGGCTAATGTGAAAATATTACAAGCAACAAGAAAAAAAAAATTTAAATAATGCAGAGCTACAATTAGAATCACACATGACCTAGCAGCTTTTATATTAAAAGACTGTATATCTTGAAACACTATATTTCAGAGATCAAAAAAGCAGGGATTGTGACCAAAAATAAATTATGTGGTAAATTGAATACAATTATCCTTCTATATTGCAGTGTTAGAGATATAGTACCACAGATCTGAAAAAAACATTTTTTTAATTAAAGCTTTTTATTTTTAAAACATATGCACAGGTAATTTTTCAACATTGATCCTTGTATAGACTTGTGTTCCAAATTTTCCCCTCCTTCCCCCATCCCCTCCCCTAAATGATAAGCAATCCAATATATATTATACACATTAAATCCAATATATGTAAACATATTTATATAATTATCTTGCTGCACAAGAAAAATCAGATCAAAAAGGAAAGAAAATGAATAAGAAAACAAAATTCAAGTGAACAACAACAAAAAGAGTGAGAATGTTATGTTGTGATCCACACTCAGTTCCCACAGTTCTCTCTCTGGATGTAGCTGGCTCTCTTCATCACAAGATCATTGAAACTGGCCTCAATCATCCCATTGTTGGAAAGAATCACATCCATCAGAACTGATCATTCTACAATATTATTGCTGCCATGTACAATGATCTCCTGATTTTGCTCATTTTACTTAGCATCAGTTCATATAAATTTCTCCAGGCCTCTCTAAAATCATCTTGTGGATCATTTCTTATAGAATAATAGTATTGGAATATTATTAATTTAACATTATTATTAATTAATAACACTGAAAATTTTTAACTCTCCCTGAGTACCAGGAAAGTGAATTTTTTTCTTCTTTTATGGGGGTGTTTACAGTACTTTATTGTAAAATTTGGGTCAAGTATTTGGTTCTAGAAACTTACTCTTATCAGATATAGGCCAAAGAGGGAACAACACATACATCTAGAAAAGTATAAAAGTCCCCTAAATTTCTAAATAAATAAGAGGGTGAGGGAATAGGATAAGAGCAGAGGTTAGAAGGGTATGTAGAATTAGGTCAGAGATAGGAGGATTGGACAAGGGAAGGATTCATAGAGGGGTGGTAGATTAAGGAATAGGAAGGTAAGGGGAAAGTATCAGGGAGGCATTTTTTAAAAGGAGTATGAGGGTGAAGGAAAAGGACAAAGCAGGGATTAATGTAATTAGGAGTAAATTACATTGTTGAGGTGGGGAGGGTAAATAGTATGAGAAGGATAAATAGTGAAGGAAAATAGGATGGAGGGAAATAAACAACTAGTAATTATAACTTTGAATGTGAATGGGATGAATTCACCCATAAACAGGAAATGGATAGCAGAATAGATTAATAATAAGAATTGATAATATGTTGTTTACAAGAAATGCAATTGAAAATGAGAGATACACATAGAGTTAAAATAAAGGGCTGGAGTGGAATTTATTGTGCTTCATATGATATTTTTAAAACTCCTAGCAACAGGTAAAGCAATCATGAAATCAGACCAAGTTGAAATTAAAATAGATTTAATTAAAATAGGTAGAGAAACTATACTTGTGTCACTAGTATTATTCAGTATTGTTTTAGAAATGTTTGCATTAGCAATAAGAAAAGAAAAAGAAATTAGAATGAAATATAAGATTAAAAATTATCCCTTTTTTGTAAATGATATTATATCATCTACATACATACATACATACATCTACCAAATATATCATATTTGGAAATGTAGAGGGCTGAAACTCTTGAGTCATTGCACTGAAGTTGGTTCAAGCACTTAGGGCTAATTACTGATTGGACAATACTCTATGGTCATGTGCTTGGGGAATGGCCCTTCCCACTATCCTGTGCTGGCTCAATAATTGGTGTATACAGAGAATTGTAGGAGGAACTAGGGGATGGAGTAAGATTAGCTAGAGTCACTTTTGGCAGTGGACGAGACAGAAGGAGCTTGTGGAGATCCTGCTTCCATCCCCTTCACTTCTACCCCTAAAGACCAAGAATAAAGACTAAGGACTTTTGCTTATCCTGACTCCAGCTGATTCTAAGGCATCCTGGGTGCTTATGCGGTCAACACAGGAAATATATTAAAGATTCAGCTAGTTGAAATGATAATTTCAGCACAGTAATAGAATATAAATCATTAGTTTTTTTTTAATATAACACCATCAAAATCTTAAAAGAAAAGATAGTAAGAGATACTCTGTTTAAAATAGTTTTAGATAGTATGAAATATCTAGGAGTACACCCATCTAAATAGACCCAGGAACTTACTTTAAAACAATCTTGGGACAGCTAGGTGGTACAGTGGATAAGAGCATCAGCCCTCAAGTCAGGAGAACCTGGGTTCAAATCTGGTCTCAGATAGTTAACACTTCCTAGCTGTGTTACCCTGGGCAAGTCACTTAATCCCAGTTGCCTCAGCCAAAAAAAAACAAAAAAACAAAACCCAGTTTTTATGCAAATAAAATCAAATATAAATAATTGGAGAAATATTAATTGTTCGTGGATAAACAAAGTCAATATAATAAAAATGACAATTTAATCTAATTCATTTATTCAATGCCATCCCAATTAAATTATCAAAATTTATTTTGCTGAATTAAAAAAAAAACAAGATTTATTTGGAAGAACAAAAGTTAAGAATTTCAATGGAACTAATGAAAATAAATGTAAAGGACAGAGCTTTTGCAGTACCAGATTTTAAACTATTTTATAAAACAGTGATTGTCAAAATTATCTAGTACTGGCTAAGAAATAGATTAGTAAAACCAAATAGATAAACAAAACACAGCAGTAAATGATAAAGCAAGCTTGTATCTAACAAATTTAACAATTTAAGTTTTGGGGATAAGAATTCATTATTTGGTAAAAAATTGCAAAGAAAACTGCAAAGCAATCTGACAGAAAATGGGCATAGACCAATATTTTTTTTAATTAAAAAATTTTTATTGAGGCTTTTTATTTTTAAAACATTTACAAGGATAATTTTTCAACACTGTCCCTTGCAAAATCTTTTTTTTTCCAATTTCCCCCATCTCCTACCCACCCCACCCCCTGGATGGCAAATAATCGAATATATGTTACATGATAAAAATACATGTAAATCCAATATAGGTATACATATTTATACAATTATCTTGTTGCACAAGAAAAATCAGATCAAAAAGGAAAAAAATGACTAAGAAAATAAAATTCAAGCAAACAACAACAAAAGAAGTGACAAGGCTATGTCACGATCCAAATTCAGTTCCCACAGTCCTCTCTATGAGTATATAGCTGGCTCTTATCATCACAAGATCACTGGAACTGGGCCTGAATCATTTCTTTGTTGAGAAGAGCCATGTCTGTCAGAATTGATCATTATATAATCTTGCTGTTGCCGTGTATAATGATCTCCCGGTTCTGCTCACTTCATTTAGCATCAGTTCATGTCAGTCTCTCCAGGCCTCTCTGAAATCATCCTGCTGATCATTTCTTATAGAAAAATAATATTCCACAACCTTCATATACCATAACTTATTCAACCATTCTCCAACTGATGGGCATCCACTCAATTTCCAGTTTCTTGCCACTACAAAAAAGGGCTGCCACAAGGGTCCCTTTCCCTTCTTTAAGATCTCTGGGATTTAAGTCTTTGTAGAAAGTAAAAACACTGGTGGATCAAAGGCTATGCATTGTACGATAACCCTTTGAGCATAGTTCCAAGTTGCTCTCCACCAGTCATTCCACCAATAATGTATTAGTGTCCCCGTTTTCCACATCGCCTTGAACATTCTTCATAATCTTTTCCTGTCATGTTAGCCATTCTGAGAGATGTATAGTGATATCTCAGAGTTGTCTTAATTTGCATTTTTGTGATGAATAGTGATTTAGAGCACCTTTTATATGACTAGAAATGGTTTTAATTTCTTCATCTGAAAATTCTTCACATCCTTTGACCATTTATTAATTGGAGTATGGCTTGAATTGTTATAAATTTGAGTTAATTCTCTATATATTTTAGAAATGAGGCCTTTATCAGAACCCTTGAATGTAGAACTGCTTTCCTAGGGTACTGCTTCCCTTCCAATATTGTCTGCATTAGTTTAGTTTGTTCAAAAACTTTTTAACTTAATATAATATAATACAATTATCTATTTTATATTCAATAATTAGCTCTACTTCTTCTTTGGTCACAGATTCCTTCCTTCTCCACAGATCTGGGAGGTAAACTATCCTATGTTCTTCTAATTTGCTTATAACATCACTCTTTATGTCTAAATCATGAACCCATTTCGACTTTATCTTGGTATATGGTGTAAGGTGTGGTAGACCATTATCTTAAAACATTTATCAAAACAAGGTCAAAAAGGATATATGATCTAGATATAAAGGGAGATATCTCAAAAAAATGAGAACATGCAACTATTACCTTTCAAATTTATGGAAAAGTTTACAATTTATTTGTAAACAAGAAATAGCATTGTGGATTGTAAAATGAATACTTTAAAATTAAATTAAAAGGAGTTTGTACAAATAAAACCAATGTTGCTAAGTAAATAGTATGAAATGAAAATTCATGGTTTTATATTAAATTCTCTATGTTGTACTGTGTACATGGGAATATTCTTTTTTTTCATCTTTTGAATTTTTTTTGTATTTTTTTGTATTGAAATTCAAAATGAATAAAAAATGAAAAAAAAATCACCTTTTACCTTATTTTATAGAAAAATGGCCAGAATTTTTTCTCTTGGGTATTCTTCATCTATTCATTAATTAAGCTCATATCAAGTGCTTCCAACATACCAAGCCCTGTGCTAAGTGTCAAGGATTACAAAGCCAAAAAATCCTGTATTTTCCAGAAACTTACTTAATATGGCAGGAAAATACTGTGTACACAAATAAGCATCTACAAAATATGGACAAAGTCATACACAGTGATTCAGATGAGTGAAGACAAGATATCTAAAAACAGGGTGGGTTAAAGACAAAGCTTTATGCATTTCTACTAGATAAAAATTTTAGTAATGTCAAGAATGAAATGAAAATTATGGATAAATGATACAAAGATGGGAATGCATTTGACAAATGTATATATGCTTAATATTATTCCAAGATTTTAGGATGTTGAAAAAGGAGCATAGAGAGTTGTCCAACCTCCTTATTACAGCTGAGGAAACCAGGGTCCCAAGGGGTGAGTAGCCCTGCTTTGCCAACAATTGTAGGAGAGTTGGACCGAGAACATAAGGACTAGAACACAGATTTCCAGCCCAGCTGCTGCACTATACTAGCCTATCATCGGGAGATGGTATAAGACCAATAATTTTAAAATCCTGTTATACATGTAATTCTTTTCCTGATAGTTTATTCTGGTGTTTTATTAAGGTATTCTGTGGGTTTAAAGTATTTTAAGTAATGACTTTTTGTTGTTTATGTGGTTTTCCATGAATAATGTAATTTTTTGAAATCACAATAAAATATACTAATTTAAAGGAGATAATAACTCACAGAGTCATTCTTTTATGGCGTGAAAATTTAAAGACCTTGAATCATAACAACTCATGTTGTAAGGTAAAGATTGAATAAACAGTGATGTAATTTCTTTGTTTGTTTTCCAACTAACTTTAATATCGTTCACTGTTCTTAGGTTGTTGGCTGAAATAATGGTTCATTTTCCATTGAATCAGGAAGAAATTACTTTAGCTGTGACACCACTGAAAGTTTGCTTTAAGAGCTATTTTGAGGATAAAACAGGTAAGAAGTTCCTTTTAATATGCTTTTATAGATAATTTTGAGACTAAACCAATTAAAAATTATCCAGTAGATTCAGAATTTTAAAAGTAATTTGATTGATATGTAAAAATCAGGTGTCGATTTTTGGAAAAGAAAGGAAAGGAAATTCAAATTGGAAATTAAATTGGGCACTGTTTTTAAGCTGATGTTGGGTCACTAGAAAGGAAACAAATTCAGTAGAAATGATTTTGGCAGTAGTGGGGGAAAGATTCAGTATGTTTTCTGTAACTTTTATGGCCCAAATAAAGCATTTTACTTTGCAAATAAACTTAAGTTTTCAAATCCCATTTTTTTTTCTTAAAGAAAGAAATAATTTTAGTCAAATTATAAGTCAAGTTATAAGAAACTTTCTAGATGGACTATGTGGAAAGGGAAAAAAAAAATGAAAGTACATAAAGACAGCTCTCCTAAAAAGGTTGCTAATAGGATAAAGGAGCTTAATAATGGTGTAATAGAATCAGGAATTTGGAGATATGAAGAAAATGAGTCACTATCTTTTCAGCACAACAGATGGATTTAAGCTTAACCAAGTCCCAACCTGGGATGATTACTCTGTTGTTGAAGAAAAGAACAAGCACAAAGGAAGAAACTATATTTGTTTTAAAATGAGAAATTAGTAGAACCAGGCTTCAATTGGCTGGCTCAGATTCAGTGCCTTTTTTTTGGTAGTGATTGAGAGGATTGGAAAATGAACACCAAGCTGGCAAGAATACTGCTTTCATTGCATAAGGCCACTTTGGAATAGGCCCAATGTTGCCAGTTGGGACCTGAATGCATGGCATTGCTGACAAAAATTTACCTAGTGTAAAGATCAAGGGGGTTGTGCCCTGTCTGCTGCCTCATTTCCTTAGCTCATGTCTTGACCCAAACATCATGGGATCACAGATACAGAGCTGAGAGGGATGGGACCCCTTCACTTGTCGAGAAGGGGATACAAGGCTCAGTCTTGCTCAAAGATATACAAGCTGTATAAAGGCCTGGAACTTTAACCCTGGGTCCTTTGACTCCAAATCTGGGACCTGTTTTCATTGTTCCACACTGCTTCTTGACTATGGAAAGTAACCCAAGTTCCTATTGGTTGTGTTAATATGTGTGTGTATGTATACATATATATATATATATATGTATGTGTGTATGTGTATGTGTATATAAGTATGTGTGTAGGTGTATATGTATATGTATGTGTGCATATATATATTAATATATGTATATATGTGGGTAGTATATGCATTTACATGTATTTTTTTTGACGGCGCACCTCTTTTTTTTAATTAAATTTTTTCAATTATTTTGATTTTCCTTCTCCCTATTGTCTTTCCGGGGTAAAGAAAAGGAAAAAGGAACTAGTAATTTCAACTTGTAGCTAGTGATTATTTTCCTGCAAAACAAATTTCTATATTGACCCTGTTGAAAAATGCATTTCTTATTCTTCGTGTTTAATCCCTCATCTTTCTGTCAGGAGGGGGATAACATTCATCACATTGAATTTCAAGAATTATGATTGATCATGGTTTAGATCAAAGTTTTTGAATCTTTTAAAATTTTATAATGTTGATATTATAATATAAATAATTTTCTAGTTCTGCTCATTTCATTTTGTATCAGTTTGTACAAGTCTTGCCAAATTTCTCAAAAAACTGTCGTCATTTCTTTCAGCACAATGATATTCCACTTCATTCAAATACCACCATTTATTCAGCCATTCCTGTATAGATAGGCATCCCCTAAATTTCCAGTTCTTTGCCATTACCAAAAAAACTCACAGCTCTACTTACTATGTAGGATTCTCATTCAAGTAAAAAAAATAATTAATTTAGAATTGTAAACTGTGATTTCTGACATTTTTTAGAAGAGTAAAAATGTTGCTAATTCCCATGTACATCTAACTGGCCATTAATGGTTAGTCAGTACAATTTCAGATCAAATAGGGATTTTAAAATGTAAGTTTACATTGCTTTTGTCATAGGCTCATAGGATTTTAGACCTAGAAAGGACCTCAGAGGTCATCTAGTACAATTCTCTCATTATAAACAAAGGAATTTTACCTTATTGAAAAGAAATTTATCCAGCAACACACAGGAGGAGAGTTTGGTATTGAACTTGGGTTTCCTGAGTCTTTTGTTGTAGGCATTTGAAACTTGATTTCTGAAAGACTCCACTTATAGGAACAAGTAAAGATCCCTTGCATTACTGTGTTGTTTAAAGGTGAGTGTGTATGTGGTGGGGGAAGAGGAGATTGTTTTTCTCTGCTCAAGATTACTTTGGTAATCAAAAACAGAAGATAGCCTCTTATAAAATATGTGTGGGGGAAGTATGGCTTTGAATTTGAAAACATACAATTGTTATTTTGACTAAATCTTCCTAACTTATCTAAGGTCTTGAAAGCACAAATCAAAATGTATCTTTACTTTAAAAAAAAAAAAGTTTCTCTTGTAAGGACTTAGTTGTTCTTAGATCAACTTAGAAAAGAACAATTATGTTTGAAGTAACAATTTCATTTCCTGACATGGAATTGTGCAGAATGTCTTAAAGTAAATAAATGTTGCTTGTGTAATTTAAATTGAATGTTTACAATGCATTGCAAAATTTTCATTGATTTAGTTTCCTTTATGGTTAAAAGACATTTGAATATATTGTATAGTTCACAAAATGAGATCCACAGAACTAGAAAGGAACTTACAGACCATCTAAGCAATATTTTGTCAATATTAGATCCTTAATGTTTATTAATAAAAATTATAATTAAAATATAAATTATATAATTACAAATTATATAGATTATAATAAAAATTATAATAAATGTCAGCTCTATTCTCTCATTTTACAGAGAAGAGAAAAGGCTCAGGGAGGTTAGCTGATTTGCCTAAAGTTACATAATACATAGTAAGACTGGGTTTGAGACCCTAAATCCAGTGCTTCTTTCCATGTTTACTGGTAGGTCTTTTGCCCTCCTAATAAAACTAGTTAGTCTTATGTGTTACAAATTGGCATTGACTATACCCTTATATTTGATGAATTTTTATTATACAGAAATATAAACTGCATTTACTCTTCTCATTCTGGTTCTTTGGGATTCTACAGTATCTTTCTAATGTAGTCCCTGCTAGTGGTCATCTCACAGAAGTCCTAGTTGCTATTAAAAGTAATTAAATCTTTTAGGAAGGTGTATTTACTAAAGTAAAATAGTTGGTATTTTTGAGATCCTTTGGTTACCCTCCACCTGGTATAACCTGTCTGCTGAATTGTTTATCGGATGTGCCTGCTGGGCATGCTACAGCTTCTTGGAGCCAAGATGAGAGTTATGTAGATCAGGTGGACACCAAAAGTAGAAACCAGTCCTGTAAAGGACTCACCCTAGAGGTATTGGTCTTTCCTGACCATTAGTGTCTGACCTGTGGCAGAGCATTCCAAACTCACATTGGTTTGATCAGCCACGATCAGATACACTGTGACTCCCACTCTAACATGGTGATGTCATTTTGATCCTCTTTAAGAATGAAGGACAATAACCAGCCAACCAATAGTTGGTGTAATTGGTATAACTATTCCCCTCCCAAGTCTGTGATTATACCACCAGTACAGAGTTCAGGGAAAAGTGGGTTCAAACTTGGCAAGCATAAATGGCACAGTAGTTCCTGGAAGTTCTTTTAATAGAATTCTCAAGATTTTCTCCTTGGGTATGGTGTATTTTTTCTGGAATCTGTTCCCAGTTTGCCTTTGGTCCCCTGTGCAGACTTTGTCAGAGTGGGTTCTGGGATGCTACTAGAATGCTGATGAGAAGATGAAAAAGTCTAAAAGTTCTGGCTTTCCAAAGCTTGCACCATCCTCTTTGGGCCAGGGTGGAAGGAGAGGAAGCAAAGACTGGAACTGCCATATTCTTGTCTTCCTTTCCATGTAGATCCTTTTCAGGAGTGGCTCTCTTTCCTCTCCACCATCAGGCACTGATATCTTGGACCCTCCGTTAGTTCCTGATTTTATAGTCCATAAAAGGCATGAGAAATAAACAACAACAATAATAATGACTAACGTTTATCTAACATTTACCATGTGCCAGGAACTTTAAAGCTAGTGTAAAGCTAAATGTTGAACGACAAATTTTTTTTTTTTTTTTTTTTTGCTTTTTGCTGAGGCAATTGAGGTTAAGTGACTTGCCCAGGGCCATGCTAAGTGTCTGAGACCAGATTTGAACCTCCTGAATTCACCGCTGGTGCTCCATCCACTGAGCCACCTAGCTGCCCCTGAAACAAATATTCTTATTTGATTCTCCAACAACCCTGAGAAGTAGAAGCTATTATTATGTCCATTTTAATGAGGAGGAAATTGAGTTATCCAGAGGTTGACTTGCCCAGAGTCATACAACATATAAGTGTCTAAGGTTGGATTAGAACACACCTAGTGAACAATCAAGATATGTCTTCATATGATAACTGTCTCAGGTAGAGTACCCCTAACTCTGTGTAGGCTGAATTACTTTATTTAATCAAGCCCCATCCTTACAATGAAACAGATAATTAGAAAATATGAGAGAGGACTTACTTTACTATCCTTTGAATTAGAAACTCATGATGCATTAAAAGTTTTCATTTTTGAAAATCCCTATTTATAAGGAACTTTCCACCTGAATTCTTTAAAGTGCATGACATTTGTCTAATCTCATCACTTACCTGATACCCATATTGGAGAGAAAATGTCAATCACATAGCTTTTTTCAAAGTAAAACTTAGAAGTGGTCAATAAATGTTCCTGGGAATACTTCAACAATCAGAGACTATGGATCTGACTTCTTTCATCCTTTCTTTTCTTAATGTTCAGATTTTGCCAAGGCTACATACACTGAAATGCATCTTGATCCTGACGAATTTGACTACTTTCAAGTTGGAATTGACTCTGAAGTAACATTTTGTCTTAAAGAACTTAGGGTAAAGACTCACATTTTCTTCATAGTAGAGTTTATAATTATTACTTCTACTTCATAGACGGCTAATTTTTTTTCTTTTAGGGATTGTTAGCATTTTCAGAAGCTACAGTTGCTCCTATCTCTATTTATTTTGATCATCCTGGAAAGTAAGTCCCTTATCATATTATTGAGTAGCAATGTATTAATTTATTAACAAATTATAAAATTATAATGGATATATACAATCCCAATATATAAAAATATAATCTAATCAAAATGTATTAAATAAATAATTTATTAATTGATGTATATTGTGATTGAAACGTCTAGAATCTCATATTGAAAATAGTTAACCTAGAAACTGCATTCTGCTGACAGAGCACTGATTATCCTATACAAGGTAATTTTGTGTAATATAATTCCTAGGCACTTATAAAGTTATATTTTTATTTTAAAATAAAACTTAGCAACTGATTGTGGTGGTACACTCTCATAGTTACTGATGCTGAGGCTGGTAGATTGCTTGAGCTTGGGATTTCTGAATTGTAGTAGGGTTAAAACTCAAGGGATATCCAAATTAAGTCTGGCACCAGTATAAGTGAGCTTTTAGAAATGGAGTGACGCCAAGCTTCCTTATGAGGAGTTCACCAACCTCTGCCAGAAGAACAGAGAAGTTAAAGCTCCAGCTTATCTGCATTGAGATGAAGCTATTCTATTTTCAGCTGAGTTAATAACAATATCAATAATAAAATAAACCATAGCATATAATTTTGAAATCAAAGATAACTGCAAGTTTTCTATTGTGTATTTAAGTGAAACAATTTATAAAATGAGTCCTGATAATAAACTATATGACTCAAATACATTAACTATTAAAAAAAACGAAAGCATGTTATAAAGGATTTTAAAAGCAAACCTTACGGTGTATATTTTTATCTGTGAATGGAAAAAAAAAAGATGTTTTTGCTTGTCTATTTCTATTCCAAAATTAAGCATCTCTCATTGTACTGCTAATTTCTGTGATTTACATGAGGATACAAGTGTCCTCATGCTGTGATTTTATCTTTTTAGACCTGTGGCTTTCAACATTGATGAAATTATCTTAGATGTCACTTTTGTTTTGGCTTCGTTAGCTGATGTTCAAAGTAGATCTTCTCAAAGTTCACTCCTTTCACAAAACCTGAAGAGGTAAGATATTTCTTTCCTAAATGAGTTTAAAAAAACCCAAACCACTGCAGCCTTATTCTGATATCATCAGTGACCTTCAATTAGAGACTAAGTGAAGTATACATTATAAAATTGGAACTCTTTTCCAACTTGAAAAAAAAAACTATAACAAGACTAGTGAGACACTAGCCATACTCATAAAAGAAATTAATTGCATCCGATTCTATTCTCTCCTTTACCAAATATTTAATTAATTTGCCTGACTGACATTTGCTAGTCATTCAAAACTCATTTTTGTCTTGTATCATTGTTTCTCCTCAATCAAGATTAAAACTTCACAAATAGGTTCCAATATTCCTTGCATTAAGGTCTCCTCAGAAATATAGGGACAATCATTATGTATCTCTCTATTGCATTATCATCCAAATTTATATAATCAGTTTGATTTACTTAGAAAATCAGTTGGAAGAGGACTTTACTTGATTCTTGGCATTCAGCAATTGGCTACATATTACTTCTGGTATAAAATGTACTAGAAATGAATAAATACAATTATTAAATCTAATGTTATTAATTGCCACTTTGCTTTTCTTTCTCAATCCCATAGGACATATTCCAAAGTAACCATTTCCTTTATTTCTTATTAATACCCTAGGTCAGATCTGATAAAGTCAAAGTCAGGCACTGAAGGCAATCTAACACACATAGAGAAGCAGCCTATCAAGTCCAAGAAACCCTTATGCAATAAGAGACAGATCACCACCAATGAATTAGAAAGTTTTAGTATTCCTGCAGTGAAAAGAGTGGATACCCACATTGCTGAAACAGAAAACTACCATAGTGTCGTGAAAGAGGTGATGCCAAAGACTCAAGTCTATGATAAGGTAAAGGGAAATTATTGGAAACGTGTCTCAATAAAAAAAATTTCATTGAGAAGCTCAGGAAAAAAATTACTTTCCCAAAGTAAGGAACAAAAGAAGCATTTATTAAAGCACTTGTGTTCTAGGTTCTTAGCTATGGTTTCAAAAATAAGCAAAAAGATAAAAGTTTGTATTCTGAAGACAATACCTAAAAGGGAGCTGAAAAGGGGATGCTTGTGGGGATGAAGGTTTTTGGTGCTGGGGCACAGTTTTGAATTTTAGGGGAAGTCAAAAGTAGGGGGACTTTGAATTATGAGTCAAGACATCAGAGTTCCATTTTTTTATTATTAATTTTTATCATCCTTTTTTAAATTTTGAGTTTTAAGTTCTTTCCTTCCTTTCTACCTCTCCCTCACTAAGAAAGAAAATAATATGATATTTATTACCTTTGAAGTTGTGTAAAACATATTTCTATATTAGTCGTATTGCAAAAAAAAAAAAAATAAGAAAAGCATACTTCAACTTACATTCAGAGTTCACCAGTTCTCTCTCTAGAGGTAGATAGCATTTTTTCATCATGAATCCTTTGGAATTATCTTGGATTATTGTATTGATCAGAGTGACCAAACCTTTTATTTTAATAATAGCTTTTTATTTTCAAAATATATGCGAAGATAGTTTTCAACATTCAACATTTCAACATTCACCCTTGCAAGGGTGAAAGAGTCATCTGCATCCAGAAAAAGGTCTATGGGGACTAAATGTGGATCACAACATAGTATTTTTACTCTTTTTCTTGTTTGCTTACATTTTGTTTTCTTTCTCATTTTTTTCCCTTTTTAATCTGATTTTTCTTGTTCAGCATGATAAATGTGGAAATATATATAGAATTGCACACATTTAACATATATATTGGATTACTTGACATCTGGGGATGGGAAGGGAGTGAAAAAACTTGGGACACAAGGTTTTCAAGGGTGAATGTTGAAAATTATCCATATATATGTTTTGAAAATAAAAAAGCTTTAATAAAAAAAAGAAAAATAAAATTTCCTTGAAGGAAAACTTTATTCCATCTTAGCCTGAAGAGTGTCAGACATCACAATGGTAAAGTCCAAATTAGTTAGGTTTTATATGTTGCTCACCACAATTTTAGCATAACAGAATACTCTCATTTTAAATACTGTAGAAGATCTGAAGGGCGAAAAAGTAGGTTAGAATATGAATCGTTAAACATTAAGCATTCTTGTGTTGTTAATTGTAAAAATTTATAGCATCTTTCATTTTATAGGTTTACATGAGGTTTCCCTTTCCTCCCCAAAAATGCAGTTAAGTCAGTTCTGTTGATTATTTGGTCAGATAATTTTATTATAGGAACCATTTCAGTAGATTTATGGTTTTATTCAGTCAATGTATGAATGAAACAAAATTTTAATAAATGCCTATTATGTGCAAGGCATTGTACTAGATGTTTTCTTACTCCCTGATCCAGCATGTTATCTCGTGTAAGAAAGATTAAATAAAAGAGTATTTCATAGATCAATTTGCAACTATGCCCAAAGGGCTATAAAACTGTGCATATCCTTTGATCCAGCAGTGCCACTGCTTTTTGTGGTGGCAAAAATTGGAAAATGAGTAGATGCCCATTATTTGGGAATAGCTGAATAAATTATGGTATGTGAAAGTAATGGAATATATTGTTCTATAAAAAATTAATGAACTGATAATTGTGAAATAGTTATAGAAGAATTGTACATACTTAACATATATTGGATTACTTGCTGACTAGAGGAGGGGGATGGAGGAAGAGAGGGAGAAAAAAATTCACAAGTGTGAATGTCAAAAATGCATATTTTGAAAATAAAAAGCTTTAAAAATGATGAAGAAGCTGATTTTAGAAAGGCCTGGAAAGATTTATATGAACTGATGCTGAGTGACACAAGTAGAACCAGGAATCCATTGTATATAGTAACAGCACGAGTGTGCAATGATCAACTATGAAAGATCTGGTTCTTCTTAGTGGTTCAGTAATCTAAGACGATCCTAATAAATTTTGGATAGAAAATGCCATTTATATCCAGAAAGAGAACTATGGAGATTGAATGTAAATCACCTTTTTTTTCTGTTTTTTTTTCTCCCATGGTTTTTCCCCCTTTTGTTCTGATTTTTCTCTTTCAACATGATTCATAAACAAATGTGTATTTTAAAAGTTAATATACATGTATAACCAGAAAAATCAAATAATTTTAAAAGTACCTCATGGTCATCAAATTGGAAAAGATGATACATGAGAAAAACAAATATTAGAGGAGCTGTAGGAAAACTAGAGCACAAATGTACTGTTGGTAGATGTCACAGATCTATGGTACAATCATTCTGGAAAGTAATTAAATAGCAAAAGTTACTAATATCTGCAAGTCCTGTGACTCAGAGATAACACCCTAGGCATATGTCAGAAAGCAAATAAAAAGGAGAAAAACATATATGTACAAATATATTTATAGAAGATCTTCTCAGAGTAGCACAAAATGGAAACTAAGGGGATGCTCTTCTAATGAAAAATGGCTGAACAATATATGGTATATGAAGGTAATGGAATGATTGTGACATAAGAAGGGATGAAATGAAAAGTTTCAAAAGAAACTGGGAATATATGTCTGAACTAATGCAGAATGAAGCTAGAAGAACTAGGAGAATAATTTAAACAATTACATTAAAAAGAAAAATAATTTTATAAGACTTTAAAATTATGATCAGTATAATGACAACCATAATCTAGAGGATCAAGCTAAAAGCACATTCCCCACCTCCTACTAGAGAAGTGATGGACTCCAAAGGAAGAATAAAAGATACCTTTTTAGATATGGCCAATGAGGGAATTTGCTTCACCACAGTTTGTTCACTATTTTGTTTTTATTCACTATTTTGTTTTTGTTCACTAGAGTTTTCTTTTTTCTAACATGAAAGTTTGAGGGATTTTTAGAAAAAAAACTAAACAATCCACTGAGAGACTGTAATATTTCATGCCCCAAATCCACTATCTCTGAAATGAAGGGAGGAAAAAGAAATGCATTTTTTCAGCTCTTCCCTAGAACTAGGCTTGCTCATTATAATTTAGCTGCATTCAACTTCATTTTTCTTTCTTATTTTCTTTCTTATGGTTATTTATTTACAGTGTTGTAGTCACTGTGAATAATGTTTTCCTGGTTCTATCTACTTCACTCTGTATCAGTTCATACAAATCTTTAGGTGCATCTCTGATTTCATGCTTTTTATTTCCTGTAACACAGGAATATTTTACCATATCCAGTGCTCACATTTGTTCAACTATTTCCCAATTTATGAGTCCCTATCTTCAGTTTTTTGCTACTGTAAAAGGACTGCTAATGAATATACTTATGTATGTAAGACTTTCATACACACACACACACACACAGACACACACACCTCCTTGGCATATATGACTCACAGTGATATCTCTGGGTCAAAAGGGATGGACATTGAAATTGAGATAAATCAAAACTTATAATTTTGATTCTGTAGAGATAGAGATGTTCAATGAGTCGTAGCCACATGGCATCTCCAATATTATCTATTGTCTAATGTTGACATCAAACTGATCCAAGCCTCTCAAAGACTATTCCAGCTAAGTACAAGCTCTGGCAGATCTCATCATGCTGTAAAGCGCAAACAAATCCCAGTGACAGATTGTGATTTCTTTTTGTTTGAGGACCAGTCTTGATACATTCAGGGATGCTTACACCAGATTGGCTGCTGCATTGGCCGTATCTATACCAAAGACTATCTTACAAAAGGGGCCCTTTGTACAGCTTTTACAACATTGGTATTTAAAAAATGTGTGAGGTTATGAGCAACATCATCTTACAAATAGTGAAGACTAGTGGAGGAGAAAAAGAGTGTGAGCAAAATTTGTCATGAGACTCAAGAAGCCAGTTCATCCTAAGAGCATTTGCAGATGCAGCTAGGAGAATAAACACAGGACAAAGGAGATTCATTTGCCAGCATCCCTGTACCAATAGTAACAATCAGTCCACATTAGGCATTGAAACAGTGGCTGCTAGATAACATAGCATAGCATGCTGCCAAAATGTGGCATTTACCAGATCTATGAAAAACAATCTGGCTACTAGAATGATACAGCAGAAGTTCATTATTCTTTATAAACTACCAGGAGACAAATCCTCACATTACAAATACAAATCCTAAAATCTTTTTTTTTTTTTTACAAATCCTAAAATCTTGAGAATTCAACCCATAAAATATTTTAGGACTGGTGCATACTTACAGACAGAATTGTTGCTCACAACCTCCCAGATATGATACTGATCCATAAAAATTTTAGAATATTGCTTTGAGATTATAGATCTCTTAAAATCTTCAAACACTATGGAATGGAAAGCTTTTAATATGTAGAGACTTAGTAGTAGATATTAAAACCATGGAGAAACAGGTCAAAGAACCTATGATCCTGTTATTGGAGATGTTCCAAAATGTTTTCAGTGAATCTGCTGAAAATAAGCTTACATTGCAATACTCAATTTAAAAAAAAAACAATTATTTTATCTATTTGTTTAAAAGTCCACAGATTATTAGATTTAAAAGAATAATAATTGGTTAGCAGCTTCTCCTCAGACTATTTCTATCTGGCCCTTATAAAACTGAGAACAAATTAACAACATTAATATTCACAGATCATCACAGATTTCACTAATATCAATATGACTGAATTAGCTGGCAAGTTTCTTGCCAGCATCCTGAAATTAGTTTCTATAGGAATAACTTATTTAAAATAATTAGTATCTCTAAAATATCAGCTTTAATGTACATTTTCAGATTTGTAAGATGGACTGTTGTCATTCAGTCATTCAAGTTGTATCTGATTCTAGTGACCCCATGGACTATACCAAGCCCTTCATACCAGCACACCAGGCCCTTCTATCTTCCACTATCTGCCAGAGTCTGTCCAACCTCATATTCATTGCTTCCATGATACTCTCTATCCATTTCATTCTTTGCCATCCCCTTTTCCTTTTGCCATCATTTTTCCCCCCTCAACATCTGGGTCTTTTCCAATGTATCCTGTCTTCTTATGTAGCCAAAATATTTAAGCTTCAGCTACAGTATTTGCCCTTCCAGTGAATAGTCTGGATTAATTTTCTTAAGTATTGACTGATTTGATCTCCTTGCTTTCCAAGGGACTCTCAAAAACATCTTCTCTGACACCACAATTTGAAAGTGTCAATTCTATGGTGCTCAGCATTCCTTATAGGGTTTTGTTTTTTTTTTTTTTTTGGTTGTTGTGTTTTTGTTTTTTTTTGTTTTTTATTTTTTGCTGAGGCAATTAGGGTTAAGTGACTTGCCCAGGATCACACAGATAGGAAGTGTTAAGTGTCTGAGGCAAGATTTGACCTCAGGTCCTCCTGACTCCAGGGCTGGTGCTCTATGCACTGTGCCACTAGCTGCTCCTATAGTACAACTTTTACATCCATATACATTGCTGTTGGAAAAAACCATAGCTTTGACTGCAGAACTGAGTTGGTAACATGATGTCTCTGCTTTTCAGTATGCCATCCAGGTTTTCTTTACCTTTTCTACCAAGAAGTAACAGTCTTAATTTCATGGTTGCAGTTACTGTCTACAGTGATCTACAGTGTCTACAATCCACAGAATATGAAATCTGACATTGCTTCTATTTCTTTTCTCTCTGTTTTTTGGGAATTGGTGAGACTAAGATCTTAGGGGCTTTTTTATGTTAAGCTACAAGCCAGATTTTACACTCTCTTCTTTCTCCCTCATCAAGAAGTTTCTTAATTCTTTCTACTGTTAGTGATAATGTTTACATATCTGAGACTGTTGATATTTCTGCTAGCAACCTTAATTCAGGCTTTTGATTCGTGTTCTATGTTTGATTCTAATGGCTGCTTCTTGGCCCACAAATAGGTTCCTTAGGCTACAAGTCAGATGACCTGGTACTCCCATCCCTTTGAGGACTTGCCATATTTTGTTGTCATAGTAAGACTTTAGTGTAGTCAGTAAAGCAGAAGTAGATATTTTTATAGAACTCTCTTGCTTTCTCCATAATCCAACGAATTGACAATTTGGTGTTTAGTTCCTCTGCCTCTTTAAAAACCAGCCTGGGAGCAACTAGGTGGTGTAGTAGTTTGAGCACCAGCCCTGAAGTCAGGAGGACCTGAATTTAAATGTGACCTCAGACACTTAACACTTCCTAGCTGTGTGACCTCGGATAAATCACTTAACCCCAATTGCCTCAGCAAAAATAAATAAATAAATAAAAAAATTTTTTAAAATTTAAAAATTAAAAATTAAAAAAATAAAAATAAAAACCAGCCTGCACTTTTGATAATTCTTGATTTACATGTTACTGAAGCCTACCTTGCAGAATCTAAAACATAGCCTTGCTGGCACATAAAGTGAGTGCAATGGTTTGTTAATTTGAACATTCTTTGGCATTCCCCTTCTTAAGGATCAGGATGTAAATTGATCGTTTCCAATCTAGCAGCCACTGTTGAGTTTTCCAAATTTTCTGGCATGTTGAGTACAGCACTTCCTTCCCCACCTCATTTTACAGATGAGAAACTGAGGCAAATAGGGTTAAGTGGTTGCCTAGAGTCATATTGCTAGTAAGTGTTTGAGGTTAGATCTCAACTTGAGAAGATGAGTCTTCCTGACTCCAGGCTCAGCAAGTACTCTATCCATTGAACCACCTAGCTGCCAATAAAAACTTGCACAACATATTTTAAAGAATAGATCTATGTTGATATCTTCCATCTTACCTATATTTCCCTCTGTGTCTTCCCCCAGTCTTGCCCCCAAAGAGCCATTTCTTATAACAAAGAATCTTTTTTTTAGAAATTTATTTATTTTGTTTTATTTTAAGTTCTGAACTCTCTTCCTGCCTCCATCTTACCCCAATACTGGAGAATGCCATCATTTGACGTAAATATATGTAAAACCATATTATGCACACTTCTATTTACATCAGTTCTTTCTCTGGAGGTAGATGGCATTTTCCCTCATAGGCCTCTCATAGTCATTGTAATTGACTTGAGTATTTATAATACTCAGAATAACTTGTTTGTTCACAATTATTCGAGCAATATAGCTGTTACTGTATAAAATGTTCTCTTGGTTCTTCTCATTTCGTTCTTTATTATTTAATGTCTTTACATTTCTTCCTAAAATCAGCTCATCGTTTCTTATAGCACAGTAGACTTTCGTAACAATCATATAGCACAATTTGTTTAGCCATTCCCCAGTTGGTAGGCATCTCCTCAATTTCTAGTTCTTTGCAACAAATTATGGAGAAGAGAAAAAAAATCAGCAAGAACAATCAACACAATGAAAACAATCTGATAAGATAATGCAGTGTTTCATACCTATTGATGATCACCTCTAAAAAAAGAGTAGAGAGGAGGTATCTCCTCACTTCACTTTTTAGGGGTCACAGTTGGTTTTTATTAACCTGCTTATTTTGCAGCATTAAGTGTTCATTGTTTTGCCAGGTATCCCTTTGGTTATAAGATTGGTATTTGTGAATTATCTTTACTAGTATTGTCATTTTATTATATTAGCATGATCCAGCCATTAAACACTATATGTTCTGTTATACTATACAGATATATACTATACTATACAGTTATATACCTATACAGGTAGTGCATTAAAATGATTTTGAGTGCTTTATCCCTTTCTATTATTGCCTTTTGGATTTTGTTATTATTGTATTGAAATACTATTGAATTTTGAAGTTTCATTTGGTGATGGGCAACTTGCTAAAGCTCAACTTAGCTCCTTTGCTGATTCTTTAGGATTTTTCCAAGTAAATCATCATATTATCAGCAAATAGGGATAGTGTTAATGCTTCTTTTCCCCATTTCATACATTTTTTGCTTTATTAAAATTTCTAATAGTTTTAGAGTTATCTCAAATAAGAGTAGGGAAAAGGGGCATCCTTACTTTGTTTTTGTTTGGAAAGTTTCTAGTATTCCCCCATTACATAGAGTTCTTGCTTTTAGTTTTAAAGAACATAAATTCTTTTTAGACCTAGATAGCAAGATAGCACAGTGGATAGAGTGTTGGATCTGGAATCAGAAAGATCTGAGTTCAAATTCAGCCCCAGATACTTCCTAGATGTGTGATCCTGGGTCATTTAACCATTTTGGCTTCATTTTCTAGAACTGTTATAAGTCTCAAATGAGATAATATTAGTAAAGTTCTTAGTGCATTGCTTGGTATTTAGTTCAATTCAATAGTTTTGAGTTGGTTCAAACTCCATGACCTCATTTGGAATTTTCTTGGCAGAGATACTGGAATAGCTTGTCATTTCCTTTTCCAGCTTATTTTACAGAGGAGTAAGTGAGACCAACAGTGACATGACTTGCCCAGGGTCACACAGCAAGTAAATGTTTGGACTAGATTTGAACTCAGAAAAATAAGCCTTCCTGACTCCAGGCCTGGTGCTCTACTTTACCATCTAGCTGCCCTTTGTAGGCGGTATAAAAATGATTATTTTCTTTCTTTTTCTTCTTCCCTTTTTAGTGCTTTTAGCATAAGTGAATATTGAACTTTGTCAAAGGTTGTTTTCTTCATCTATTGAAATGATCATATTGTCTTGTTTGGTTTTGTTATTAATGTTATTATGTTGCTTGTTTTTCTGATGATGAACCATCTTGGAATCAATCTGATTTAGCCATAATGATGGATTTAAAAAAAATTTTTGTTGTAATATTTTTGTCAAGATTTTATTAAAATTTTTGAATATTTGTTTCATAGATGGAGTTTGATAGAATGCTTTATTTTTTATTTTTGAGAATAATTTGTGTATCATTTATTGATTTTTCTTTTAAAGTTTGATAAAATTGTCCAGTAAATTTCATATAGAAAACAGGAGTTTCTTCTTCTTCCATTACAGATCTCTATATGGTGTTCTGTTAGCTTAGGTATTTTATATTTTTGAAAGTCACCTTGTATTTTTATAATCTTCCATTCTTAGTTTATGTAACATAAATGTCCAGAAACATTCTTGCCTGCATATTTAGGTTATATGTCTTATGACCTCTCTATCAGGAGGGGAGTCACTTTTTTTCTAATTCTTCTTTTGGACTCTTGCTTTGTCATTGAAATATTTAGAGTTCCTAAGTGCTTCTAATTTGTTCATTTTTATGTTGTTGTTGCAGCATAAATTGTATTCTTGCTTCTATTCACTTTATTGCATCAGTTCATTTTAAGTCTTCCCAGGTTTCCCTGAAGCAACCCCCTTCATTTCTTATGGTGTAATAGTATTCTATTACATCCCAATACCATAATTTGTTTAGCCACTTACCATTTGATTCCCATTTCCCCCTTACTTGCCTGTTTTTTGCCATTAAAAAGAACTGCCATATATGAATATCTTTTCTCTTTCTTTCGTCTCTTTGGGATATACACCTCATTATATTATTACTGAGTCAAAGGGTACAGCTCTTTTTTAAAATACACTTTTAAAGAATAGCTCCAAATTGCATTCCAGAATGGATATTACCAATTCATAGTCCCATGTGCTTGTATTTCTGTAGCCCTTCCAACATTTGTCATGAAAGGAGAAATGCTTTTACATTGGAAATGTTGAACAAAAATGAGTAGCAGGGAGTTGACACCTAAGAAAAGTGAGGAGAAAAGACTTCAATATCCTTGATGGATTTAAGTCATATGGCTGGACATGCTGGCATTCTGTCAAATTTCCTTGCTTCCCAATGCATTAACCCCCCAGTTTTCAAAATCTTCACCTTCATTTTAGCTATACAGAGGGATGGGCATCACCTTGATCTCATTATCACATACAAATGTTCTATTTCTTTAATCCATAGCTGAATTTTCTCTAACTAGAACTTCCTGATCTTCCAATTTTTCACGTTTCATCTTTCTTAAACCTATTTTCTGTCCTTACTATAACTTTGTCATTACATTTCCAGGCCATTATTCATGTTCTGATTTCAATTTCTATGTTTCAGAATCTTGACTGTATAGTTATAGTTGAACTTTACATTGTGCTTTGATTCCTTTGCCACTTTTTATTATTAGTAAACTATGGTTAAGGGTTTGGAAAGGATTAGTAGGACTGGTAAGATGACTCCAATCATTTACCTTTTCGTTTCCTGTACTTGTACTGCTAAATATTTCCTGGAGGATGTCATATAACCATGCTAATTTGGTCCACTATAAATTTATACTCCTACTACTGTGAGCAAATCCTTTTATTTTTCTTCTGCTTGATTTTCTCTCACATTCTTTTCTCAGATCAGCCTTTGCTCCCTTTTCCTCTCAATTAACGATCTCCATTCATACTTCACTGAAATAATTCAGGCCATATCTTCCTCCTTCCTCTCCATCCCAGTCCCAGATCAACTGAATACCATCCCATCTTGGAGAATGAGATGCCAAAACTTTCGATTTTGGTCTCTGCAAATACTAATCTCTCTATTTATGCCCTTGATCCCATCCCCCTGTATCTCTTTTGGGGCTTTTCCCCTTCAAATCATTCCTTTTTCTACCTAATTTTCAGTTTCTCCTCATCTACTAGTTTCTTCCCTGCTACCCACAAACATGCCTCCTCTGTTCATCTTCAAAAGATCTTTATTAACCCTAATAAACTCATAAGCTATCATCCTATAACTAACTCTCTTCCCTTTCATGGTCAAATTAATAGGAAAAAATTTTCTTTTCTGACTTTTCCACACCATAACTCTTTCAGTTTGCCTTCCCTCCACACCATTTAACTGAAATGAGGTTACTAACAATCTTTTTATGACTAAACCCAAAGACCTTTTTTCAGTCCACATCCACCTTGTTCTCAAAGCAGTATTTGATTCTGTTAACCACCTCCTTGCTTATGGATTCTTTTTCTGTGTTGTTGTTTTTTTTGTTGTTTGTTTTTTTTTTTTGACATTGTTTGTCATAGGTCTCTTTCTACATGATAAGATTCTTCTTTGTCTCTTTCATAAGATTATGCAATGTGTTGCCTTTGTCTGGATTCAGGACTATGTCCTGGGCTTCCTTCTTAAATCAAAATTTTATTTGATTCTGAACTTAAGAAATATAACAAGATTTCCATAACAAAGTAGAATAAGAAAAAAGAGAATTGCACCTGAAAATGCAGATCTATCATATATAATTTGTGGTTCCTTTCAAATATTCAACAGTTATATAATTTTTCCTCTTCCCTCCCCTCAGCCTCATGGTTACCATTAGACATAAACCCTTTTTAATTTAATGTAATGAAAATTATCTGTTTTATTTCTCACAATACTCTTTCATTTACCAATTGTTTACCTATCCATAAGTCTTGATAGCTTATATGTTCTATGTGGTTCAATTTTCTTGTAATATCTTCCCTTTACATCTAGGTCACACTGGCACTGGCAAACAATATTGCTGTTACTGTATATAGTGTTCCCTTGGCTCTTCTCATTTTGCTCTTCATTGTTTTGTGCAAGTTTTTTCATGTTCTTTTAAATCACTGAACTCATCATTTCCTATAGTAGAGTAATACTCCATCACAATTTGTTCAGCTATTCTCCAATTGACAATTGACTGCAATTTCCAGTTCTTTGTCACCACAAAGACAGGTGTAATAAATATTTTAGAACATATAGATTCTCTTCCTTTTCCCCCTAATCATCTTGGAAAATAGATTTAATAGGTCAAAGGGTATATACAGCTTTATAACTCTTTTGGGATAATTTCTGATTCTTCTCTAAAATGGTTGGATTAGCTCACAGAGCCACCAACAGTGAATTAAGGGTCTCCTTTATCCACATCCTCTCCAACATTTATCACTTTCTCCTTCTGTCATTTTAGCCAATCTTATAGGTACAAAATAATATTTCAAGGTTGTTTTAATTTTCATTTCTCTAATCAATAATTATTTAGAGCATTTTTTTATATGACTATAAATTATTTTTGATTTTTTTTAATGGAAAAATATCCTTTCATATCCTTTGACCATTTATATTTGATAAAGTTCTTTTTTTATCTCATTTTAAAATGTGTTTCTTGTAAGCAGCATATTGACAGATTCTAATTTTTAACTCATTCTATAATCCATTTCCATTTTATGGGTGAGTTTATCCTATTCACATTCAAAGTTACAATTACTATTTGTGTATTTCCTTCCATTCTATTTTTCCTTATTGTTCTTCTCAGTCTCTTTTTACCTTGTGCCTCCTCTAGTTTATTTTTAACCATCACCTCCCTAATCCACATCTTGTTAAAAGAATTCCTCCCATGGGAGATGACTAAAACCATTACATTGAATTCCCAATCCCTATATTTTTACTCGCCTGCATTGTTGATTTCCTTCACAGGCTAATTGTACAATATTTCAGAGTCCGATTTTTTTTGTACAGCAAAATAACGGTTTGGACATGCATACTTATTTTGTATTTATTTTTTACTTTAATATATTTAACATATATTGGTCATCCTGCCATCTAGGAGAGAGGGTGAGGGGAAGGAGGGCAAAAATTGGAACAAAATATTTGGCAATTGTCAATGCTGTAAAATTACCCATGCATATAACTTGTAAATAAAAAGCTATTAAAATTAAAAAAAAAAAAAAAAGAAAGAAAATGCCACATGCATCCAGAAAAAGAACTATGGGGATGTAATGTAAATCAACATGTGATATGTTCACTTCTTTTTTTTTTTCCTCTCCCATGATTTTATCTTTTTGTTTTTTTTTTCTCTTTCAACATGATTCATAAAGCAATGTATATTAAAATAAATAAATTAACAAATAAGAAAAAAAATCCTCCCTTATAATCTCCCCTTACTTTTCTATTCCTTATTCTATTCACCTTTAAGAATCTCTCCCTTTTCTTCTCTTAATCTCCTAAATTCTGTACTATACCTACTAAACTCCCTTATCTTGTTTCCTCCCCTTTTTATTTCTTTATAAATTTAGAAATGTTTTTATACCCTTCTAGATGTATATGTTGTTTCTTCTTTAACCCAGATCTGAGGAGAGTAAGGTTCTTAGCACTACCAGTCCTCGAACCTAACCTGTTTCTTCCGTATCAGTTTTTCCCTTCTCACACCTAGTATGAGACAATTGCTCCTTTTTACTTTTTCCTACTCAATTTTGTTTTTTAGAAAAATCTCATCATATTCAACTGAGCTCCAACCTTTCTTTCAAAATACCCAAGTACTTTGGGTACTTAAGAATCTTTGATAACATTTACACAGATAAGAAGTAGTTTGACTTTATTGAGTCATAATTGTTATAAAGAATCATAATGTTCTTTGATGTTTACTTTATGTGGATTTTATATGTTGAATTTTCCATTAAATTCAGGTCTTTTTATGACAAATATCTAAAAGTTTTTCAGTTCATTAAATGTCTTTTTTGTTGTTGTTGTTGTTCATTTAGGATTATACCTAACTTTGCTAGGTAAGTTATTTTTGGCCGCAATTCCAGTTCTTTTGCTCTTTGAAATATAGTGTTTCAAGAAAGACAGTCTTTTAGTATACTTGGGTCTTATGTAATTCTGATTGTGGCTCCACAGTATTTGAATTTTTTTCTCCTTGCTTATAATATTTTTTCCTTAGAAACTTGACAATGATATTCCTGTAGGTTTTCATCCTGGGATCTCTTTTAGTTGGTGATTAGTGGATTTTTTTCCTATTTCTACTTTACCCTTTTGTTCTCGAACTTTAGCACAATTCAATTATTTCTTATAATATTGCATCAATTCTATTATTATTATAACTTTCAGGTAGTCCAATAATTCTTATATTGTCTTTTCTTGATTTATTCTCCAGATCAGTTGTTTTTCAAATGAGATGTTTCACATTGTCTTCTATTTTTTCATTTTATTGATTTTGTTTTTATTATTTCTTGTGTCTTATAATGTCATTAACTTCCCTTTGCCCAATTCTAGTTTTCAAGGAGTCATTTTCTTAAGATTCTGAATCTTTTTTCAATTGGTTGACTTTATTTTCATAATTTTCTTGGGTTGCTCTTTTTTTCTCTCCTCTAATTTCTCCCGTGTCTCTCTTATTTGATTTTTGAAATCCTTTTTAAGTTCTCTCAAGAACTCTTTTTGAGCTTGTTACCATTTGACATTACCTCTTTGGGATAGGAATGGCTTTTTTTACTTGAATATCTTCCCCTGAATACAAACCAGATCTTCTCTATCTTTGTAGTAGCTGTCTATGGTTGGGTACTTTCTTCTTTGCTTACTCCTTTTTATTTTTGTTTCTAGCAGCTTATTATAATAAGATCTAATCCTGGAATATGAAGAATGTATCCTAGGCCTTAAATCCTTTTTACTTTTATTTTCTGAGCTTTAACCCAGACCCAATCTGAGGCACTTTTCTTCATTCCCAAGCCATGTTTAGGGCCCCCAGCCACATTATGCCAGTCAACACTCTTGCTCTTTGCAGAGCCTCCAGCTGCTGCAACTTCAGGTCTTCTCCTTGACCAAAACCAGAACTCAGCTCCCTTATAAGTAAGTACCCAGAGTCAGGAGCAACCTTACCCACTACTACCCACCCTCACCAGACATGCCCTCGCTTCTTCTTGACATCCACTGTAGCTCAGGACCACATTTAGTCAGGATAGTTCAGCTCTAAACAGCAGAGAGCCCTTGCACAAGAGATGTCCGACCCCTCTCAATAATCCCATCAACTCCTTTGAATTCTTTAAACAGATAATTAAAGTCTGCCTTTCTCTCAGCTCTTCTGAGCTCCACTTGCATGTCCCATAGGACTCTGAAAATCAAACTCCCTAAGAACTCTTATCTTCACACTTAAGCCTAGACCTTTTCCTGATATTCCTATTTTTTCAAGTGACCCAGCTTTGTTGCCTCGTGTTTTTCCATTTGTCCTGAATTCCCAATCACTTGCCAAACCCTGTCAATTTCTACTTTCATAAGACTTAGGACATCAAGTACATTCCCTCGCTCATGACCCCATGCCTGATTCTGGCTTCCAAGGCTTCGGGTGAATTATTGCAATAACTAACTTGTCTTCCTCCATCCACCCTTTCTTTATAAAAGTCATCCTCCACAAAACTGTCAAATTGATATTCCTAAAGCACAGTCTTGGACTAGATAACTCCCCTGCTCAAGGAATTTTATATAATAAAATGCATGCCTGGAATATTCTCCATTATTAATTAGTTTTTCTCCATTATACGTGTTGTTACTTTTATCTCTTGGAACCATTAGCTCCCTTAAAGGTTCAGCTCAAGTGATTAACTCCTTTGAGAGACCTTTTTTGATTTACTTATACCTCCTCTGAAATCTGAAATTTTGTAGTTTATTTATACATATATAGCTATAGTTGTGCATCTATCTATTTTCACTTACTCATGTGAACGTATATCCTAAGCAGAAATAAGCTTCTCGAAGGCAGGGATCTCAATTTTGTATTTTATCAATCACCAGCACAAAAGTGCCTGCTGCATAATAAGTATTTAATGTTTGTTGGTACTGAATGCCGGTGATTGTGTTAGGATTCATGCCTGTCCCAGGCTGGCCATCAGAGGGAGGGAGGTGCCAGCGGTGCAGAGCTCCAGCCCTGGATTTGAATCTGGAATTCACTATCTACACCTCAGATATTTATTGGTCAAATCACACCCCAGGAGCTTCTTTGTATAATAGGGATGACTGCACTCAAGATGGTTTTGAAGATTGAGTTGAGATAATGTGTAAAGCCCTTTGCAAATCTTGAAGTGTTAAATAAATGCTATCATTATTAGAAGCAGAAATAGTAGCAATTAACTTTCTGAATTTCCCTGGAAGGATGTGGAAAACAAGATTTGGATGTGATTGCTCATGCCTCCAGAGTCTCTAAAGCAGCAAGATGAGTCCCGGCCTTTAGATCACCTTCTGAAAAAAGCTGTCATGGGAGAAGAGGAGGGCTGGGTAATTTCGGAGCTCACTTTGAAATAAGCCCTGTAATTCACTTGTCTCCCCTTTCCTCCCCACCAGTTTTGTTCCCTGTTTTTTGGAGCAGTTTCACCTAAGCACCATGACTTCAACCAACCATGGCTCAATCTGACACCAAGTGACAATGAAGATGACGACAGTCATAGTCTGTTCTCCCAAGTCTCCTGATGTTGAATGATGGCTTCGCAAGTTCAGCTTCCAGATGGTAGAACGGATGACCCATTACTAAAACATGCATCTGTTGAACAAGTTCTTATAAGGTTTTTATTTAAAGAGAATACCTTAAGGGGTTCATAGTACTTCATTCTGATAGGATTGAAAATAATATCACTTTAAATGTTATTAAATGTGTTTGGTTGTAAAATATAGGCCATTACTGTGATCTGTGATGCCTTAGGGGAAGCCCAAGGTCACCATTCTTCTCTGTGGTCCCAGCTGAACATTCAGTTCCCTTCTCAAAGTGCAGAAGTTCAGTGTCTTTTCACAATAGAACTTGGTCAGTTTAACTAAAACACCTAAACTTTATTCAGTGGCTAATAACCTGTAGGAATCAGTACCAACTCTTTAATATACGTCAACATAGCTTGCCACATAATGTTGTTTTGCGATTGATTCATGGATAACATTGGTACTTGGGTGCAAAGATTCAAACTCTAAAACTGTAATGTCAGCTTTTTTCTTATTGTTGAGAAATTCTGGATTAAGGGTTAACTCCTTAAGTCCCAGAGGGACCATCCTGAAAATAAAAATCTAATTAATCATCTGTGAAACAAGAGTGTCCATTTTGTTACTTGACATTTCCAGTCTTGAGTTTTCTAACATAGGGGGTAGTAATTTTATTTAGTAAGACTGAAAATTTTCCCTAAAGGAGCTAATACCCCAAATGTCTCAGCATATATACCCATAAAAAGTAGCTTTTATCACTCCCAACAAGAGTCTGCATTGGGTTAAAGGTAGGAATAGGAATGACCTTACTCTTTCCCTGTCCCTCTACTGATGGTAGTTTACCTGATAAACACAAGCCAAAGAAATCTTGAACAGCAAAAAACATTGCTTTGTAATACCTTTTGGCTGGCCTTTCCCTTCCCCAAAGTGGCTCATGGGTTTTTTTAGAACCTGACAACTAGACTTTTGTGAGTTCTATCAAGTCTCTGAGAAACCAGCAACTATGACTGACAAGGAACTTGACTGGCAGACACCATGAGAAATCCACAAATGCAGGCATTGGGTTAGGAACAGATTTCTTTGGGTCAGAACCAATATGACTTGATGCCTGTAAATGAGTCTCCAGCAGCCTGATAAGAGAGCCCTCCCTGAGCTTTTGCCCTTGCACTTCTCAAGTGTTAAATTCAGGTAGGTTGTTGTCAACCTCTTGATTGATCTCTTTGGTTTTTATATGACCTTCCTGTATGAAACTTAGTATTCTCCTATCCAGGGAGCCATTCCCGGTAACAGATTTTAAGAGAAGAAAAACATAAAAACTGCTTTTAAGATGATCAGTCCATACTAAATTGAGAGCATTCTTACTGGAAGACCAAGGACACAATGATTTCCTTTTTCACTACAATGTTGGGCTCTATGGTCCAAGGATGGCTCTGTGACCTTGCAAGTCCTGGCCAAGCAGTACAAGGGTTTAGACTATTACTATCCTCGTGCAGTCACTTTAAAATTAGTGGAATGGTCACAAGGGGCACTTGGGGCTCCATGACGCCAAGTTCAGAGAGCACCCAAATTAGTGGAATGGTCACAAGGGGCACTTGGGGCTCCATGACGCCAAGTTCAGAGAGCACCCAATTAGGAGGCAAACAGGTAAGACCTTTTCAAATGAGGCAATTTTCTATCTTGCTCATTTGTTTGAAAGCAGGATCTCTGAGAGTGGAGTTGGGGAGAAGTTAGGGTGATATTATGACAAGGCCATATATACTCTCAGTTCTAAAACGAACGAGCGCTGCCCAAGGTCCTAACCCAGAATAGTGACTTAGTAGAGGCAAAGAAATCTTCATCACTGAATGGGTGCAGCCTCAGTCAAACATAAGCCTGTTGAAGACCCTAGCTTAGAAAGACCAAGGTCTCCCATTGTATCCAGAGCCACCTCCAGGCCATATCTGGCCATAGGGGAAAGTGAGGCAGGGGACCTTGCCCAGCCCTCCCCTCACTTAAATCCAACTCACTTGCCTCCCTGATGTCATAGGCTTTTTCAAGAACAAACAACAATCTATATTACTCAGTTACTGCTTCAAATAAAAACAAATATTCACCCATTTTAGTATAAATACTATATTTATTAAATATCTTTACAGTTTATTTAAATGTATGTACATAACTATTCCTGCATAAGTTATACTTCAGACATCCAATTCAGGTACTTGCCTCTTAGAAGACAGGTAATGATAGTCTCAAAAGAAAAAAAATTCTCATTAGTACAGGTACAGATTCAATTTTGCTTTATTATTTTAGCCAACTTTGCCATAAGCCGTTTGACACAGTTGTTAAATCTGAATAGAAAGAAATAGCCGATTTTCAATTCAGAATTCTTTTTTCCCCCAAATTTCCTAAGATTGGAATCAAAATCTTATGTGAGTTCTCTGTTCACATGTTCATCTGTAGAAATGGAATCAAGATTCTAATTTCCATATTTAAAAATTTTTTTTCCTTAAGTGCAATGTATTTTTTTCCCAGGGAAATTGGAAGTGCTAGTTTGAACAAAAGACAGCAAGTAAGGTGACAAGGAATCATTAAAATCTGAAAGCAAAGACATTTTGTAGTCAAAAGCCCATCTTATCTACGTATCCTTAACACTGACTTTCTCCAAAGAAATCCCACACTCCTGGACTTGTTACTTGGTGTGGGATGTTTACTTCAGAATAGTTCCCTTGACAGAGGAAACTTTCTCCATCAAGCAAAGCACTGAACCTAATATTTTATACAAGTACGACCCTCAAACAAACATACCTGGAATGGATTCTCTTTGTGGTTTAGTACCCATCAATCATGTCAAGCCACTACATTACCCTATTATAGGACCCCCAAAAAAAAAAAATTTACTGTTTTTCTCTTTATTTTTCTTCTTCCCTCTACCCTGGGTTTAAAAAAAAAAAAAAAAAGCACATGGACCCCACTGTTATCTCCATTCAGTAGATTTTTTTTTGTGCGCAGGCAGCTTAAGTTCGTAGGAAGAAATAAGGTTTTGATATGTTTAGAGTGCACATTTTCAAACAGAACAAAATAAAATTTTCAAGCATGTGATAAAAATATTAATTCTTTATAATACAGTATTGCTTTATAAATATAGATGGAAAAGCTATAAACTTTACTGGTCTTTGGTGCATCCAGTGAGGGATAAATAATTTGTAATTTGTAAATTAAAAATCCAAATTTTCTCTTTTTGCTATAAAAGTCCATTACATGAGGCAAATGGCTTCACTTATACTGCTTGATTTAAGCTCTCATTAGCACAAACATCAGGTTTAAAATCACACTTATGAAGTGGCACAGCTCAGGCAGTCATTCCCCAAGATCTAGAATTCCCCAAAGGGTCAAAAACAATCTCAAACTGCTGAGGGAAAGGGAAAGAGCAGTGGCTGATTGATAATCCCCCTAACAGTTAGCAAAAGGGTGGCTATGACACCCATAGCACAGGGAAGACAGGGGAAGGGAGGGACAAAGAGGGAGAAAAGACTTTGGGTTATTCATTTATAGGTCAAGTACTAGGGCATTTCCACGGTAGAACTCTCAACATCACAAGAACAAATTGTTGATTCGATTCTCTAGCAACCATTTGTCAAGCAAGACTTTAAGCTGATTAAGTCAACTGTGTAAAATACCACCTGGCTAGCTCTATATAGACCGTTTGGGGTTAAATCTGAGCAGAGTAGCCAAGTCATTTACCAGCTCTCCTCTTCCCAGGAACCAAAATCGGAGGCATTGGAAAATTAATGCAAAAACATCCAGATCAAGAGGCCAAATGCCTCAGACTAGAAAAAATTTAGAACCCCAAACGAAAGAAATTAAGCCATCAGCCTTAATATGAATATATTCCTTTCAAAAAAAAAATCCATCTGGATGCAACCTTCTGTTTCTTAAAAACATATAGACTGCAAATAGTTTGTGCAAAATAAATACCCGCCACGTGCCACACTCACTCTTCCATGTCTTACCACAGCACTACAATTTCGCATTATTCTAACGCTCCCTCCCCTCACCCATCCCCCCCTCTACCAAAGAATGCTATTTTTTTTTTTTATCAAGTTAGGGTAGTTAAGGCATTCTGACATGTAATTAAAGGTGATTCAAAATATATATATATATATATATCTAACATTATGCCAATTTAGGAATAGTAGATAAATTACTGAACGGCTTACAAATGAATAACTCATTCTCATTATAAATGAAATGCCTGTTACAAGCATGATGCTTTGAAATATAGTAATGACATGTACATGGTACATGTTAAACAATTTTTAAATAAAACCAAAGCCTGACATACAGTTTTGCAAATATACAGTACAACTTCACAAAAAAAAAAAAAAAAAAATCTTTTAAAACCAGTTGAGGTAACCTCAAACATAACAGTTTTAATGCAATAAACTAGGCAGAAGATCTTCTTTAGAGGAAAACAAGACTTTTTTTTTTCCACATTCTCCTCAAGTAGATACTTACAACACCTGGTTTAATTGCATTCTCATCTAAACACCAATGTTACCTGACTTTTTTTTTTTTTTTTAATATATATATATATATGTATATATAAAACATGGCTTTAATTTAAGGATTTCTAAGTATATATCTTTCTACCACCAAGTTAATGGAAAAAAGGAAAACTGACCCCAAAATATATCTTTACAGCAGTCAACTTTTAAATGAGCCTCAAAAGTAAATGTCAGCTTGCAGATAATGGACAATTTGGATGCTGGGTAATTTAAATGGAAACAGTATATCGTAAAATGGCTATTAAGAAACTGTAAACATTAAGTTTGAATCTGACATCCCCGAGTTTCTTTTAGGGAAACTTCCAATGTCAGATTTTCACAAGAATTTTTTTTCTGGGGTCTTTAAGTGCTCTTGCCATTACACTAAGTGTTTGCTGATCAACCCATCAACTTAAACTTGATGCAGTGTGTGCTACACAGAGTGGGTTTTAACAAGGTCTACGTAACCAGAAGCCAACACCATTCAAGGTCGTGGCCAGGCGTTTCAAATCCCTGAACCTCCATTCGATCTCTCCTCCTTGCACAGAGACACTGGCATACCTCCCCACAACACATTCAGAAAGTCGAAGAGGGTTTTTAGCCAAAATCGTATATCTCTGGGCTTTAAAAAGTTTACTTACAATTTCAGGAATATTTCCTCTCCCCTGACTTCCAATTAAACTTGACAAAAGAGTATCTCCTCTCTTAACCCTCATAGCTTTTCAAAACTATCCCATAAGCCCATTTTATCTGGACTAATGAGCTACTAAAATTTTAGTCACTGGAGCACAATTAAGCATCTTTTTAAAAAGCACAAACATTTGCATCCATAAGAGTTTAAACTGATTTCTCTCTCAATTTTGTAATGAAAGGGCTCCTGGGCTCAAGCCTTTAAGATGAATCCAGAGCTTAAAATGAATTCAGAGCAATGTTTTACAGCAGAATTCTAAGCCCCTGAAAAATAGGGGGTTATACCAGAAACACACAGACATACTCTATCATCTTACAACAACAGACTATGCATGTGAAGGTTCGTGTGTAACATTTCCTTCAATGAGTAATGCATTTTTCTAGTAGATGTAGTAGCGTACGATTTATGATGGTTTTTAAAAAACACATTTTACACATTCTAGTTTGGAATTACAATCTACCAACATTACTCAGTTTCAACAATTCGACTGAATTCTGGAAAGTAGCAGCCACTGATTTGGCTCTGAAGGTCTTCCTTCCATCTCTCCCTGCTAAGGATGACTAGTGATGAAGGACAAACTTCAAGTCTTGCGTTTTCTTCAGTTGTTGCTGGCAGACATGAGCTAGTAGTATGACAGTAGTGGTTCGTAACAAGGATCTCAACTGGATTGTAAAAAGACAGGCGACAGGCGTAAATCACTGGCCATTGAGATCGGCGGCGAAGGAAAACGCGGTCCTGCCAGCAGGAACAGTCCACACACAGGAAGAGGAAAGTCAGAGGTTGACATCGAGGGGAGTTAGTCTGTGTACTCGGCTACAATGGAAAGGAGGACGGTGATGTCGTCAGGTTTTCCCCCTGAAACGAGAAAGGATTACATCATTTCACAACTGCCACGCGAGCCTCCACTGTGGCAGCTCCCTAGTGGGACACAAGCTGGTGGGATCTCCTGACAGAAAGACTGCTTCTGAGAAAGCCAGGGCAGCCCCTTCTGGAGGTGGCCAGTGCTCCCCTGCCATGAGGGGCTCTGGCTGGCCCATGAGGTCTTCTCTCCTACTTTAGGGAAGGATCACTGCTTCAGCACCTGAAAGCACCGAATGGACTGAGGCCCAGAGAGGTTCCCTAAGGGCCAAAATTGTGCCATGATCTTCCCCATTAAGTGGTTAGCATTTCTGCCAAATAGCTAAGGCGTCACAAGCATTTTGCTGTGGCACATTTATTTCAAGGCTGTGTGTGAGGGTCCTGCATCAGCCAGAAGCCCACCAGTCTCATCAACTCTGGCAGACACACACCAACATGAATGTGGGTCGTGTGACAAAGAATTCATTCAAGCAGAAGCTCCATGAGGCAGCTACCTATCATGGTGGTCAAGTCATATTTTAAAAAGTGACTCTGTAACCCTCGTGTGTCTCCAAATAGAAAGGGACAGGGTTAACAATGTCTCTCTTTTTGAAGTGAACACTGTGGCAGCAAGGGAGGAAGCAGAATGTCAAACATGTGAGGGACACACTGGCCAAGCTGCCTGGAATGCCTGGTCTCTTCCTGGATTTGCCCAGAAGTCTTTTGGGCTTAGTCCAAAGACTAAGTTCTGAGTGGTTCTGGGACTTGGGGACTTTCAGGTGATCCCTGCTCTGGAAAGCCAACAGAGTCAGGTGCTGAAAGGTGGTCACTATCTGGTGACCTTGGTCCAAAGGCGTAGGGAGGTGAGGGACAAATGAGAAGAAAGGCCCATGTTTTTGTTGCTGAGGAGGTTTTCATTCCACTTCTGTGCCCTAGAACTCCAAAAGCTTCCTGAAGTCTTACTCACCTCTCACATTCAATCCGTTGTCACATGCAAACTGGGCAAAAGGTGACATATAATTTGGGTCATATGCCAGCTCATGAGCTTGCTCAGCAATGCTTCTTGCAGTCTGTTGTATACTCTCATAATTAGAATTCTGGAATGAAGGACAAATGAAATTATTTTTCAAAGGAATATTCATGGAGGATCACAGATTTAGAGTGAGAGGAACATGATTTCTTAATCCAACATAAGCATTACTCAGAAAAAGTAGCATTTTTCAAACTCTTTATCTTTCAATCACTTTCTCAGCTCCCAGAACAGCAGCACTGCTGGCTGGCCAACCTGCCTCCAGTCCATCCTCTATTTGGCGGGCAAAAGGGACGTCCTAAAGCACAGATCTGAACATGTTGTCCTCCATTATTTCCCAGATAGTCCTCTGGCTGACTTCTAAAACCCTGCCTATCTTTCCACTCTTCTTAATGCTCACTCCTGTCCATGGGTTTCCTTGGTCTCCTGGCTGGTCCTCTCCCCAAGGCTCCATTTCTTGATTCCACACATTTTCCCCAGCTGTTCCCAATGCCTGAAACTCCTTCCCTTGTCACTTCGCCTCCTGGCTGCTTCTGAGTTTTAAGTCAAGAAGTCTCTCAGTCCTCCTTAATCCTTTTGCTGCCACCTTATTTGTATAGAATTGCCTGTGTGAGGTCTCCCTTCTTAGACTGGGAGTTCCCAGAGGCCGGATCTTGTCTTTTTTGCCTGCCTTTTTATCCCCAGAGCTTTGCACAGGACTTGGAATATAGGGAGCACTTCAAAAAGACCTGCTGCCTTGAAAGTATTCTTGGTAGTACGAGACAGACTTCTCTATGTTTAAAAAAGGCCCTTCTCCCCTCACTCCCAGTTTAAAAGACCCAGCATCAATGGCAAACTTATTCTTTAGGAAACAGCTAATAATACAAACACTGGCCCGTACACCCAAAATGAGGAACAATGTAGGGACCAAAGGAGCAGAAAAAAAGCTGACAATTTCCTCCTAGGTCCCTCTAAGAGACAAAACTTTTTGGTGGGAGTTCTGATGGCACCTCACCCATCTGTGAGTGAACTTCACCCAGTTCTAGGTGCAACCTATGCCATTTGTTTTATCATCCCCACTTTTTGCCAGATCATTATAACCAGAAGTTGAAAGGACAAAACAAGGTTAAAAAGTATCTGCTACTTATTCTCTTAACACTAACTCTGCCTACTTTCCCGATAGTTGGCTTCTACATACACGTACACACACACGCACACAAGCTCCATTTTTCCAGTCTTTACATCTGCATTCACTTGAAAGATGATTCCTTTGCCCAGGCTGGCAAACTGGGGCTTAGCCAGCACTGCCCACCCTGAGCTGAGGCCTCTCTGGGAGCTTTAGCAGGTGAGCTTTGTTCTCCATTACCTTTAACTTTTTCAGCTCCTGGAGGATCATGTAATCGGGCATGTTGTCAAAAAGCCCGTCTGTGGCTGTCAGGATAATGTCCCCTAACTGGACGTCAAAAGAAGTGCTGTCAGCAGCATCCGGGCTGTGGAAATGACAAGGTCATGAGCAACAGAGGGAAGGGAAAGGAATCATTTACAGACATGGTACAAAGATCACAGAGTAATGGAATTTCTTTGGTTTGTATCACTGGAACCACTATCCATTGTGAAGCTTTCTTTACCTTTATGTGCCTGAATCTGGACCAAGTAATTGAAAGAATTCATCCAATTAGGCTCCTTTTTCACAGGGGGACAATCATGTTTCAATTTGGGCTGCTTGTACCCAGAAGCCCCTTCTACTTTAAACAGTTTATACAAATTAGCTTATTTTCTATTAAAATGGCTATTCTTTGTGGGACACAGAGGGACATAGAAATCAGGATGAAGCAAGTTCACATTAAGAAAATATAAAAGTATTTTCAGAGGACAACAGATCGCATCAATTAAAAATCAGGACTGAAATGAGGCTAAATCTCATGTGATTCAAAGAGAAATGAAGGACTTTAAGATGATTCACCTGTTAACAGTCTTCAAAATTCCTGGTTAAAATGAGTCATTTTCTAAAGGGCCCAAGTCTTAAACATCACTGAGAGGGCTGGGGCTGAAAGAGTATGAACTCCCATGTTAGGAAGCACAGAAATTCTGCACATGTTTTTCTGCTAAGTATCTATATTATCTATTCTAGAGAAGAATTTACTGTATCTTAGATATCTATAATTAGATCTTGCTCTATTGATTGACTATGGATTTATATATTAGGAGATAGTGTTTTTTTTCTTCCATTCAACAAACATTAAGTTCTTTTCTTTTCCCCCACCCAAATCAAGACATTGAATTAAGCAGCAGAGCAAAGTAAGTGACAAGGAGAATTCCCCTCCATCTACATACAGAGGCATATGTGCTATCTTAAGGAATCCCGAGTATTCATATAGTCAAGAATACATAGAAACTTGTGCTATAATATCTCTTTGGTTTGATAGCTATATAAACTTGTGCTATAATCTCTCTTTGGTTTGATAGCTATAAATTATCTAGGTAATGGACTCTCTGAAGCAAGGATTTTGAATTGCAACATATTTTCATTTTTTCCTCTAATAGTATTTTATTTTTCCAAATACATGTAAAGATATTTCAACATTCACCCTTGCAAAACCTTGTGCACCAATTTTTTTTTTCTTACTCCCTTCCCTAGAAGGCAAGTAATCCAATACATGGTAAACACGTGCAATTCTTCTACACATATTTCCACAATTATCATGCTGCACAAGAAAAATCAGATTATAAAGGAAAAAAAAAAACAACTTCATTTTTGTAAGACTTTGTGTTCCAAATTTTTCTCCCTCTTTCTTCCCCCCCATCCCAAGATAGCAAGCAGTCTTAGCTTAATTATGAACAATCTTTTAAAACATATTTCCAGATCTTCATGTTGTACAAGAAAAATCAGACTAAAAGGGAAATCACGAGAAAGAAAATGAACAACAAAAAAGGAAAACACTATGCTTTGATCCACATTCAGTCTCCATACTTTCCTATCTGGATGTAGATGCCATTTTCCCATCCCAAGTCGATTAGAATTGCAATTTTAAAAAGTTCATTTCCAAGGGGTGTATATGTGAATGTGTATGTGCATTGATTTTTAAAAAAGCTAAGACAACCTTTTAGGCAGGAAAAGAAGAAAGCAAAGACCTGAGACTGGGGGAAAAAAAAAAAAAAAAAAAAAAAGAACCAAGGTGGGTGAGTGAAGGGAATGGGAAAAGGTCCCTATTAGGTGGGTCTATAGGTCTTTTAGTAAGCTAGACCCAAAGTTTTATAATTCAAAATGATCCAGATGTCAAAACTTGTTATCAGATTGGGCCTGACTCCTTAAACTGCCTCGAGGGAAAAAAATCTGGAGGCTGACAAAACAACAAGAAATGGAAAAGGGAATGAGGTAGGAAGAGAGCAAGAAGAGCAGAGTTAACTAAGCTCAGGAAGGAAAGACAAAAAGCTTTTGTCCAAGCCTGGCCTTTGCAAGGCTTCCTTCAAATGAAACGGCTTTTGTAAAGGAGCTTCCTGCCATCATCAACATGAAGCGTGCACATTGACAAGTTCTCAAGTTCACTTTTTCCTGACCTTCAGAGCAAAGAGTTCTGGCTCAGATGTTGGAGGACTAGTGTTCAAATCCTGCCTCTGTGTGTGCTCTGGTGCAATAGTAATAACCAACATTTACACAGAGCCTTGAAGTTCACTAAGTGCTTCACAAATGTTAGCCCAGTGACCCTCACGACAAATTTTGGAGGGACATGCTGTTTTGCTTCCCAACATATTGATGGGGAAATTGAGGCAGAAAGGCTGTCACCTGCTGAGGGTCCCACATGTGTTAGTGTCAGTATCTGACTCAAAAATTCCTGCCTCCAGGCCTGGCTCTCTGTCCACCCCACTACCACCTAGTGACCCCAATTGAGCCACATAACCCCCTGGATCTCAAAGTTCCTAATTATAAGATTGAGGGCAGGGGAGTAGAGATAGGTGGCTTTGTGGTCCCTTGAGGTTCTAGATCTCTGACCCCAAGTACTTGCTACTAGAGGGAAGCACTGGTATTAAGTGACAGTCAAATATTTATGATGACAAAAATAGCCAGGTCACAGATTTAAAGCTATAAGGCACCAAACAGAGGCAGAGGGGCAAGTGATCCTGAGTTCCACAGGTGAAAAGAGACAGAGCTGAGATCGGAGCCAGGTTCTTAACTCCAGTCAAGAATACAGTTCCTGAACCCCAACGATGCCCCAACACAAGTCCTTTTTGTGATGTAGTAGAATAGTAGAATAGAAAAGTAGCAGAATACGAAAGGCGTCCACCTGTGCATTGAGGCTGGAAACTAGAGGCTGACCAAGAGTCCAACAGTTACAGCGTCTAGAAGTAACAACTCCTAATTTCACTTGAAGTGGGATATTGTGAATAAACTAGGACATATTACAAAAAGAACCCTTTTAAAGTGGCAAGGAACTGGAAACTGAGTGGATGCCTACCAATTGGGGAATGGCTGAATAAGTTATGGTATATGAATATTATTGTTCTATAAGAAACGACCAAAAGGATGATTTCAGAAAGGCCTGGAGAGACTTACATGAACTGATGCTGAGTGAAATGAGCAGAACCAGGAGATCATTGTACATGGCAACAAGATTATATGATGATCAATTCCAATGGATGTGGCTCTTTTCAACAATAAAGTGATTCAGGCCAGTTCCAATAGACTTATGATGAAAAGAGCCATCTACACCCAGAGAGGAGACTATGGACATTGAATGTGGATCACAACATAGAATTTTCCCTTTTTTTGTTGTTTGCTTGCTTTTTGTTTTCTTTTTTTGATCAGATTTTTCTTGTGTGGCATCATAAATGTGTTAATATGTATAGAAGAATTGCACATGTTTAACATATATTACATTAATTTCTGTCTAGATAGAAAGGGAGCAGACAAAATTTGGAACACAAGGTTTTGCAAGTGTGAATGCTAAAAACTATTTTTTGCATGTATTTTGAAAATAAAAAGCTATTATTTAAAAAAAATAAAGAAAAGAAAAATCCGTGAAACTTGGAATCTACATTCTATATATGGCTTTCTTTTTTAAGCTTATTATAAACTCAATATATATCTTTCAAAGTTAAAAAACAAAAACAAAACAAAACAAAAAGAAACTGCGATGGGAGATTCAGTAGAATTAAAAACCATCCTGAAGATGTGGAGTTGAAAGAAGGCTGGCCCTGCATGTTTGCTCAGAGATTTTTGTAACAAACACAATCTGGGAGGTCCAGATCAATGACCAGTGGGAGACTGAAGTCCACTTGGGGCTGTGCTCTTTTTTTTTTTTTTTTGCCTGAGTGTCCCTTTGCTGTTTGGCCTGTGAAAGACTTCCTTCCATTGGCCAGCTCTGTTCTCTTCTCCCAATACTCCCATCCGTGAATTTGACCTACTGCCAGATGCAGTCTCTGCCCATTCTGACTGAACACACTGTGCCACTGGGAAGCTGCCCGCACTGAAACATGAGCCGCAATCACATGCTGGCCAGGCTGCCCTGGGGGCCCAGGAAAGCAACGGCCACTGACCTACTGGCAGCCTTTGCCCCCTGATGGTACCCAAATGACAGAGAGTGGCTGAACCCCAAAATGAAAACGGGCCACAAGTTCAATGAAAAATCAAAACCAATGGTGAAGTCTGGCACTTCAGGTCCCCAGCTCATGCCTCTGGGCAGGTTAATATGATCAGGGGTCATCATCTTTATAAACCAATTTTTACAAATAACCTTATTACATTTTTTCTGTCAAAAACACAGCTGTATTCTTATTTCAGAATCTAGTTCAAGTCTCCATAAAAGTTCCCAGCAAGCTTTGGATACTTTGGGATCCAATCATTCATTCAGATTAAAATGCTGGCAGCAAGAATTTGTTAATGCCTTAAGATCTGGATAGAACCAGAACAATAGGTAAAGGACATTCAGTAAAGCTTCTCTCTCAGGAGCAACATCGAGCAACATCTCTAATGTGACCTGGAATGACCCTGAAATTGGAAATGCATTTTTCAATTATATAATTTTCAAATTTGTGTTAGGAAAAAAGCCATTTTAAAATCTTAACAAATTACAGTTTAACAGTAGGTTCTTGGCCATTTAAAGTTTAACTCTAAAAAAACACCTCATAAACGCAAAAAGCAAAAGCAGATGTACACATCCTCAAATGGTCAAATGGCCCAGATGATCTTTGACTTTGACTCCCTTTCTCTGGTCAAAGCTTTGCCAGATTCTGCATCACATGTTTGAACAGTGAAGCAAACTCAGGTTTTCTGCCTAGGGAATGGACCTGCTCTCAAGTCATGGTCATGAACAACATATTAGGGGCAGTTTTCCATAACAACACCATCAAATATGACCCCATCTGGGGTTTTTGTTGTCACAATGAAAACCTATATGGCAAACACAAAGAGAATGCTCTCACATCACTGTCCATTAGATGCAAGAAAGATAGCTAACGAAAAACTAATAATGCTTTCTATCTGATCTCACTTGATCCTCATGTCTGCTCCATAAGGTAGCTGCTATTATCTGTCCCATTTGAGAGGAAACAGAGTCAAAGAGAGGTAAGGGCCTTGTCTGGGGTCACAGAGCTTATCAGTATCTGAAACAGGGTGTGAACTTGGGTCTTTCTGACTGCCACAGCCTGTGTCCAGGTGCAAAGGGCACCATGAGTGAGGAGGAGCCATCTTTCTGTGAGCTTCTGGGAAAAGCATCATGCTCAGAGATTCAGCTTCCTATTAAGGGCTTCCATGGAACTGAAAGTGACTACTGTCGCCCTACTAAGGACAAAAAACAGAGGCTCACATCCCAACAAAGCCTCCAGAGGCAGAGCCAGGCCTAAGGGGCTCCAGGAAGAAACAGACTCACCTGTCACTTAAGACGACGCCCTCTGCCTCGGGAGGTGCTATGGAAAGCTGAAACGGAGTGTTGAAGTAGTGCTGCTGCTCATCCGATCTGTGGACCACCTCCCCCCCTCGCACTACCAGAAAGCCCGAGTCCCCCAGGTTGGCCGTGTGCAGGCGGTGGCTCGTCCGATCCAGAACCACAATGCAAGCTGTGCTGCTCCCTAGCAAGGAAGGAAATTGGCATCAGGCCAAAGCTTTGTCCTCCATTTGCTCTGGATATTTAATTTAATCATATGTTACACACAAGCATTTTACTAGTCACATTTCCTTTGTTCAAATATTAACTTATCCTTCCTATATTCTAATCATATGAGTATTAACAGTAAGCTGATTAATGTCAGTATGGTAGAATGAATCTAGAAATTTAGAAAATATTTTTAGAAAACAGCCACAGAAGCTATGGATTTTTATCTTTTTTTTTTTTTTTTTTTTAAATCAAAAGGCTTAATCTTACCCATTCCTAAATGCCTAGTATATGCATTAAAATCTTCAAATTTTAATGCTGGAGAGAGATATACCAGAAATATGTTAGCTATGATGATTTGAGTTTTTTTGGTTAAGATTCTCAGAATTTCAGAGCTAGAATGAGTCTTCTGGATCAATTAGATAAAATTTCTCTAGATAAGAGATTTTTTTTTTAAAGGCCCATTTTGAAACATGTTGTTTTAACACTGAAACAAACTCCAAATAAAAATGATTTGGTCTCCATCTCAGTCTAAATATAATTCATATTGAAATAACCTTTCTAATGCAACTAGCTGAGGTCAATTAAGATGTTCAAAAGGTCAGAGTGTTGTGAAGACAAGATACTAATTTTAATATTTAAATGTCAACAGTCAGCTATATTATCTGGACTCTTCTCTTGCATCACTGGCACCTGAGCCTTCTGGGAGGCGATGCATTAACATTTGAGACAGGACAGAGCTTAATCACCATTTTAAATTAGAGTTAAGAGTAACTCTGCTGAGGTCATGAAGACACTTTCCCACATACCATTCACATGGAATGGCAAGGACCCAATGTTGGTGATTATAAGATAACCCTTTGTGTGTTATAGAAGCAATCTCTCACTTCAGAATTTTATCATATATAATCAATTCATTTCTGTGACACTTTTAATGTTTACAAAGCACTTTTTATGCATTATCTCATTAAATCTTCAAAACAAATCTGGTGAGGTAGTCTTGGTGTTATTTCCACTTACAGATTAGGAAACTAAGATTCCAAGGTAACATGCCTAATAAAAGTCAGGACCTGAATCCAGACCAGCATGACTGGAAGAATACTGTACTTTTTTTTTTTTTGCTGAGGCAATTGGGGTTAAGTGACTTCCCCAGGGTCACACAGCTAGAATTTGAACTCAGGTCTTCCTAACTTCAGGGCTGGTTCTCTATCTACTATGCCAACTAGCTGCCCCAATAATGTACTCTCTATACCACTTTATGTCTCTTAAAATATTGAGACATGAACAATGGAAACTGGGATGTACCTTGAAATAGGGATTATCTAAGGGCAGAGACTAGTGCATAATAGGCACTTAAAAAGGGTTAACAATACATTTTATTGTAGGAGATATTTAATAAAGCTTCAATGACCTAAATACATTAAAGTGTTAAGAATATGTGTGCACATGTATATAATGTAGTATCTACTGATCCTTTAACTCTACAAAGGTTTCTGGCGTCAGGAAGCCCTGTTCAAATCCAGCCAAAGACTGTGTGACCTTGGATGACTCACTTAACTTGTTTATCTTCATTTCTTTTTGTACGATGAAAATCACGACAGCATCTGCCTCCCAGGTTTGTTTCAAGGATTAAATGAGAGAATGATTGTAAAGTGCCTGGCACACAGTGCAGGGGCCACTGAAATGCTAACTATTATTATCTGATGTTCCAAAGAAGAGAATGTTTAACTGCAATTTACATTGCTTCTTAATAAGGAAGCAAAGATTTACATTACAGTTCAGATCATCAACTTCAGTCAAATGGGCTACTCAGAGAAGCAATACAGGCAGTGGGTGGGTTCTCCCTCCCTGGAAACCTTCAAGCTGGTGCCTGATGAACAAATGCTTGCCGGGGGAAGGAATTAGATGCTTTCCAATTCCAAAATTCCACCAATCGATCAATTAGCTTTCATTTCTAAATAGGTCTATCTGCTAATGAGCTGCAGAACCCTATGCCCTCCCCGCCCCCAAAAAGGCCTTCTGAAAGAGAGCATTAGAGATGTATTAATCTCTATGAAGAGACAAGTTAACAAAAATTTGTGGGGAAGACAAATCTCTAGTAATGTAATTCACTGGCAAAATTAAGACACCATTGTCTATGCCCATGGTCGTAGGGAGCTGACAGAATCATTTAAATGTCTGTTATTCTTAACTATCCAAAGCCTCAGACAAAAATTAAGGCCTCACCCTACAAAATGAAATCTGGCTTGGAGTGGACATACCTTTCCTCAGTCCAAATCATTCCTGAAGGCTTGTGGGGTTCAGTCAACAGAGGAAATCATTTCATGACAATGAAAAGCTAGAGATTTCCCACCAAACCAATCCGTGGGGTCTGCATAGAAGGAAGTCAGTGCTGTAGCTGAGGGAGCAAGCTGGCAATTGAAGAACAAATAGTGACAGAGGATGGGAAGACCACTCCGGAGGGACCTTGGGCAGCCCAAGCACTTGGAAGCTCTCAGAACATCCCTCCTACTCTCTAAAATGGAAATATTTGTAGTGTCATGTAGACCTGTTTGTAAACAACCATTAAGTCTTTAGGGCAACAAACAGAAAGACAGATGACCTTATCAGGACTGACCTGTCAAATCTTTAGGATATATTGATTTCTGATTTCAGAAGATCTGCATTCTCCTCATTGGGGTTTCTGAGGTAAGACGAATCTTTTGTCTATGAAACTATCCTGGGCCATAGTAGCTAAAAATATCTCCCCAACTCCTCCAAACTTGTGAGTTCTTAGCCTTTCCCAGCAATCTGATGTGCTCCACAGGATTTTTTGGTTTTATTTTTGTTTTTAGCAATACAGATTAGGGAGGAGGGAAGGGGACAAATAAACACATATATAATACCTACTATGTGCCAGGCACTGTGCTAAGTATTTTACAATTATGGTCTCATTGGGTCTTCACAACAACTCTGGGTATGAGGTGCCATTATTATCCACTTCTTATAGATGAGAAAATAGAGGCTAAGTGACTTGGCCAGGTGGCTAGGTGGTACAGGACAGAGCACTGGGCCTGGAGTCAGGAGGATCCTCTTCCTAAGTTCAAATCCTGCCTCAGACATTAAGTCATTTAACCCTGTGTGCCTGTTTTCTCATTTGTGAAATGAACTGGAGAAGGCAGTGGCAAACCAGGCAATGTCTTTACCAAGAAAACCTCAAATGGAGTCATAGAGAGTTGAACGTAATTAAACATGAATAACAAGACTTGCCCAAGTTACACAACTAGTGAACATTCAAAGAACGTTCAGAACGTTTGTTCATAACGAAATCTGATTTGAACTTGGGCCTTCCTAAGTCCAGCTTTAACACTCTATTCACTGAGCCACTAGCTGCTTCTGCACAGCACAATACCAACTTTACTATCATGACTGATGAGCATTTTGGGTGGAAACTGTATTCATCTATGAGATCTGTAGGCATCACCTGCCAAATGAGCTAAAAACTGAGTTATGCCAATGTGCAGTTTGGGCACATTTGAATTCAGGTAACAGTGGGAGGCAGGGAGAAGGGAGGAGGCATCAGCAATGCAAAGCAAAGGACTCTTAAAAAATGTACTTTAGAAGAAACATGTCCTAATATTTTTATGCTTAAAGTTCTTTTAAGATTCATGAAAAAAAAGTTAAAGTCCTTCTTATAATAGAAAAAAATGGAAGGTGCTTAAGAATTTCTCTACTTACCGAGCAAAGGTATTTTATTTTGCAGCAGCTCACAGTAACTCGTGGTGAGAATCCCCACAGGATTACTTGGGATGAACCGGCCTTCTTTTACTAAGCGTTCACACGTTCGCATTAAAGTCCCTGAGAACTGAGAAGGATCAACTCCATAGTCTCTCCAGCCTCCTACACCATCTGCTACCCCTAAAAGGGAAAAAAAAATTAGGAAAAAAGATGAATAACTCACATTTCAAAGCTTATTTCTATTCCATAGATGGGGAAACTGAGACCCAAAAGAGAACGATAGGTTCAAAGATACACAGTAATGTTAGAGATAGAAGCTGAACCTCCAAGTTCAGTCAACTTCTACAAATATAATCATAGATAGTATTTTTAAATATTACAATATAATATTATTATTATTTAGCTGTAGCAAGCTAAAGATGCATAACCAGTAGTACCACTGCTTATTCCTAAATCAATTTCTCCAAATATACAGATATGTTCCTAACAAGTAAAAGAACCTGGATGGAACTGTTTGCCTATTCTGATGATAAATTGGTCAAGAGAGTCAGATGTAAGAAATAGTAAACATTTATTAATTGCCTTACTATGTGCCAGGCACTATGCTAAGAAACAGAAAAAATAGCCCCATCTTTCAAGGGGCTAATAGGAAAGGGCCAGAAAAAAAAAAGCAAGATGGCTCTTGCCCACAAGGACTTAAGAGTCTAATAGGAAAAAAAGGCAAATGATGGTGTCCAAACAGGCTACATAATGGATAAACTGAAAAGAACTCCTAAAGACAAGGCAATAAAATTATAGCTAAACATTGAGGTGGATCAACAGGGACAAGGAAGTAACATATAATGAACAGGGTTTGGCGGGAGCCCCTCCTAGCACAACCAATCTCAAGCTCATTCTATGGCAAACTCACCTGTAGAATTTCACCCTTAGGGAATCTTAAACTTTGAAAATGTATAGCATCTCTGTCTATAGCAATCTATAGCATCCAAGATCTCTGTCTGTTCCATATCTCTCTCCTGAACTCCAGGGCTCTACTGTCAATTACCTGGCTAGTCATCTCCCCTTTAAAGTCTGCCATCAGTATCTCACACTCAGCATGCCCCAAACAGAAATTAGTTGTGTTCCTATTTACCCTCCTATTTCTAGCAAGAACAATCCCACACTCCCAGTGTTGCTTAGCTTTTAAATGTTGAGATTGCCTTGATGCTTTCCTCCATGCCATTGAGGCACCTGGCTCACACAGAGCTGCTCAGAGAGTCTTTGAAGGGTACCAATCTGGACCTACCACCACCTTGTGAAAAACTTTCAGGGCTCTCTCCTGTTTCCAAGGCCAGTCCTATCATGGTGTGGCTCCAGCATTTCCTTCTGGCCTCACTTCACATTCCTTCATTTCATACTATGTTCCAACCCAACAAAACTCTCCAATTCCAGTTCTTGGATTCATATATTTGTAGAAATTGTACTATTTTTTTTTTCAGCCCTTATTCCCCTTCATCTCTCTTTGACACTTCTCATCACCCTAATTCTCCTTTTCTTCTCTAGGTTTTGGGGATGCCCCTCTCTCCTCCTACCTGACAACATCTTCTCAAGTCTCTTTTGCCATATCTTCTATCTAGATCATACCTGATGACTTAGTATCCTGCAAGGGTCTATCCTGGGCCCTCAACTTCCTGAGTTATAGTATTTTACTTAATGATTTTATCAGCTACCAAGCATTCAATTATCTCTATGGTAATTATTCTCAAATTTATCCTTAACCTGTTTCTTCAACGTCATATAAAACATTTAAGATGTCCTCTTAAGCTCAACATGTCCAAAATGGAACTTATCTTTCCTCTCAAATCCTAGTGTTTTTCAAACCTAATAGCAAAATACTACTTTCCTCCCAGTCCTTCAGACTTGCAACATAGGTATCATTTTCAACCCCTTACTATTATCCCACCCCCCAAATATTTTACCTCTATGCCATTTATCTCTCCTTTTAAGGATACTGCTACCAGCCCCATGAAAGCCCTCATCTCTTCATGCTGGGATTATTGCAATAGTCTGCTGGTAGATCTTTCTATCTCAGAGAGTCTTTCTTCACCACATTCTAATCCTCCAATTTAGCCACTAAAGTGATTTTCCTAAAAAGCAGGTCTGACTGTGTCATTCAATCCTCCTTCTACTCCCATAAACTCCAGAGGCTCCCTATTCCCTCCAGAATCAAATATTAAAAACCCTCTAACATCCAAAGTCCTTTATAATCTGGTCCCACGTTTCCAGTCTTATACCTTCTACTCATCCTAGAGGACTCACTCTTTTACCTGGTGACACTAATCCCCTTGCTGTTTCTTCAATAAGACACTCTTGGCTTCTGACATTTTCTCTGGCCTTCCCCATGTCTGTAATGTTCTTCCATCCTCATCTCTATCTCCAGGGTTCCCTGGCTTCCTTCAAAACCTAACTAAGATTCCACCTCCCATAGGAAACCTTTCCCAATTCCTCTAATTCTACTGTTTTATTTCCTATTTCTCTGGTATCCGGGTTGTTTGTAAATAGTTGTCTCCATTCTGTCTCCCCCATTAGCTTGGTGTGGTCCTCATGAACAGAAGCCATTTTTTCCTTTCCTTTTTGTATTCTCAGTCCTTAGTACATTGTCTCGAATATAGAGGGAGCTTAGTACTTTTTTTTACTGATGGGCTGTCTTTATGCTTGACATATAATCCCTCTTCCTTATTTGCCTTCAAGATGGCCATATTCCAGGCCTTCCATAATCCCCTCAGGTGTTAATTTTCTTCTGCCTCAAATTACCTTCTAATTATATATTAGTCAACTTGTATATGTGAGCCCCACATCCTCTACCTTCTTTGCATTGGTAAAAACTATGAATGTGGAACAATACACACTTTTTAGTATGGTATATAATTTTCTGAATTAGTTTTTCTCTCCTTTTCACATTTTGTAAGTGAGAGGGAAAGGATAAGGATGAAGATATAGATGATGTAAAAAAACCAAAAACCTAAAGATAAAGATAGAAATGAATTATTTTTTAAAATGTAAGACCATCAAAGGGAAGGCCCATTTCTTTTTTGTCTTCAAACATACAGTGCCTTTCAGGTCTTTATCACAGAATTTTAAAGTGGCAAAGCTCTTCAGAGGCTGTGTAGTCCAAAGGACAACTGAGCAAGAATCCCCTGGACAAATATCCTAACTTGTACTAGAAGATCCACCCCCAACCCAGACTCTTATTGTTATGGGAATCAAGCACCTATGTATGAAGGGAGCTCATTTCATTTCTGGATACTTAATTGTTAGTAATTTGTCTTAAAACAAGGAAAATGCCTTTTTTCAAATTCTACCCTTTGTTTCAAGTTAAACTCTTTGGGGCTACTCTCCCAGACAGCTAATGTCTCACATACAATTACCCCAACCCAATGAAGTGTTCTCTTCTGCAGGCTAAACATCTGCTAACCAGCCTTATTTGTAATCTCACTTCTCTGAAAACTGGGACATCTGCCCTTCTATTGTCCGTCATCTTCCAAAGATCCCAGTCAGTGGGTTCGTGTGTACCTGCCCTTTCAGTACTTTTGGATGTAAATCATCTGAAACAGGGGACTTGAAGTCATCTGTGATGGGAGGGACTCTGGATCTCTTATTAGCTTAGGTAGGCCTTCCTTGTCAGTTCACTGGCAGGGAGAAAAATTAAGGAGTTTGGTTTTTTATGAGCATTTTGTCTATTCTGAGCTGTAGTTCTAGCCCTTCTTCTATCCTCTTTTTCACAAATATGATTTCAATATCATTCTTCACTCCATCCTTATTGTACTACAACACACTCTTGTATTCATCCTATTACCTGTCCTTGTTTACATTTTCTGTATAGTTATTTTGAAGTCTAAACTGGAGTTTTCGATGTATCCACATTAGTTTACATTTATCTCTATAGATGATAGCTTTCTTTGTTTCAATGGATTATTTCTCTTTTTGTCTTTAGGATATTAGTCTTATAAGATCTTCTGGTATGACTTTTCTTACATAATTTTAGTCCATGGAAGTGGACCTTTCCTTTGTCTGAACCCTTCAAAATCTGCTCTTCCAAAATCTAGGGTGGGCTTCTCTTCTCAGAGAGACAGACAGAGACAGACAAAGAGAATATACAGGTTCTTAAATTTTCTCTAGCAACCAAACAGGTTCTTTTTTTCCTCCTTTTAAAAATTATTTTATTTTTATTTTCCCAGTTACATGTAAAACAATTTTTTTACATTTGTTTTTAAAACTTTGAGTTCCAGTTTCTCTCCCTTCCTCCCCACCCCAATCCCCATTAAGAAGACACACAAGTTTTGCTAAATATTTCCATAAAAGTCACGTTGTGAAAGAAAACAGATCTCCCCACTACACATACACATCCACCCCCCCCACACTCCTCCACCCAAAAAACCCAAACCCCCTCAACAAAATAAAGTTTAAAAAAAAAAAAGTACATCTCACCCTATATTCAGACACAGTTCTTTTTCTGAGTATGTATAGTATTTTTCATAATTTTTAAGTCTTTCATAGTAGTCCTGGATCCTTGTATTGTTGAGTTAGCAAAGTCATTCACAGTTGATCATCCCCCAACATTGCTATTACTTTGTATTCTGTACATTTCACTTTGAGTTCATGGAGGATTTTCAGGGTTTTTCTGAGAATATTCTACTTATTTCCTACAGAATACTATTTCATCATTCCATAATTTTCCCATACCACAATTTATTCATTCATTCCCAAACTGACTGGCATCCCCTTACTTTCCACTTCTTTGCACCCTCAAAAGAGAGAAGAGAGCTGCTATATTTTTGTGCATTTAGGTCATTTTCCTTTTTTAAATCTCTTTTGGATTCATGCCTAACAGTGGTATTTTAAGGTCAAAGGACATGCATGATTTTATAGCTCTGTATAGTTCATATCTTTTGATCATTTATTAATAGGAGAATGGGGATTGACTTTTTTTTTTTTTTAATAAATTTGATTCAGTTCTCTATACATTTGAGAAATGGGGTCTTGTCAGAGAAACATGCTTCAAAACTGTTTTCCCAATTGCTACTACTAATTGTATTTCCTCCATTTATTCTATTCTCTTTCTCCTTTCACCCTTGCTCCCCCCACCTCAAGTGGTTTGCTATTGACCATCCCCTGCCCCAATATGCCCTCTCTTCTATCACCCTTCCCCTTTCTATTTCCCCTTCCCCTCTTACTTTCCTGCAGGTCAAACAGGTTCTTAATAAATGCTTGTTGAGCTATATTATAACAATCCAGATATTTTGGTGGCACTGTATTAACATAAATAAGGACATGGTGAACTGTACTAACTGCCACCTTTTCAAGCAGTGAAGTCAATTTTATGAACTCTTGTTGAGGTTTTCCTGTTTTGTTATAGTGAAAATACTTGTTTCCATCATAAGAGACATAATTTGAATACAGCAATTTGTGGTAAAACAGATTCTAAGCACAGGACTTGAGAATGCCATCTGAATCGCGGTTTTCAAATTGTTCATGGAAAAATTTTCTTCTTAATCAACTTCCAATCAAAGAGACACAATTACTTTTGCTATTAAATGCAAATTGGTTTCATCTCCAAATGTCCTTCACATAATAAAACATGTAAAACTGATATAAGACTCACAGGTGACCCTGACATGAACTATGTAATCTGACAGCAGGTTACAATCCTGACTTGATAAATTTAGCACATCAACATTAATCAGATTTCTCCCAGAATAGTGCACAACCTTTCAAGACACCTGTTTGCTTCTCTCTCTCTCTCTTTTCTGAATGCCAGAAACGTCCCATTAGCAGAATCTCTTTAAGGAGAAAAGAGGGGCAAAGCACATATTAACTAGATTAGCAAATGAAAAAAAAAATCGTGAAAATCCACATACTTTTTATTTCCTTGGGAAGGACAAGTTATATATAATATAAAGTCTTATCTTGAGGATTAGAGAGTCCAGATAAAACTAAGATCAATGGTATTAAATATATATTTGAAAGATGATGCCATTTTTACTAGCCATGATTGTTTCTTTGAGAAAATTGAAAGCATCCTGTATCAGTAACACAAAGCTTTAGAGCAAACTAGGACAGTTAAATTGGGTTTTATTTAGACCAGAATGGGAATGCCATTCAGAATACATTTCAATGTCAGGGAAAAAATGATTAAATACTCCTGGCAAAGCATGAAACTGACAATAAAGAATCTAGGTCTCCCAAAGAAAAAGTTGGTTTTCATAAATAAGGGCTAAACTTCTCCCATTTCCCCTTTCCCATTAGAACCTATGCAATGTCTACCACAAAACATGAGAGTTGGCAGTCAGGTTCCTTCTTACCATACCAACTCTTGAAGTTCTCTAAGTATTTAAAAGAAAATAGAGGACCACTACCAAGGTCCCCAACGGATCTTTCTGTCTGCATACCCAGTATCACCCTTATAGTAGTAATTGTACAAAGTTAAGTATATCTGTGCACTTGTCTTGTCCCAAGACTACTGTTAACTGCCTAAATGGATTTCCAACCTTCGACCTCTTCTCTTTCCAAATTAGTTCTTCATAAAGCAGCCAAATTGATTTTACTTTTAAAACTCTATATGACCATGTAACTCAAGAAACCAAAATGGCAACTTCTTTTGGCCTCTAATATAAAACACTAACACTTCAGGTTGACATTTAAAGGCTTGCATATATACCCCAGGGTTAGAATCAGTCTATTTGCTTGACTATTAACAGGTTATACCCCCACCCCTCCAATATAAGCTGTTTCTTAGTCATTCTTGGGGCCTAGCACAATGCTTTTCACACAGTGGGCACTTAATTCTTGTTGGAATGAAATGGACTAGATTGTACATTCTTTGAGGAACAATGTCCTGCTCATTGTTTTCATCCTTCCCCACCATGGACTAAAGGCCCAATGTGACAGTGTCAAGTTCATGAGAAGACATGCAGTTGAATCCTGCCTTTTTATATAATTTGGGCCAAGTCACAAACTCGAGGCAATAGTTTCCTCTTTTATAAAGTTAAGTTGGTTGAACGATACAAATTATAAACCCCTTTTGTGCTAAATTACAGCAGCTCAGGAACTAGAGCACAGAAGAAAATCAAGCATCAAAACCTCAGTCCTCTGTTTGTTTGCTGAAAGAGGTCTGACGTTCATTCCAAATGGGAAGGGATGCCCTGCTGGGTAACAGACGACAGGGGAATTCATGTTCAAAGGCTCCAGCACTACCAGCCCAGAGTAAACATTAAGTTCATGCACCTAAAGTCATTCAGATAACTAAATGCACACATGGCAGTAAAACTTGGAAAATTAGGAGGGGTCCTATTAACTGTAGCTTCCATTTTGGCTCAGATACTTACCAGGTTTGCTCCTTCTTTAACAAAAATGTAACACAATAAAAAATAAACCAATATCTATTTTGTTCTTTTAAATGTCTCTTTTTTGTGTGTTTAAAAAAAAATCATAGTTCTGGTTAAAAGTATAATCTCAAGCCAACTGGGCTTTAATTCACCATAATTTTTCACCCTTTAAAGAACTGTTTTTTTCATAGTGATAAAAATTTTCTGCCAAATGACTGGTGAAGTCCATCTCATTCATGGAATTCATGCATCCAATTGTAATCTTAGCTATGAAATCCTTAACCTGAAACATTCATGACATGTTACAATGGCAGCAGAAGTTTTATCTTTCTCCTTTCACATTAGTTTTCATTTTTATTTTACAAAGTCCCTCCTACCATTCAGCCCTGTCCCTCATTAAGAAGGCAAGCAATACATATAATTACAATACCCATTATACATGTAAAAAATCATACAAAACATATTTTCACATTAGCCACACGTTGGGGGAAAAAAAACAAACCTTCAATTCTCTCTCTGGAGGTAAACAGAATTTCTCATCATGACGTCTTTGGAATTGTCATAAATTATTATGTTGATCATAGTAGCTAAGTTTTTCATAGTTGATTAGTGTAATAACAGTGCTACTATTTGTGTACAATTTCTGATTCACTTTACTTCATATCATTTTATATAATAAGTAGTTCCTAGATCTTTTGAAACCATCCCCTTGGTCATTTCTTATAGTACAATGATATTCTATCACAATCAAAAACATCTTTTTTGGCCATTCCCCACTTAATAAACATGATGGGCATTCCTTCAGTTTCCAATTCTTTACTATCACAAAAAGAGCTGCTCTAAATATGGATCCTCTGAATTAAAAAAAAATATATTTAGGATACAGAACTAGAAGTGATTTTTCTGGGCCAAAGGGTATGCAGTTTTACAGCCCCTCGTGTGTAGTTCCAAATTTGTCCCCCAGAATAGTTAAACCACTTCACAACTCTACCAAGTTAGTATCCCTGCTTTCTAACATTTCCTCCAGTATTTTGTCATTTTCTTTTTCTGGCATGCTACCCAATCGGATAGGTGTAGAGTGGTATTTCATAGTTGTTTTAATTTGTATTTCTCTACTCAACAGCGATTTATAGCATTTTTATATGGCTGATAGCTTTGGCTTCTTCTTTTGACTACTACCTGTCTACACCCTTCAATTGGAGGATGGCTCTTATGTTTACAAATTTATCTCAATTCTATTTTTGAGAAATGAGAGCTTTATCGGAGACATTTGCTATAAAAATCTTCCCCCGCCCCCGTTTTCTGTTTTCCTTTTAATTTTGATTGCATTTTCACATTCATTTCTGATCCAGAATTTCAGTATCACAGCAAAAACATTGTTCAGTCAATACCTTTGGTGCTAATAAGAATACAGCACTGGCAGCCTAAAAGTTGTTTATAATAAAAACAAATTCTCCCCAGGAATGGTACATAATTTCTCATGCTCAAGTTTTCCATAAACCCATGTCAGTTTAAAGAAACAGAATCCAATAATCTTAAGTCTCCATTAATAACCTCCCTCACCAATCTTTAGTTGAAGGTTTTTCATTAAGACCTCAAATCTAATCATTCATATACTGAAACAATAATCCCACACTTGAAATAACAGTAAACTGATGGTAAGGCAAGATAGAAACATTCCATTTTTATTTAATATTATTATTTCAATTGGGATATTAGTTTTATGAGATCAACATTGGGACTTGTCAACTATATTCTGAAGCCCTTCTATGACCTGATTCACAATACTTTACTCTGAGTCCAGTGTTTGTGGAAAATATGGCAACTCAAAAAGCCAAGTTCAAGGGAACTCTTAAAAGTTCTTAACATATCTTATAGTACTGTTCAAAAAGAACAATTTCTTTTCACAACCAATTTTTAAGCCAAAGGACAAAATTTCATTTCCAAAATATATTTATATGTATATTTATGGGAAGGCTTTGCTCCTGACAAATTTCATAAAATTTGTATTCTTAATTCTAGAATTACTGGACTTAAAGAAAAAAAAATTCAGCTTCTGCAGCTGTTAATAGTTAATGAAATGCTAATTTGTTTTTAAAGCTTCTGGGCAAAATGTAGTATAATTGCTTCTAGAGAAAGAGACTCGAGTTGAAATTAATTCAAAACAAAACTTGATTACATGTTAAAATGCCTTCCAATTATACATCATACAAGCCCACCTACATAAGTAAAGGTTTATTTCAAACTTCAGCCAAATAGAAGGACTCGAGAACTAGCAATAGCTTCAACTTCCCATCCTATTATTGCCAGATTCCTAAGGAAGGATAACACATAATACTGATTTTAAAAATCCAACTCATCTTCATATTGATGTAAGAACAAAGCATATTCTGCTTTTTATATACATTTAAAATAAAACCTCAGAGTTTCAGTCATACTTACTCAATACATGTTTATTCCTAACCATCTACCACCTGAAAGCACTTCACAGTTTTTCCAGAAGTTGACTTTCTCATCAGATTACATGGTATAGGGGCAGCTAAGTGGTACAGTGGATAGAGCACCAACCCTGAAGTCAGGAGGATCTGAGTTCAAATCCAGTCCCAGACACTTCATTCTTCCTAGCTGTGTGACCCTAGGTAAGTCATTTAACCCTAAATACCTCAGAGCAAACAAACAAAAGAATACATGGTATAAAAACAAAATTTTAAGAGGAAAAATTGGGTAAACCAAAACAATTAGTCTGCTAAGAATTTGGCTGGTTCATAATGCTAGAAAAGTTCCAAGTGACTTAAGTGGTATAAGAAGGAAGGATTCTACATGGTTTTACATATTGGACTGAATTGAAACAGCAAGTGTTTCCCTGGCAAGGGAACAAATTAGGCAATACCCTCAGATCCCTAGGATTCCCTTTAAAGATTTTTAATATTTACATAGGCCACAGCTATCTGCTTAGTGGAGATCATGACATCAAAGTCACAGAATACCTGACATCAGAAGAACTCATTCCCTAAATGCTAAAAATATACTAATATTCCTTTATAAGATTTAATAAGATTAAAATGAGAGAAAGGACAGGAAATGCCATACCTACAAGTAATTACACGAAAGAGAATAAAAGATAAAAAGTAGTACTTTGGCTAACAATCCAGTTTTCCTGCAGTGAAATACAGAGATTATAATCTTGCCGCTTTAAAAAAAAAAAAAAAAAAAAGCAAGAGAAGTAGTTATTCCCTGGGCAAAAACTTTCCCCACAGTGCCAACCTACAGGTAAACTACTCTGGGCATTAATCACAGGCTAGCACACTGTTTCTAATCCCTCTGCATCTACGTCAGGAACACAGGGAAGTCTCTAAGTTGGGCATAGCTGAAGAGCTAGAGCAGTGAACTTGTGAGACTTTAGAGAAAAGTTGCATTAAAAAAAGGATTTTTTTCTTGCTTTGCCTTTGTAGACTCTAAACCTAACAGTAAAAAAGGATTTTTTTTTGGTTTGTCTTTGTAGATCCTAAACCTAACAGTGTCTTCCACAGAGAGGCCCTGATGAAATTTTGCTAGATTGAACTGACCCAATGGAGAAGAAGTCCAACCAAGCCACTTAGGTTTTCTCAATGAAGCCTATTGGCAAATTGTAATTCTACTAAACAAATAATTTGAAGTGTCAAAAGTAAAAGAAAGGATGAATTTAAAGATTCTAAACAGAGTCAAATTTATTCTTTCAGCCAAAATCAATTATTCATTGCAAGTTCCCTGCTTTAAATATACCCTAATAATTCAAATCCTTAAAGAACTAGAAAATTAGTGTGTATATATATGTATGTATATAGATGGAGCTTTCCTATTAAAATTAAATTTTATGGATAGCAAATTAGCCTTAAAGTCAGGAAGGTCAGAGTTCAAATCAGGTCTCAGACTCTATGACTCTGGGAAAGGCATTTAATCTTTCTGTGCCTCAGTTTCCTCATCAGAAAATAAGCCTACCTCATAAAGTGGCTGTGAGGACAGAGTGATATCTATAAAATGTACACAACACTCTGCAGAATTTAAAAGGCTCCTAGCCATCACTAATCTTCCATTCCTAATACTTCTGGCTACTTTGAGCTGAGTTCAAGTGCTTCCTCTGAGACTCAGTAGCAATGTGTCTATCTCTCAGGAGTTCAGGCCAACTTTAAAGAACTGCCTTACACTGAGGAAGTTATAGGTCAGATAGACTTTTTTTCCTCCAGAATGTTCTTGTTACAGACAAATGTACAATTATATCTACTTACAAATAAGTATTCAGACCAAAGAAATTCCAAGGTTTTTTTTTTTTTTTTTTTTTTTTTTTCTCTGAGGCAGTTGGGATTAAGTGACTTGCCCAGGGTCACCCAGCTCTTAGAAAGTGTTGTGTTTGAGGCCAGATTTGAACTCGGATCCTCCTGACTTCAGGGCTGCTGCTCTATCCACTATGTCACATAGCTGACATCTAGCTGCCCCCTCCAATTTAGATATTAAACAGAAACTAGTATTATTACCTGAAAATAATGAAAGTATACTGAATTAAAGAATTTCAAATATTTACACACAGTGAGATTCTGACTATTCAAGAAGAATGTGAAACAAAAAACATTAAAAGCATTATTTTGTGATTAATTCAAGAAAAAAGAGGTTTTACAAAACAAATTTGATTATTTAGTAGGTCAAAGGATTTAGAAATAGAAGGGATCTTAAGATATCACTTAAAGATGATGGGGATGAAATGGAGTAGTAGAGAGGTTGCCCAGGTTAGATTCTAAGCAGCAAGGTTTAGATCTTTAGAATCTCAATTCTGTCCTCATTCTATCAAACCATCACTATCAAAGTTCAAGGAGCAACTATAGTCATCAATATTATTTTCCCAACAAATTCTACAGTTTTAGTAATTACATAATCAGAACACTAAAAAACAAACAAAAAACAAAACTAAACTAAAAGATTAAAAAAAAAATCCTTTATTTCTGAAATACAAACCTCTTTTACTTAATTTAAGACTCCTATTACGGTTATAAGAGCTTACCAGATCTTCTCCCCAACCCCCCAAATCTAGTGGCAGCTAAGTAATGTATTGGATGTTACTACTTGGCCTGGAGTTAGGAACACCTAATTTCAAAATTGACCTCAGAAACTGTAGGATCCTGAACAAAAGCATTTACCTCTGGTTTCCCTCAGTTTTCTCACCTGAAAATGGGAGAACATCCATTTCCAAGGGTTATTGCGAGGATCATATAAGATAGTATTTGTGATTAGTACAGTGCCTGGTACATAATAAGTACTATATAAATGCTAGCTATTATTATTATTATTAAGCCTTAATTTAAGAGAAGTTTCAAATTTATCCACTTGACTACTTTTACTTAGTGAAAAGGATCCACAGCTATATTTTGTGAAAGTCCAATCTTTCCTAGATGATAATATAGAGCAGGGGTCCTCAAACTAAGCCGTGAGCCAGATGCAGCAGCTGAGGACGTTTATCCCCCTCACCCAGGGCTATGAAGTTTCTTTATTTAAAGGCCCACAAAACAAAGTTTTTGTTTTTACTATAGTCCGGCCCTCTAACAGTCTGAGGGACAGTGAACTGGACCCCTATTTAAAATTTTTGAGGACCCCGATATAGACATAGGTGAAAAGACCAGTTCCTGCTACTTCCCTCTTTTTTATTCATGAGTAAAATGTTGTATTTTTCCATATGTAACACTAAAAAGTCAAGCCAACCTTTCAATGTTGATACCCATACCTTCATTAAAAATGAAGGTAGATATATTGGGTTTAAGGGTTCCACAATAATGCAAAATTGAATGAAATTTGTGGGAGAGCAAAGCATCCCCAAACACCTTGTTACTGAAGACCAATGACACAAGACCAAAACACAAACTAAAGTTAGTGGTTCAGTATGTGTGAAAGGGACAGACTATTGCCCAAGCCATCAGAGTTCCTCCATTTTCAATAGTAGAATACAACTGAGATAATCATGTTTATTAAACTTCCTCATTTCCCAGAAGCATTGAGTCATTATAACTAACCAACCTGCAAAGATGACCTAGTAAGGAAACAAGTTTTGTTTGCTTCAATACTGCTAACGCTTTTACACTGCCTTAAATCAGAGTCACAAAGGGACTCTGAGATGTCAAGACAAAGCTGAAGAATCACAACAGCTGCAATCAAAAAGTGAAAGAACTACCTTTTCTCTTCAAAACTGTCCAATGCCTGAGAAGGCACCTGTCCTCCCACTTGGGAGGCCAACCCATCTTTCTCAGTAAGCCAAGGCTGGCCTAGTTGTGCATAGAAAATCTGGGGCTTTCTCAGCCACTGGCCAGGGATGGCCAAGCTTGTCGTTTAGTCCCATGTTATCAGGTGCAGACTTAGCTATGTTGAGGGAAATTTAAAAGAAAATCCTCCTAAGTGAGAGAAGACCTTAGGCTCTCAGCTTTATGTGACTGCCTTAGTCCCAGCAGCTTCCCTTTTACCCACCTGCAGGGCAAGAGGCAGGGAAAGCCTGCCTAGACAAGCTATTTTGCCCCTTATCTAATTAATTAATATCTTTGACCAAGTAAAAAACAAAAATAAATTTATTGAACTTAAACTATTTCATCTACTGATTAGCCTCACTGAAGAAGTAGACCTGCATGTAGATGAAGGCAGATTTGGTAATCCTAGGCTAGGTTTTTGGAAACCATTAAAAGCAAACCAATTTTCCATCAAACATTCATGTGTGTTAATGGTGCACACAAAGGCACCCAAAACACAGCCTTCTGGTATATTTATTTCACAAATGGCTATTATTATTAGTCTAATGTTTCACACTATTTTCCAGAAAAGTATCAATCCCCAGAATTAATTTCAAAACACAGATCCCTTTTTGGGATAGTATTATTTTTCCCCAGTTACATGTAAAACAATTTTTAATATTTAAAAAAAAAAAACTTTGAGTTCCAAATTCTCTCCTTTCTTCCCTCCCTGCCCCCCACACCCTCATTGAGAAGGCACATGTGAAATTATGCAAAACATTTCCATAAAAGTTATACTGAAAAAGAAAACATCTCCCCCCAAAAACAACCCTCAAGAAAAAAAAAAGTAAAAAAAAAAGTATGCTTTAATCTATATGCAGACAATCACTTGTCAGAGAACAGTTAGCATTTTTCATTTTAAGTTGGACAATATTAAAATAATTATTTTAAACAAGACACCATGTAAAGCTTAAAGCTTTCCTACAGTACACTGAACGTGTATAAAATGATCCAAATGATCCAATCCAATTAACTTGAACTTGACAAAGTTTTATTTGTTACATTAAAAGGCAAATTTTTTTGGCCTAATACTATTGCTTCTTGAGTCACACAGGGGAGCAAACTCCATGTAGACATTTTTACAACTATGGAAGGTAAGTCTTTCTGATATTTCATAAAACTATACTAAAGTTCAGATGATATAAAAAGCCAGGTAAGACCTGCAGTGACCTTTTGCTACAAATCAAACTTTGGGTGGATACTTTTACAATCCTGGCTATTATGATACCTTTACTATCCTAGTTATTATAGTTCTAATCATTAAATAAAGATCAGTTACTTTACAGCAAGATTCATCTCAGTTCTGTAAATAGCCACTGTCCGAGGACCTTTGTACTAGTTTACAGATTAACTACATGAAAGAGGCTGGTAATCAGTGAAAGAAAACTAAGACCTCTGATGAACAAAAAATACAAAGTGCCTCTAAAATTAAAATGCAAAATCTGGGGAAAGTAAAATGTTCCTCACTGTAAAAAAAAAAAAAAGAAAAATCCAAATTAAACAATATAAAAACTATATTCTGTATGAGGAAAATATAAATTCATTTTTTGTAAAAAATCAAGATTTTAATGCCAGTAGTATAATCTCAAGAAGTCATAGCACAATTGAGAGAATTCAGAAAAATTCATCCCACAATGACTAGTCAGCTATAATGCTTTGTAAGCCAGAGAATACTATATTCTCTACTGAACCACAGATGTGACACTTCCTTGATCATTCATTCTGGTTTCGAGTACTTGTTTTTTTTCTTAACCTCATCTAATGAAATGAGGAACTGACATTCCAAACTTAGTACTTTTAAGGAGTGATTGGGAAAAAAAAAAAAACAATAACCAAGGAAGGGATTATAGAATACAAGACCAAAATATACACATTCTGATGAGTATCAGCCTATTCAAAGTACAAGTCACATACTTATTTCCTGTAACAGGCCTGCCCAAATTCTCAAAACATTTTACAAATTCTTCTTCTAATTGTAACAGACAGGGGATGTTGTGGCCAAATCTCTGAACCTCTTGGTCCTTAATGGCCAATCTCTCTCAAAGCCTAGCTGACACTCCTCCTTGGCTCCACCCCTTTATGGCTGGTAGCACCAGAAGCCTTCTCCCTGAGGCTTCCAAACCTGAACTTTATTGCCCTGACTGTACATCACTGCTCCCCTCGGATACGTCACAGTGAGAATTGCTTTAAATTATGGATTGCCCTGGGAAGGACAGTGAGGGACCGTTCAAATTGTCAAGTTGAGTGATTCACGTCGGGATGTTGCTAATGCTCCCCAAAAGTTGGAAACTCCCTATTAAAATCTAAACACAACTAAATGGCTAGAGAGCCCATGGAGACCTTCCCCATCACCTTCACAAATCATTTATTCCCCTCCTCTGAACATTCCCTCCTCCCTCTTGCAGACAGCACATTGGGAATGTTGGAATTTTTACAAAGAATGACCTTAAGATCTCTAGTACTTACTTTATAACATCTTCAACAACAACAAACTTTTGCCATGAATGTCAATCTGATTCTCAGACACAGGCACAAGTGAGCAAGGGTTGGTAAGGTAGGTGGTCCAGCTGGATAGTATCATTTAAAAAATTGTCTTTAAGGAGGAGATGCCTATAAAAATAATGAGATTGAACTGGTATAAAATAAACTAGTTCTAAAGACAAGCCATTTTAAAATAACCTATGAAATGTTACTAAATACAATGTGTCAAATGTTACAAGAAATATAAAGAGGAATAAGACAAGGTTCCTGAGCTTCTGGAACTTATTGGGGGGTAGGGGGAAGAAGAGGAGAATGATTTAGAGAATGCCCAGGGCAAGATATACAAAATAGCCATAAGGCAAAATATCTATTGATCAAGCTTTATTAAGTGTCTATTATATATGCTGGGCACCGTGCTAAGGTCTGGGGATACAAAAAGAGGCAAAAGATCGTCCCTGCCCTCAAGAAACTTACACTCTAATGGGGGAGACAATATGCAAACATACATACACAAAATGAGTATATACAGGATAAAGACTAAATAACTAAAGAGGAAAAAGCACTGAAATTAAGAGGAGTTGTTAGGAAAAGCTTCCTGTAGAAAGTAGAATTTTAGCTTCGACTTGAAGTCAGGAAGGCCAGCTAGTCCAGATGAGGAAGGAAAGACAACCAGAGAAAATGCCCAGAGCTGAGAGATGGAGAGTGGTATTTGTGGAACAGGCAGCAGATGGATGTGACTGGATCAAAAAGACTGCAAGGTCCCAGAAACCTGGGAGGGCAGGAGAAAGCAGGGATGTGAGGGTCTATGAATGTTTTGAATTCGCTCCTGGAGGTAACGGAGCTGAGCTGGGACTTTTTCAACAAATCCTTCTCAGCTTGGGGTGGAAGGGACAATGGTAACTAACAACAAAGCAAAGGTAGAGCTTTCTCATTTTGCTTCTGTTTTCTGTCAGGGAAAATTATCTTTGGTCTGGAAAGACCAGGACTAGAATGGCCAAGAGGAAACAGACACTCAGATACTTACCTAGCTAAGTGAGGAGATGCAAGGAAAGCCCCTAGCAGCCCTCAATGAATTCAAATCATCTGGTCCAGGAGAATTACATCCTGGGGTAGCTGAAGGGTGGAGCATTATCAAGGACATCTGAAAGACTGGAGAGACAAAGTAAGGTGCTGCACAAGTGCAGGGCAAAATGACAAAAGTCTTGATTTTCAGATAAGGAAAGAGAACAGAGTCTGCAAACTATAGAGGCCACTGAGCTTGACTCTGATTCCTGCAGAATTCTGGAAAAGGTCATAAAGAACATTAAGTGAACATCTAGAAAAGGAAATGGAGATGACAAAAAGGCAGTACCAAAAGCAGACTCAGAAGAACTAATATGACTTCCTTTGTAGACAGGGTTACTAAATTAGGAGATCAGGGCTTCCAGAGACACAGTTGACCTAGATTTTAGTCAAGTGTTTGACTAATACTATTCTTTTGAAAAAGATGAGGCCACATGGACTAAATGATAATATAGTTAAATGGATTCAGAATTGACTAAATAGCCCAAACTCAAAGACTCTTCAGTAAGGATTCAAAGATTTACTTGCAAATAGGTCTCCAGTGGAGTGCTCCAGGGATCTGTGCTTCACCTCGTGCTGTTTTAACATTTTTATTCATGATTTAAGTTAGACACAATCATCAAATCTGAAGATGTCTTATAATTAGGAGGGGTAGTTAATGAACTAAATCACAGAGTCAGGATCTTGAAAGCTCTTGACAGGCTAGAGCTGAATTGAATAAGATGAGATTCAGTAGACAAGGATGAATGTAAAAATCTAAACTTGGGTTAAAACAATTTAACTTCAGAAGTAACAGCTGAGAGGTACAGTTAGAACACAGTCTGAAAAAGTTTCAGGGGATTTCAAGTTCCCTAGGTGTTTATTAGTTTAGATTTAGAGGAAAGTACCTTAGAAATCAGCTACTTTAACTTCCATATTTCATACATGAGGAAGTTGAGGCTCAGTGAGTCAGAGAGATTAAGTCACAGAGGTAAAAATCCTAAGTGACAAAACCCAGACATGAACTCAGGTGCTCTGGCCACAAACTTAGCACCCCTTCCTTGCTTCCTATACATCCCCATCCATTCTATTCATTTTGACTACAGCACACTGCTTCTGCCCTTACCAAACTTTACATTTTTAGGTCATTCACCACCCCAAGTCACAATTACTTTGAAACCTAGCACAATGCCAATATAAATGAGACAGTAAAATGTTCCCTGTCACTATTCAAATTATGCGCAAAAGCTGACATAACATTATCTCTGTTTTTGAGGTTGATCTCTCTAGTGGGTTCAATCAAGTTTAAATGATACAATTTAGAGTATGAAAATCTTAAAAGATATTTTAAGATAAGATGTTACACAGTATGTTGTGCTGACCCTTTTGGAAAAAAAAATTGCATTTAAATGTTCTGGTGGTGTGTACTGAGGGAACTTCTGTTACATTTCAGTTATGATTCATATAGTAGAGAGCTAACTATTTGAGAGACAGAGGAAAGAGAAGGTACAAGGCAGGCACTAGACCAAAAAGATTTCAAATTCATATGTACATTTTTTTAAGTTGGCAGAATTATAGAAGTGAAATTTACCCTATGGTAATATGTGTGTATGTTATAGACAAGCCAAGTGATTATATACTGGGTCAAGACAAAAAAAAGTTAAATGAGTCTCATATTGTGATGTCCTTCTTAGCTCTTGACTGGAGTATAAGAGAAGCCAGAGACAGTTATAGGTGGGAAGGACAAAAGGGGACAAAGTCCTGTGGGCACTGGCTCAGTTCTGTCTAAACCAAGAGTAAGTGCGGCCTATGCCAATGTTCTAGCAGCAGGGAGTGGTTCTTATGTCTCACCACACCCACCTCTAAACCACAGTGCCTGGCTTTTCCCAAAAGAAATTCAGTGAGGACTCCCAGCAGAAGAATGTCAAATACCAAGTTCTCTGGCACACTTTAGTCACTGCATGACTAACAGGCCAAATCACTTCTGAATAGAAGAAACAAAACAGTTATCTCTTTTTCAGGAATGAAAAGAAACACTTTCACTACTAGTAGCTTTTGCTCCAGAGTCCAGAAGTCCCTGCAGCCCAAACTGAAGAATTGTTGGTTATCATAAAAGTAAGAAATGCTTTCATCCTCAAGAACATGTTTTCTGGAAATCGAAGGTTGAGGGGTCTCAGTATGCAAAAGTGCTAATGACCTGCCACTCCAGTCCAGCTCTAGAGGAGGAGGAACCAACACTCACTGCCTACGTTCACGATCTCCACAGTCTCAGTCTCAGTTCAGTTTCTCCTGGGCCTGGGGTGTACACAGCAGCAGAGCATGATCATTTGCTAGGAAACTGGCAGTGGAGGGGAGGAGGAAATTTCTTAAAAAAAAAAAAAAAAAAAGCTAATTCAGCTCTCCAGGCAAGCTGGCCTAGCCTTGAATTTCTGCCCTTTCCTACTTTGTCTTTGCCCATACTGTCCCCTAGGCCTCATCAGGCTCATTCTCCTGCTTCCTCTGGTGAATTCCTCTGCACAAATTGAAGTCCAATTCAAGTATTACCAAGGACCTAAAACCTTCCTCAATCTCAGTCTGCTATACTGACAAATCTCACTCGGCACTGTTTTTATAACTCCAAAGCTTCTGTTAGGAAATACTGTGGATGCATCAGCAATCTGATTGAAATTCTACTCCTCTGAGAATATAGCTTATCCAACCACTCTCAAAAAAGTGTTCCCCTCCTAGACTTCCTTCCAACTATTCCATCCATAACAGCTCTTACAAGGACCTACTTATTGTACCCATAGTCCTGAGCACTGTGCCTGGCCCTAATAAGTGCTTAACAAATAAAGGTGGGTGGTAAAATGTATATAGCACTTGGACCTTCTCAGGAAGATCTGAGTTCAAATACTGGGCTCTCTCAATGCAGTGCTTACCTGGGAGAGTCCCTGGCTCTCTAGAGGGCTCTATTTTCCCATCAAAAGACAGGAATGAGAGTGATAGCACCTCCCTCTCAAGATTGTTCTGAGGACCAGGTGCACCTGCCAGTGTTTCATGACTGAGGAGCCCCCACCCCCACCCCGTCTTTACCGTTTTTTCTCTTTACTCTGTGTAAATGATGATGCAGGGGAAGAACCCCGTCCTCATGAGCCACGAGGGCCCTGGGTGTCTAGAACTTCCTACCGTCAAGATGGACAAATCACTAGCTCTCATCCAAACAGTGGGGATGAGCGCGCTGACAGTCCCAAGTCACAGGGTCAAGGGGAAGCTGACAAGAGACAGCGCATGCAAAGTGCTTGGCAAACTTGAAAGGGGAACATAAAAGCCAGTTGTGTAACCACAGGCAAGCCACCTGGCTGCTCTGAGCCTCAGTTTACCCCTCCTGTAAAAGGGGGCTCAGAACTAGAGTCTGCGCTTCCTCTTTAACTCTTGCGAGGGCTGAGCCACATGACGCAGGGAAAGCTCTGGGTACTATCCAGCACCACTTTACGGAGCATCAGCTCCATGCAACTTTTCCCAACTCAGAGGGGAAGTTTCCTCCGGACCCGAGGCCGAGTGCGTAGCTTCTGAAGACCTGCATTACCGTCGCTGCCTCTGGACCACAAGGAGGGAGGGAGGGAGCTGAAAGGGGAAGGCAGAGCACGCTTCAGGAGCGATGGAAAAGGGAACCTTGTGACAGCGCTGGTGAAAAGAAGGCCGCGTAAGCCCGGAGCCTGTTTTGGTCTCTCCCAGGCCAGCGAACCGTCCTTGGTCACTCGGGGGTGGCGCGAGACCCTAACGGGATCAGCTGACAGCGGCTGCTCGGGCTCCAGGGGCCGAGAGCAGAAGAGCGTAAAAGAAAACGCGGAAAAGGGGAAAGTTGTAGCGATATCCCCCCAGTCTGAACTTTCCTGCCGTCTCTGGAGCCCACGGGGTGGCTCCCCAACTCCGCTCCCCCCCTCTGGGCGGTAGCCCGGCTGTCTGACACCTGAACCCAAGTTCAAAGTCACCGCGTCCTTCACTTGACAGGGAAGGCTCCAGCTTTCGGAGGCACTTCTAAGCGCCCACACCGGCCAGACCCCGCCAGCAAAGCTCCGGAGGCGCCCCCGACCCGGTGCCGGTGCGGCCCTCGCAGCAGCCCCGCGGCCCGGGGGCCTAGGCCCGAGGCACCTGTGGCCCGCCGGCCGGCCAGGGCCTCCGGCCATCCGGTCTCGGGGCCTTGTTCGGGGGCAGGGCCGGACCGCACGCACGGGCCGGGGGTCGCGTCCCCGAGTGACCTTGCGGGGCCCGGCGCGCACGTGCCCAGGGGAGGCCGGCGCGGAGGATGGAGATGGCGCGGGCCGATTCCGGCCGGGGGCCCGACTCACCCAGCACGTCGGCGGAGCGATGGCGGGCCACGAAGCAGGCGTCGTCCCCATAGCAGACGCCCTTCTTGAGCAGGCCCTTGCGGAAGTCCTTGCCGAAGCCGCAGCCGGCCGTCACCAGCCCGTAGTCCCCGCCGCCGGCTCCCCCGCCGCCGCCCGCCCGGGGGTCGGTCTGCGAGAGGCCGCCCAGCACGGCCCGGGCCACCAGGCGGCCGTACGACAGCACCGAGAACATCGCCGCCGCGGCCGCGGCCACCGCCGCCCCGAGGCGGGGGCCCCGTAGGGGAAGCCCCAAGCCGGTCGCTCGCTGCTGCTGCTGCTGCTGCCGCCGCCGCCGCTGCTGCTGCTGTTGCTGCTGCCGCAGCTCTTCGGCCGGGGCCGCCACTGCCGCCGGGACGCCCGCCCGCTCCTCCTCCGGGGAGCGCCGAGTCCCAGCCGAGAGCGCCCGCGGAGCCAGAGCCGGAGCCGGAGCCGGAGCCAGAGCCGGATTGGGGTCAGAGCCCGGGCTGCCTCCACCTCTGCTCGACCTCAGCTCCAGCGGCCTCCGCCGCGGCCGCCGCCATCTTCCGCTCCACTAAGCGTGTTCCGGGGCCAGCCGGCAGCGCCGCCTACACCCCGGCCGCGGCCCCGGCCCCGCCCCCCGCCGCCGCCAACCGCCGGCGGCCAACCGCCAACGGCCGCGGCCTAGGCCTCGCCCCTGCCTCGCGCCCGCGCCCCGCCCCCGCCCGCTCTTTCTCCTCGGATTCTCTCAGGCTAAACTCCGCCCCTTTCCTCCTTTCCTTCCCTTCTATTCCCCACTCTCTTCTACTCTCCCCTTCTCGGTTTGTCCTAGGTAAGATAAGCCCCGCCCCATCAGGAGTTCCCTCCCTTCCCAAGTCTAAAGAATAGTAAGCCCCGCCCCATCTTCCCTTCTTTCCTCCCTCTTTCAGTAAGCCCTGCCCCTTCTATATACTTTTCTTTCGCTCTCTCTCCACCCCTCGAGTAGGAAATTCCGCCCCACGGTCAGAGGCCAACCTCCACCACCCATCCCTCTCCTTAGCGAAATACATGGGCCTCGCCCTCCCCTCACAGCTTCCCCCAATTACAAGTCACTTCATCCGCTCCTTCCAGCTTCTGCCAAGGCGCAGGCCCCGCCCCCACGACCATTTCTCAGTTTTTACCTCTTCTCTCTCCCTAGCTCTGGCCCTTCAGCATCACTTGATGCGCAGGCTCCGCCCCTTCTCGCTTTCTTCCCTACCTCTCCTACTCCACAGGACGCAGGCCCCGCCTCCTCCCCTCTCCCCTCCCCTCTTTCCGACACACCCCAACCCCTACGCGGGCCCCCGCCCCCTCCCGCTTCATTTTCTCAGTTCTCTCTCCCCCAGGCCCAAACCCCGCGCGGGCCCCGCCCCCATCCGGGTCTGACTGGATTACGCTGGGTCTCTACTTTTAGCGGGCTAAAAGCACTAGCTCTGACTCCTGACCAAGAAGCCCCGCGGGTCGCGCTACCCCCTGGGATTTGTAGTCCTCTGGTGCCCCCATCCTTTCCCCCAAGCTGTAGCTTTGGAGCCGCCGCTCTGGGGAGCTCTGGGCTCTGTAGACCCTGTCCGTCCCCCGAGAAGTGAAGCGGCCCCGGAGTGTCCGAGGCGGGATCGGCCCTTTGGGCTCCTTGGCCCCAATCTTTCCGTGCCTCATCTGTAGAATGGGGCCAAGTGGCCAACGCTCCCCGCAGCACCGCCGTGACCCGGCTGCGGTGGGGTTCCGGGGCCGTGACGCGCGCACGGGGCTAGCTGAAGCACCTACTCCGGCTAAGCCTTGGCCGAGATGCTCGCGCTTGACCCTCGCGCCGGCCCGGGGAGGTAAGCGGCACCGTCTCCCTTTTACCCGGGGACGCCGAGGCAGAGCGCAAGCGCCCGGGCTGCCCTTGTGCTGTGCTCCGGTGGCTGCAGGGAGGGACCGCGGCGGGGGCTCGCCTGCCTTCCTCCTCCTCCTCCTCCGCAGCGCTCTGCATCCAGGCCCGCGGTAGAGGGGCAAGGCCCGCCCAGCGAGCAGGGCTGGGTGAGGAAGGAGGCAGGGAAGGCTTCTTTTGCCCAGACAATAATGACCGTATTTCTTATGCCAGTCTCGCGGTTTCTGGCCCAAACAGACCCAGCCCCGGGAGGGTGTCCTCCTGGAGTTGGCTTTTGCGGGATTCCGCCCCGGCCCCGGCCCCTCCGCCTGGGAAATTGTCTTCTCAGATGTTCCCCGAGCACCTTTTCCCGGCTCTGCGCTTTGTCCCTGCCACTATCTGTCCAGTGTCCTTTCTATCTCCGTCTACATCCCGTTTCCTCTTAGCAGACTCTTCGCCCCTTGAGGGCAGGGACTGGGAAACGTGGCCAGAAGCTTGTGAAGGCTGGGAAAAGAACACTGGCCAAATCGCACTTTGCCCCTAGTCCCATCCGTAGCGGTGTCTCCAAATGGGTCAGCGTGGGGAATGCTGCGTCCTAGAACCTCAGGCCACTAAGAGCTGGTTGGTCTGGAATCTTAAAAGATGTGCAGATTAATGTCAAGTGATTATGGAGGCCAAGTTTTCCCAGAAAGGGCAGTCCTAAGTTGAACCAGACCGCCTCTCTCCGCGCCTTTCACACCTGTCCCAGGAGAGCCTCCCGGGTAGAAGACCCAGCGGACGAAACCTGAAGTCCCCTAGCCTTTAATTCCCATCTCCAGGACCGGTGACGGGAGCACGGCCAAGTTATCTACCTCGCTTGTACCGCAGTTTTCTCGTCTGGAAGATGGGCATAAAAAGACTTCTCGGATTTTTTCAGCTCACTTCTTGCTGGGATGATGGTCTCTCAGGCTTCTCACTTCTGTGTCCTTGGGCACTGTTATGATAAGCTCGCGGGAGATGAAGCTCATCTTCAAAGGTGCTAACCTCTGAAACTTTCAAGCATTAGGCAAACGTTACTCAGCACCATCAAATCAACAACAGGGCTTTTCCCAAACCCTGTCTTTGCTGTTCAGACATGCTGATCCAGGATACCGAAGAAAGTTGAAAACAATTGCCCTTTCCCATCACCTTTTGTTAAAAAAAAAAAAAAAAAAAAAAAAAAAAACAACCCTGCAGGCTACTCATGCCTGAAGAGACAGGTTTGGACAAGAGTTTTCACAGTTTTATTCCTTTTTTCTTTTCTGTAACTACTACAGAATGGGTTCACGGAGAGTTGGACATGAATGAACAACAGCACAATAGTTTGTGATTGGAAAGGTCTTATCAGTCATGGGACTTAAATTAGCTTGATATGTATAATCCAGTTAATAAGAGAATTCATAACTCAACATGTGCAGGTGGCTAAAAAGATTTGTAGCTACACACTTAACAGTTTGTGTGAAGTGCTTTAGGGTTTGTTTCTGTATCCCCAGCACCTACCATGTTGATGGTCAGTTGTATCTGACTCTTCATGACCCCCTTTGGGGTTTCGTTGGCAGAAATACTGGAGTGATTTGCCATTTCTGTCTCCATTTTATTTGGCAGAGGAGGAGACTGAGGTAAACATGGTGAAGAGACTTCTTCATGAGCCTTTTGAGGTGTTTTTGGCAAAGATTCTAAATTGGTTTTCCATTTCCTTCTCCAGCTCATTTATCATTTGACAGATGAGGAAACTGAGGCAAAGAGAAGTGATGTCACTCTGCTAATAAGTGTCTAAGGTCCTCCTGACTCCAGGTCCAGAACTATATCCCCTGAGCCACCTGGTTGCCCAATTTGAACTTCTTTGACCTTTAATAAACACTTATTAGATTGGATTATATTATAACCCCTTTCTACTCTTCCCCTTTTTTATTTGTTTGATGGAAGCAATGTGGTTTAGTGTAAAGAATGCTGCCTTTGGGATCAGATCACTTGACTCCATGACCTGTATGATATTGGGTCAATTGCTTCCTTTCTTTCTGTACTACCTGAAAATGTGGGGGTAACATCCTTGTTTTTGTCTCAGAAGCACTAGCAGGCTGAAAATAGTCCCTTGGGGACTTGCCCCAGATGCCAACAGACTAATTGCCTCCCAGACCCAAGGACATCACAGAACAGTGCCATTCTGCAGATGCAGAGGATTGTCAAGAGTCCACCATTGTGGAACTGGTCATTGAAACCTTAATCAAAAACTTAGACCGGTACTCTGTAAAGGAGCAGTGGATGGGAAAGAGATACTTTCAGAGCCTCACATCTGGTCATCCAGAAGCTACCAGCTGCCCCATCTAGTAGTAATTGTGAGCAGCCATGGTTTGGGTGAGAAAATCTCCATCTTGATCTGTGACACTCCAAGTTAGAGCTGGGGAGTTTTGGGGGTACTGACTGTGAGTCTGGAGAACTCAATTACAGAGAGACTTCCCCCACCACCACCTTGAAGTCTTGGGGAGGTGTGTGTCGGGGGGGCCCTTCTGAGATCAGAAAAAATGAAAACAAGGTTGTTTATTTCTTCCCTAGATCCTAGCTTACCCTCTCCTGGCCCCTGAGCTTTGTGTACACCTTTTTCCCCTGGGTTATTCATTCTCTAGGATGATCCATGGTGCTTTGGGATATGGAACTGGTGTCCTCACACAAAAGGGAATATTGATAGGGGACCACGATGGAGGGTGGGGTTTTTTAGGTAAGATGATGGCATGAATTGAAATGGAAAGGGCATCCCAGAGAGGATGGCTGAGGGAGAGGAGTCGAGACAGATTTGATTAAGGGAGGGCTAAAGGAGCCTCTCGTGGTCCTCTATGTAGCCATCCTGCCAGATAGATCCTTTTCTTTCCTCTTCATCCTTCTTCCCCCTTCCCTCCTTTTTTTGCCCATACAACCTTTCCAGCTAGGACTCATATTTCCTATGAAAGGATAGTATTGGGGGTGGGGAGCACTAGGGAGGGTGTGACTCTGAGAATGAGGATGTTGGGTGCTTTGGGCATTTAGGGCTACTTTGTCTCAATGGAAAGAAAAAGAAAAGTAAGAGGACTGCACTAGATTACTTCTAGGTCCCTTTCAGTTGTAAATCTAAGGGGGAAATGCCTTTATTTTTTAAAGCGTTGTTAATCCAAATAAGGTAGTGCCCTTTGGATGAATTATTTTTTCCCCTGAACTGCCCAGGAGGGGAGCCAAAAGAGGAGTTGCAGTCCTAATGATTCCCCTTGGACATCGTTCCCTTTCTCTGCCAGGTGTGTGAAAGTTCACTCCTTCAAATTAGGGAACACAGACACCCCCCCCCCCCTTCCCTGCCCTCCCTGCAAGGCTTAGGCAAGCTGTCAGGCTTATGCTGCTCCAAGGACACATTGCTTTTAAATAGTATCACCAACTCTGCTGTTGGCCACCTCGAAATTTTCCATGTGTTTTTTTCATTTTCAGAACATGCTTTAGCTATATTCGACCTTGCCGAGGAAAACCTGGATCCTGACGTGAGCCAGGCCCACAGAAGTGACAAATGGGCACCCTCTACCCCTCTCCCGGCCTTGAACGAAGATCTGTAGCACTTCCCAGTAGGACTGGAACCAGATTAAAATGTAACTGGGAAGTACTTAACAATACCATTAAAAATACTGAGGAGGACAGATATCATTAACATGTGGTTTTCTAAGTCATTGTGTGACCTGTAGGATTTCATTTCTATTCTGTTTGACACCCTTGAACCAGGGTGACATTGGTCTAGAGGACTCCTAGGTCCTTTCTCAGCCTTAATCTATGACCTCATGAAAATGGAAAACTTTAAATCTCTGCTGAGCTTGATTGATGTTTCCATCAGTCAAATAATAATAGTAGCCAGCATTTATATAGCACTTAAAAGTTACAAAGCTCTTACATGATCCTCACAATGACCAAGACAGGTAAGTTTGATGATAGGCAGATCGAAAGTCAGTTAAGTGATTTGTCTAAAGTCATACAGCTAATCTGAGGCTGTATTTGGATTTAGATCTTCCTGACTTGAGGATTCAATCCACTGTAGCATTCAATTATGTCTATGGGGCTTTGTCAAAATATTAACATATATTTTCATAATGCCTTAAAGTTTACAAAGCATTATCTCATTTGTTCTTTACCTTATGAGGCAGACAGAATTACATTCATTTTATAGAGGAAACTGATACTTTTTTCCCCCAAGGAAATTACGGTTAAGTGACTTGCCCAGGGTCACACAAGAAACTGATACTTTCACAATGGTGGCATGGTATAATAAAGAGGCTCTTAAACTGGGGTATACAGACTACCAGGGGGTCCATAGATAAATTGCACAGGGTCCATGACCTTCGATGGGAAAACAAACTAGCAAACCCCTACTTTCACTAATCTCTAACTGAAATTTGGTAATTCTTCCAACTAGTTTAAAAGAAGCCTTTGTCAATATGGTTTAATTCTAGTGCCCTCTTACTTTTCATTATTTCTTATTAACAGAATTTTACTGTCTGGCCTAGAGGCAGGTTTTAGAGATTAAGTGGCAGTTTAATTAATCACTTTCAGAGTTTGCAAACTGGAAGTTCTCCTGGGCAGCTGACCTCCACCTGTCAAAGGAAAGGTAGAGATTTTATATACAAATTATAAAGGGAGGGGAAAGATGTATTACAATACAATAATTTCCAGAGCCTGAGTGATTTCCCATGACAATTCCACGAATGGGAACAGTTCTTAAATGATTGTTTCATATCACCGGGGTTTGGGTGGGGGGGGCCAGGACCAGAGTTCTGTGACAGATTCTCCAATCTTTGATTCACTTCATTTAACATACACAGGAGACAGAGGTCAAGAATCTATCCTTTCAAGCTGCAGTGTAAGACTCTGACAGCCAAGCCAGAAGAAACAGCTCTGAGAAATTTAAATTCTTAATGTATTCATTACATATATCGGCTTGATCATTATGAAAATCATAGTTATTTTTCCATTGATCTTTCATAGAGCTTGTTTATTTACATGTCTCCCCCATTAGATTTCAAGCTGCTCCAAGGCAGGAACTGTCTTTTTTGTCTCTATCCCTAGCACTGGCATAATGCCTGGTACACAGTTGTAGCTTAATGAAAGCTTATTTACTGATTGAATGGATTGTCAAAGAGATCCCTTACACAAAAAAGATTGAGAAGCTCTAGGTGAAGTCCTGGATTTGTGTATTCCAACAAATTCTGTCTCTGCTTCTTTCTTTTTTTTTTTTTTTTTTTTTTTATTTAATAGCCTTTTATTTACAGGATATATGCATGGGTAACTTTGCAACATTAACAATTGCCAAACCTCTTGTTCCAATTTTTCACCTCTTACCCCCCACCCCCTCCCCTAGATGGCAGGATGACCAGTAGATGTTAAATATATTAAAATATAAATTAGATACACAAAGTATACATGACCAAAACGTTATTTTGCTGTACAAAAAGAATCAGACTCTGAAATATTGTACAATTAGCTTGTGAAGGAAATCAAAAATGCAGGTGGGCATAGATATAGGGATTGGGAATTCAATGTAATGGTTTTTAGTCATCTCCCAGAGTTCTTTCTCTGGGCGTAGCTGGTTCAGTTCATTACTGCTCCATTGGAAATGATTTGGTTGATCTCATAGCTGAGGATGGCCTGGTCCATCAGAACTGGTCATCATATAGTATTGTTGTTGAAGTATATAATGATCTCCTGGCCCTGCTTGTTTCACTCAGCATCAGTTCGTGTAAGTCTCTCCAGGCCTTTCTGGAATCATCCTGTTGGTCATTTCTTACAGAACAGTAATATTCCATAATATTCATATACCACAATTTATTCAGCCATTCTCCAACTGATGGACATCCATTCAGTTTCCAGTTTCTAGCCACTACAAAAAGGGCTGCCACAAACATTCATCTCTGCTTCTTTCTACCTGTGTGTCCAGGGCCAAGGTTGTGCAGTGAGCCGGACTTAAAGTCAGGAAGACATGGATTTAAGTCCAGTCTTCAGTGACTCTGGCAAGTCATATAAGCTCTGTTTGCCTCATTTTACTCAACCATAAAATGGGGACAATACTAATACCCATCTCTTAAGGTTTTTGTGGGTGTATTTGTAAAGCATTCAGCACATTGTCTGATACACAGAGACACAATATAGATGCTATTATTATATAACTTTTTTAGGTCTCAGTTTTCCCCCTCTATAAAAGAAGGGAACTGGACAAGATAAGCTCTAAGATGACTTCCAGTTCTAAATCTATTTTTGTTCAGTCAGTTTTCAGTCATAACCCCATTTGGGGTTATGGCCATTTCCTTCTGCAGCGTATTTTACAGATGAGAAAACTGAGACAGACAGGACTGAGTGACTTAAGCAAGGTCACTCAGCTAGAAAGTATCTGAGATCAGATTTGAACTCAGGAAGATGAGTCTTTCTGACTTCAGGCCTGGTGCTCTGTGCACTGTGGTACCATCTAGCTGCCCCCCCCCCCGCCCCAAATCTATAATGCTACATAAAGTTCTAAATTTTTCATTGTTATTTGGTTTCTTCTTTCATCAGTCACATGACAAGGGGGCCTTATAATAATAACTTGACATTTACATGGTGAATAATGCATTAAAGTCTGCAAAGGTCCTTTGCATATATGATTTCCTCTGAGCCTGAGAATAATCCTGAGAAGTAGGTGTTACAGGTATTGTTATCTTTATTTGACAGATTCAGAAAATGAGGTTCAGAGAAATGAATGGCCTTTCCAAGGTCACATAAGCTTTCTTCAGAGGTGGGATTCATCCCCAGGTCTTTTTGACTTTCGAAACTGTTCCCCAAATTCTCTTTAAACAAAAGTTCTTATTTTTTTAATGTATCCCCAGACCCCTTTTGCAGGCTGGGGAAACTCATGGGCTCCTTCTCCAAATCATGCTTTTAAATTCATGAACATAAAATATGTAAGGTTAAAAAGAAAACCAATTATAGTGGCATACAGCTTAAAAAAAATTTTTTTTTACAGCAAATTCACAGAGACCAGGTTAAAAGATCCTGCTTAGTCATGAATATATATATATATATATATATATATATATATATATATATATATATGCATGTAAATTTAGAGGCATAAAATACCTGATTATTTCATTATTTCATATTTTATTTTCCCCCAATTCCATGTAAAACAATTTTAACAATAGTTTTTAAAAGTTGGAGTTCCATCTGGGAGATGACTAAAAACCATTACATTGAATTCCCAATCCCTATATTTATGCACACCTGCATCTTTGATTTCCTTCACAAGCTAATTGTACAATAATTCAGAGTCTGATTCTTTTTGGACAGCAAAATAATGTTTTGGTCATGTATACTTATTGTGTATCTAAGTTATATTTTAATATATTTAACATCTACTGGTCATCCTGCCATCTAGGGGAGGGGGTGGGGGGGGGTAAGAGGTGAAAAATTGGAACAAGAGGTATGGCAATTGTTAATGCTGTAAAGTTACCCATGTATATATCCTGTAAATAAAAGGCTATTAAATAAAAAATAAAAAATAAAAAAAAATAAAAAGTTGGAGTTCCAGATTCTCTCCCTCCCTCCACTGAGAAGACATAGGTGAAGGGAGAGAAGTCCTTTCCCCATCTTTTTGACAGATGCAGAAAGATTAAATGCTTGCTCAAGGAATGGATCTTGGTGGTCCCCACTCTCAGGATCAAGGTAGTCTGTCAGAGCTCAGGACAGGATCTTAAGCAACAGATCCCTGCCCTCTCAGAAGATCTCCTGGCTTTGACATTTTGCAGGATACTCCAGAGACCCGTGTTTTTTTCTGTCCTCCTCCTGTTACATTCCAAGCAGTTCAGGGATTCCGGGGAGGTCAGCTGTCACTCTCAGAGCAGAACGAGTAGGGAAAATGCTATCACGACCCAGGGACCTCTGTTATTTTCGTTGCCTATATTCCTGAAGGCCTCCCAATGCCTGTTCAGTCATCACCCCGATCTCTCTCGGCTCGGTGGGGACACAAAGTTAATTGGTTTTTATAGTAAGCGCTGTGACCTGAATATCTCAGGCTCACCCGGGAACTCTGGCGTGCCAGTCCCAGCTTGGATCTGGGATTCCCTCCAACTTCGTGCTTCACTTAAGAGTCACAGGATTTTTCAGCTGAAGGGGACCTTGGAAATCACCGACTTCCACCTGTTCAGCCCAGCATACTCTCTAGTCTTACAAACTGGGAAACTGGTATCCTAAGGGATTAGGTGATTTATCCAAGGTCACACAGAGAACTAATAGTAGATGGGAATCTAGGTCATGGCTCTCCCTGAGCGGTGATCTCAGCCTAAATACCACAGGCCATCCTCCTGAAGTACCTGGTACATGAGGGCAGGGCAGTTCGCTGTTATAACAAGCTGACTCCAAGTTTGGAAAAATGCTACTCCACAGCAAATCCCGGGGCAGGGCAGCACAGTGGAAATTTGTCCTGATGCTGAGTTAGATGTCTGAAGACTGAGGAGATGGAAATAAAAGATACAGCCATAAAAACCATACTTTTTCATGATTAAAAAAACCTCTGCAAAACAAAAAACTTAATATTTATACAGGTCAGGCTCTGGGCCAAGCACTTTATCTCATTTGATCCTACAACTCTAGGAGGTAAATCTATAATCTTGCATCATTCTCCACCCCCTCCCCCCAATACCTTATATTACCTCAAATTTTCTATAGTGGTTATATGAGAATCAGTGAATATATCAAGTATTAAGCTTCTCCTGTATAAAGCCCAAGGAATACAAAGAAAAATCAAAACAGTTCCTGTTTTCATGAGAATTATATTTTAATGGAGGTCTCAACATGCCTCTGTGGACATAGGTATAGGTGCAATTATACAAAAAAAGATAAAAAAATAACCTAAGGGCAATTGGGATCCTGGGGAAAGACTCCTGCTGAAGTGCTAAAGGGTTTAACCCTTAGTCCGACATAAGGACTCCATACTTGTTGATTTGTTAACTGACAGGTGCTTGAGTTGAATCTTTCTGGAAGAAAAGCTTTCCATTTTTAATTTTTCTAATTTTCCGGACTGGAACTGCAGGGGGCTGGCTCTTCCTGCTTTATTTGTGAGATGCCCAAATGTAGAGAATCCATGCCAAATGGACTTATTTGTGCTTGACTGTGGTAGACCATTCTGAGCTTGGATTGATCTGATCAACCAGGGTGGGGCACGATGGAACTTGACTCTAAACTAGTGATACCATTTTGGTCTTCTTCAAAAATGGACAGCAATCTACCAACACAGGGACCTACCATATTGGTGTAGGACTTAATGCAGACTTCCCATTGGCTTTGCTGCTGTTATTGTTCAGCCATGTCTTACTCTCTGTGACCCTATTTAGGGTTTGCTTGGAAAAGATACTGAAAGAGTTTGCCATTTCCTTCCTTTACAGATGGGGAAACTGAGGCAAACAGGGTGAAGTGACTTGCCTCGGATCACTCTGAACTCAGATCTTCCTGACTCTAGGCTTGCTCTATCCACTGCATCACTTAGCTGATACTGGCTTAGCTCCCTGAAGCTCAGAATCCCCAAGCTCCAGAGTCACCAACTTCCCCTCCATCCCAGTTCAGGGGGTTCAGGTCTTCATCCTTAAGCCCAGCAAAGGGCCATGAGGCACAGAGGATAAGACAGACATATAAAATGATGTACATAGAACACTTTACCAGCCTCCAAGCTCCCCAATATTTAGACTGTTATGGATCCCCTAAATTTGAAAACCAGCACATTATTTATCCCCTGTTGTCCTGGGACACATGTCAATGAATAGAAAAATAAAATATTACATTAAGGACACAAGTTAATTCTTATACTTGGGTTAAAAAATTGGCTTCACAAGAACAAATGGTTTGGTTAAAGATCTCAGGGCTTAGGGGACTGCAGTATGAGTCAACATTATGCTAAAAAAAAAAAAAGGCCACATATTCATAGATTTTTGTTCTCATAGATTTAGAAATCCCTTTCAGTGATGCAGATTTCAATCCATCTATGCCAGCCACTGTGTGCCTGGACACATGGTCTGCCAAAAGCTTGCCACAGAGAATCTATCCAATATCCCAGAGGTGGTCTTCACTTTTTCCTGGCCTTGAGAAGGCACCAGAGGAACGCTTTGACTACCTTCCATCACTCCTGCCTGCCGTGGAAAGCTTTTTCTAACAGAGATGCTAGAAACAACCTCTAGGCCATGGTTGAAATCCTGCTCCATGCTTTTACCAGCAGTAAACCACTGTGAGTTTACATGGATCCACCTTTGGAGAAGTCTGACCACTTGGTACAGGAAGGAGGCTCCTTCCCCATTGTCAGAATCTTGGACAATGCCAGGGAGAAAATGCTATTTATTTAATCAATTGGGGGCTAGATAGCTAAAGGATTTTTCAGAATATCCAAATAAAACAAAACATAAACACAAAAATCAATGTATAAAAGCGAATCGGGTATGGAACAGGTAATTTATTCCTATGTAGAAAGGAAATGCTAAGCATCAGAGAATGATATTTTAAAGGATGATTAGGACAAAATTTAGTAATACAGTATTGTAATCTAGTTTGGAAGAAGATAAGGCATAAGGCAATCATTTGGCTTCTTCACTGATCTCACGCAGCAGACAAAAAGCTTTTCTCTCTTGTCCTCTCTCCTGATTGGGACAGACCTATCTGATGTTGGTGCTTCTGTAATGTCTGTTTCCCTGAATTGTAATACTTCAGTTTCCCTGAATTATTATGCTATACCTTGAATAAAATTATTATGGCCACCCCACCCCTTCCTTACCCCCTTGGCTCTGGTCACTCTCACATTCCAGTGAGTCATAAAACTCCAGATGGCTTATCTCAAATGCTCGGGTGTTGCTCACTATCTCCTGTCTCAGACTCCTGTCTCCTGCCCTCAACTTCCTTCTTGACCCCCAACCCGTGAGAACTAAATGGTCCTTTCCTAAAATTATGGCTCATTCACCCACCCAATGTTCTGCTCCTCCCTTGCCTTTGTTTCTCTGATAGCTGGAGCCCTATAAAAGTTTCTGGAATTAATTGCTCACTGCTCGATGCTTTGAGACAAGAGTCCCATTCAGCCGGCTAGTTTTGGCTAGTCCAAATTCTCCACTATTAAAATGATTAAAAACCTAATCTCTGTCTTGCTTCAGTTTCTCCCTTTTCACAAGGGAAGGGATATGAACAAGCATTTATTAAGCACCTACTATGTACCAAGTACAAATATGTCATTTGATCTTAACAACCCTTCTTAATCCCCATTTTACATTTGACGAAACTTAGAGAATGAGAGGTTAGTTAATGACTTGTCCAGAATCACACAGCTAATGTCTGAGGCCAAATTTGAATTTGGGTCTTTCTGACTCCTGCCCAAGAGCTCTTATCAATTGTGCAATCTAGCGGCTTCTTGAGGTTGATACTAAAGGAAGGAAAAGGCAGAGAAGTAAAAGCACTAGGAACCCAAGTGTAGACCCAACTAGTAGAGTCTCTCTTCCATATGGGGACTACCATGTGAAACCATTTAATTAGGATGGGGAAGGTCATATCTTTTCCATCTCTTGCTGAGGTCACATCTCGTCAGCTGAAGGATTTTATCTGTGAGGAATGCTAGCCAGAAGCCGCCTTTTCTTCTACCAGGGTGGCCCCCTGTGTCATTAGCTTCTTTGGTTCAATAGTCAAAAAGCAGGCTCTTTTCAGATGAATCATACACGGCTAGAAGCTGGCTGCCCAAGCTCCCTCCCACATGATCTATGAGAAGCAGAGAATTATCTGTGCGTATTCTGTAAGGGGAGGATGAGGAATGCCCTCATTACATTCTCTTTCTCTCATACAATTCCTTAACCCTGGTCATTATTACTGTTCTAAAGAACTCTTCTTTAATTATATCTTGTACCCAGCTTACACCATTACACCTTTCTCCATTGTCCTGTCATGCTCATTTTTAAAAATAGCATTTTATTTTTTCTCAATTTTTTAATTCTTTAGAGGTAGTAGTGTTCCATATCTTGCTGCTATACAGGAACACCAATAAACTTGTTAATACTGAGAAAAAAAAAGGTCTTTCCTTTCTTGCAAACTTTAAATTAATTAATTAAAAATTAATAAGTTAACTTTAATAATTATAATAATGATTAATAAGCTGAGTTAATAAAAAGAACCTTACAATTTCCTGAAAGCAATCTGGTCCAAAGTGAAGGCACCTCAGGGACATACTAAATAGTGCTGGGGTTGAAGACAGGAATATCTGAGTTCAAAGCCTACCTCAGACACTTTAGCTGTGTGACTGTGAGCAAAGCACTTACTCTCTTTCAGCCTCAGTTTCCCCATCTGTAATAACAGAGGTTTTGTTTCAATGACCTCAAACATCCCTCACAGCTCTGAATCTATGATCCTATATTTTTCCTTTCACTCAACTCTACACCCAACAAATTTTTCATCCAAATAAATGTTGAGATCTGGGCAATAGGCAATCTTCAACTACTTTATTTTTCTCAAATGAATGTGAAAACCAAATTCCTTTAAGTGAATTCAGATCTCTTTTAGGAGTCGCAGCAAACCTCTGACTGGCTTTGACTTGGATTCAGAGCTGGCTCTCCATTACAATAGGGAATACCTTTGGCAGGACCCAACTCCCTGTTTTGTGCCTCACTTGATTATCAGAGAAGCTGATCAATGAATAGGATTATTGAAAAAAATAATATTCTCTAATACTTAGCATAGTTCTTGGCACATAGTAGGTACTTAATAAACGTTTGTAGAATGATTGATTGATTAATGCAGCCAAAAAACGCTTAAGGGCACTTTTAGGCCACATGAAGTGAGACCTAACTTTCAGGAATAAGGAGGTGAAATGAACTTTTTATGGAGTTCTGAATTTAGAAAAGACCAGTGTACATCTCAGACTCAGACTAGGCCATGTCTAACAAATTGTGAACAGTTTTGGGCACCACAGTTTAGGAAGGACTGAAGAAAGGGAGGGATATGGACCTAAAGAAGGACAATGAGAATGGCCAAATTATTCAAGTCGTTAGAAAGAAGACTTGGCAGGATGGGCAAGGAACATAGTAATACTTGAAAAGAGGAGACAGATCACACTTGTTCTGCTTTTGTCTAAAGGACAAAGGTAGGAATAATGAGTAGAAACTGCAAAGAGATGAAATGAAGCTTGATGTGAAAACTTCCTAATCTCTACAACTATCTCAAAGGGGAATGGCTTTCCTTGGTTTCTTTCTAAATGGAGGTCTTCCAGCAAAGGCCATTTATATGGTAGGCAGTCCCTTTCAGGGATCAGGTGGCCCCTGAGATCCAAGATCACTGAATCTCACATTGAGAAGGGACCTCAGAAGCCAAGTCCAACCCAGTACTGTGATTTTAAGTCCTTTGGGATTCATCCCATTATTTTCCAAACTGAATAAGATTTAAGAAAGGGTGTTTGATTTAGTGATCAGGGTGAAACTGGCAGCTCAGACTATTTTTTATTGTGATTTTGGCTAATTCACTGGGCCTCAGATTATTGTTCCTTAAAATGAATGTAATGTAACAAAAAGATTGGAGGAATCTGGTCAGGATTGGGTGGGATGGAAAAATGAGGGCCATTCAAAGGTCATTTCATATCTGAGGCCTTTCTTGATCTCAGGAAAGCTAGCATTTTCTCCCAAATTATCTTCCATTTACTCTTTTTAAAATGTACTCATAAGAATAATAGCTGGCATTTAATATAGCACTTCAGGCTTTACAAAGAACTTTATATGTTTTTACATATTTTCTCATCTTCACACTCCTATGAGGTAGGTATTGTTATTATCCCCATTTTGCACATGAGGAAATGAAAACACAAAAGATTAAGTAAATTGCTCAGGATCACACTGACATGGGCAGGATTTTAATTCAGGTGTTCCTGATTCGAAAGCTATCTTTCATTATACAATACTGTCTAGGTATACCTACATATACCATTTAGATAAGCCAATATATTGTTTCTCCTGCTAGATGTCTATATATTCATAGTGTTTACCAGTACCTGGCATATAGCAGGCACTTAAAATCTTGATGATTTGAGCTGATGCCAAGTAAAATGAGTAATACTAAGAGAACATTGTCCACAGTAACAAGGTGATTTGATCAACTCTGATGGACTTGGCTCTTTTCAAGCATGAGGTGATTCAAGGCAATTCCAATAGACTTGGGATAAAAGAGCCATCTACATTCAGAGTGAGGACTATGGGAACCGAATGTGGATCACAACATAGTATTTATCCTTTTTTGGTTATTTGCTTACATTTTGTTTTCTTTCACATTTTTTCCCTTTTTGATCTGATTTTTCTTGTGCGGCATGATAAATGTGGAAATACATTTAGAAGAATTGCACATGTTTAACATATTGGATTGCTTGATGTCTAGGGGAGGGGTTGGGGGGAAAGGAGGGAGAAAAATTGGGGACATAAGGTTTTGCAAGGATGAATGTTGAAAACTATCTTTGCTTGTATTTTGAAAATAAAAAGTTATTACTTAAAGAAAAAATAAAATGTACTTTATAAAAAATCTTGATGATTGATTGCTTAATATTACATTTGGGATTTTGGTGCCCATGATATTTCCTTACTGATACTGTAATGAATTAGCTTGGAGATCAATTAGTTATCATTTGGACAAACGACCTTGATCTGTGAAGAACATTGTTTCTTTTTTTCTTTTTTGCTAATTCGATGGCCTCTCATTCTTAATTTTGGGGTCTTTCAAATGACCAGCAGGATGAAGGCTTGGAGACACATGAACTGATGCTAAGTGAAATGAGCAGAACTAGGAGATCATTATACACTTCAACAATAATACTACATGATGATCAATTCTGATGGACGTGGCTCTCTTCAACAATGAAAGGATCCAGATCAGTTCCAATTGATCTGTAATGAACAGAACCAGCTACACCCAGAGAAAGAACACTGGGAAATGAGTACAGACCACTACATAACATTTCCAATCTTTCTGTTACTGTTTGCTTGCATTTTTGTTTTTTGTTCTCAGGTTATTTTTACCTTCTTTCTAAATCTGATCTTCCTTGTGCAACAAGATAACTATAAATATGTATACATATATTGAATTTAACATATACTTTAACATGTTTAACATGTATGGGACTGCCTGCCATCTAAGGGAGGGGGCGGGAGGAAGGAGGGGAAAAATTGGAACAGAAGTTTTTGCAAGAATCAATGTTGAAAAATTACCCATGCATATGTTTTGTATATAAAAAGCTATTTTAAAAAAAGACACAACAATTGATGGACAGTCAAAAACAAATTTGAGGTCTTTCTATCTAGAGTTTGATCTATCACGAGTCAGAAACCAAGCTGTATGTGTATTGAAATAAGCAACTTTGATTCTTTTCCTCTGCTTTTATATTGACTGAGTTAGGTCAGAAAAGGATCTTACTAAATTGTAATTGTAATTTATTTTGCAGGTGAAGAAACTGAGGCCATTCTTTAATAAGTGTCTTGCCCAAGGTCACCCAAATGATGAAGTGGAGATCTGGGCCTCCAAACATAATATTTTTACCTCTGTGTCCCATTGCCTTCCTCTTTTCTTTTAAACTTAGAAATGAGTTCCTGCAAAGAAAAATACAAAGAAACTATTATTAAAGGAGGTGTTATTTTTTTTCTTTCTTTCTTTTTTTTATTTAATAGCCTTTTATTTACAGGTTATATAGGAATTATATATATATATATTATATATTGGAATATAAACAAATAAATGCTTCTTGACCACTAGTGGGACTGATTCTCATAAACTTTCCAATTTAATTTTTGTGTCTGGCAATTATACAAACAGTCAAGGAAGAAAGAAATATTCATTGGGATATAAAAATAAGACTTAAGAGTGAACAGCAGAGAAAAATTATCCATGCATATATCTTGTAAATAAAAAGCTATTAAAAAAAAAGAGTGAACAGCAGAGCCGTCTTAAAGTACCTGAAGGTCTCTAGAGGAAGAGGGATGAGAATTGATTGCTTTGGTCCTCAGGGCCAGAGCTAGGAGCCTGGATACAAGTCAGCAGAAAGGCAAGTTTAGGCTTGATGTTTGGGGAAACCCCTGTCTGAAACAGGTTCTCCTGTAGACAGCAGACATCATCCACCCCCAGCTTCTTTTATTTGTTTGTTGGTTTGTTTTCTGGATCCTTTTAGTTGGCAGAAAAAACAGAAAACTCAAGGCTGGCTGACTTTGGACAATGTAACATAAAATGGAATGATGTGGTCATCCTAATGTCTCATTGTGAAGGGGACATTAAAAAAGAAAGTCAACATTCTTGACCAGAAAGACGGGCCAAGGCTCCTTTGGGGAAAATCGCCCAGATGACACATGACCGTGGGCCTCCTGGCCACCGGCTCACGAGATATCCAGTAATAGCAGCTTTGTCTTGTGACGGCCCAGGTCCTTCACCTGGGATTGTGGATTTTAGGGGACCTTTGAATTAAAAATATGTTTTGACGACTTTTTCACTATAATTGATTTTCTTTGTAATCCCGCGTGTTTTATTTGATGCATTTAAAGACATTTCTATTACAGAAGGTCCACAGATTTCACCAGACTCTGAAAGTAGTTGACGATGACCATTGAGTTCGATGTTAGGACACTGGAAAGTTCACAAAAGGATGACATAGCAGTCGTTTCTTAGAGGAGGAGTCTGTGGGAAGACTACACAGAACCAGGCCCAAAAGACTGGGAGGGAGGGAAACGGCAGGCCTTTCCCTACTTTTTTTTTTTTTTTTTTTGCTGAGGCAATTGGGCTTAAGTGACTTGCCCAGGGTCACACAGCTAGGAAGTGTTAAGTGTCTGAGGTTGAATTTGAACTCGGGACCTCCTGACTCCAGGACTGTACCCACTGCGCCCCCTAGCTGCCCCTCCCTAGCTCATTTTTACTTCTCATCAATCAATAAGCATTTATTAAGCTCCTACTATGTTCTGACACTGTGCAAAGAGCGCGAGTACATTTGCCAGGTGAGCAAATATAATGACTGCGTAATCATTTCACAGCCACGCAAAGTTGGTGAAAGCTATTAAAATCCCTGCAGCCGTCTGAAAAGCTATGGATTATTACTGCAAACATTCATCTCCTGGACCAAGGGTTCCCCGTTTTTTTTTTGTTGTTTTTTTTTTTTTTGTAATCATGTTTTTAATTATATAAAATAAAACAGCCTTAGAGAGAAAACCCGCTATAATAAGATAGTTATCGAAATAGTAAATTAAAAAAAATGATTAATTCCTTGTTAAGGATCTCTTGCCCTTGACAGGAACTGGCTGGGGTGGGGGAGGGGAGAAGGGAGGGAGGGTGGAGGTGGGGGTGGGGCGGAGAGATGGGGTCTGAGCATGCTCAGTTGGTAGTAAGGAAGTTACTCAACACTGGAAGCGAGAAGCGGCTCCCGGGGATGCGAGGAAAGTGGACACGGGCGGTTTGAACTTGAACTTGGGGCCCCACCTGGTGACGCACACAGAGAGTGCACCCTGCGCGCACTTGGAGCTCCGTCCTCTAGGTGGCGCAACTGCTCAATGTCCTTCCATCAAGAGCATCTTCCTGATAGGTCCCATGGGGAGCCTCTCTGGAGGCTGGAGCGTGGCTTTGGGTTAGGAAACGTTCTGGTCCAGGAGCCCGTCCCGCTTTGAGATTCTTTGACGTTGACACTTACATTTTTCTTTCTTATTAGGAAACTGGGATCATTTCAATAAAAAAAAAATTTTTTTTTAAAATTTAGTGAAGATTTAGCTCAATAATTAAACCCAAATTACACAAAATTAAACCCAATAACAAGTGACTTGGGAGGGAGAGAGCTCTAACAGCAGAGGGAGTCGGGAAGCCTCGAAGGAACATAGATCCGAGCGTGGCGCTTTGTTTTGGGAGAAATGATTGTGTATAACCCGTGATTTGGGGAGATTGGGGTTTCCCCTCCCCCCCCTTTTTTTTTTATCCTGATTTCACACCTCAGTCTCTGAAGGTCGAGTAACCTTCTCCTCTATCCAGACCCCACCAAGATGGCGCAGCTATTGTGGTCTGCTCTGGTTTGGGTGGCAATAAATTCTTTTTTTTTTTTTTTTTTTTAGTCTAGTATTTCTTTCTTTCTTTTTTTTTTTTTATTTAATAGCCTTTTATTTACAGGTTATATGTATGGGTAACTTTACAGCATTAACAATGTGGCAATAAATTCTTTGGAGAGAGGGCCCAAAGTTCCGACTAACTTCCCACTAAATGACTTAATCAAAGTTCAGATCCAGCCCTTCATTGTAATATTATATCAATATTAATTAATTTATATTAATAATTAATTATTTATATTATTATTTTTATATATTTAATTAATATTAATATCTCATTCATTGTTGGCCAATCAGAGTTGAGTGCAACCCTTTTCTTAAAATCCTTTTCTTAAAATGCTGGCATTATTAATAAAATGATTAAATTACCCAGAAACTATGTCTCCGGAACCTTTTAAAACATCACAACCTCAAGGATAAAACGCAAACTCTCTGGCTTTGAAAACCCTTCACAATCTAGCTCCAGCCTATGTTTCCTGGCCTATTTTATACATTTATTTTCATTCAGAGAGTCTACATTCTATCCAGATTGGCCTGCTTTGTATTCTCTTCATGCTTAAGATGCAATTCCTTCTCAATGACATATTCCTTTGAAGCTTACCTCAAATACTGCTTCCCATTGTAAACCTCCCAGTTGCTAATGTTGTATTTGTATTTTGTATTTTATTTATTTGTATTATATTTGTATTTTATGCTTTATTTTCTACATATATATTTTCACCCAATAGAATGTAAGCTCCTTAAGGACAGGAGCATGTTTCATATTTTTTTTTTTTGTTTGTTTTATATTCCCTGTGCTTAGCATAATGCCTGAATCATAGTAAATGTTTAATAAACTTATTAAATTGAACCGAATTAAGCTTCTGAAAAGTGTCACTGAGGATAAAATCGTTCCAGGAATGGGGGATAATTTGTGCAAAAAGGTGGAACACAGGAGAAAGAATGTTGAATTGGGGAACAGTTAAGAGTGTTATCTGGAGTGTAGAGTGCCTAAAGTGTGTTAGGTGGACAAAAGATGAAGAGGTGGTTTGGAGCTTGCCTGTGGAACACTTTAAATGCAAGACTAATTTTGAAGTAACAAAGAAGTAAGTATGAAGTTGATTCTCATCAACCTGGGAGTAGCTAAAGTAATTATGATGCATGAATGGAACAAAATGATTATTATGCTATAAGAACAGTGTTCCTGAAGAATTCCAGGAAGCTCGGGAAGACTTGTATGAACTGATGCAGAGGGAAGTAAGCAGAGTGAGAAAAACAATACAAATGACAATAATAGTGTAAATCGAAAGGATATCCACAAAACAAATTTATCATTCTAGTAACCAAGCTTGGTCCTCAAAGAGAAAGGAGAAAATGCAAATTTCCTCTCTTCTCTGCAAAAGGTACAGTGCGTGGATGTGGAATATTCTATTTAATGCCAAACTTTGTTAATGTTTCAGTTAGTTTTTATCGAATATTTTTTCCCTTTCTTTTTTTTTTTTAATTCTTTGTTATAAGAGTTATTTCTCTGGGAGTAGCAGGAGGGGAAGAAAAGGTGATGTGAAAACCAAAAGAAGCAATTGAAAATTTTTTTAATGAGTTTGTATTTTATTCTAGACACAAGAAGGAATTTCAGAATGAATGAATTGCAGATTTATCTTCTGTATATATTTTATTAATTTAGAGTACATTTTTTGAGCAGTGGAGGACTGTGTCTTAATTCCTTTTGCAGCCAAATGAATGAAATTGGATTAGATTTAACAAGAATTAGTTAAATACCTATATTACATGCCTGGCATGAGATAAACAGACCAAAATTAAATAATGCCCTTCTCCAGAGAGAGAAGATCATGTTCTCCAAAGGGGATGCTATAGGTACCAAATAAACAAGAACAATATAATTTGAAGAAAGAGAGTATTAAATGGGGAGAGGAGAGAGAGGGAATCAGGAAAAACCTTTGTAGGAGGTACCCCTGAGCCATAAGTCAAGCTAAGGATTCCAAGAGGTCAAGATGGGAGTGGGGAGGGCTGGTAAGAAGTGTGTATCTAGAGGATAGAGTACAAAATCAGAGAGATGACAGATGGAATGCAGTCTTCTAGGAAGCTTCAGTTGTTCAGCCAGGTGCTGAAATGGATAGAGATGGGCTCAAGTCAGGAATAGCTGAATTCAAGTCCTAATCTGTAAAATGGGTCTAAGTATAGCACCAAACTCCTCCCAAGGTGGCTGTGAGGATTAAATGTTAGCTTTTATTTATCATTTGCAAGCTTTTCTGCACCTGGAAAATGGGATAGCATCTACTTTTCAGGATTACTGTGAGACTAAACACAATATTTGTAAAAGGCATTGCAAACCTTCATATGGATCAATTAAAAGATACCAGTCAACTTGATTATTTCAGTAAATGACAGAGATAGGACTTCAACCTGAGTCTTTGGATCCCAAGTTTATCCAATATATCAGTGTTTATTAAGGGCTGACTGCATACAAAGTGCAGTGCTAAGTCTTAGGGAAATAACAGCAGCAAAAAATTTTTAAAATTGATTCCATTGCTCTCTCCCTTGCATTATACTACAGGCTCCAAGATAGTAAGAGAAATATGGTTGAATGTAAGATGATGACAGAGTCAGAAAAACATGGGAAAAGACTTTCCAACTTACCTGCCTTCTAGACAAGACTAATCAAATGCTATTTCAAAAAGAATCATCTTTAGGAAGAATGGAATAATGGTAAATGAAACTAATGAAGCACTTTTTCTAAGTCCACATGGCTTTTTCTCCCCCAGGAATTCTCGATATCAATAAAATCACAGCTCACAGGATCGTAGTTCTAGAGCTACAAGGGACTTTGGAGACTACCTGGTCCAACCTCCTTATTTTCCAGATGAGGAAACTGGGCCCAGACAACTCAATTGTCCATGGCCAACAAGTCTCAGAGGCAGATTGTGATCCTAGTGTTCCTCTCAGTCCATTGAGCACTCTATCATCCGTATCACACATTATCTCGTTTGTTCTTCCCAGGTATTACAGGGATGGTTGTTTCTTCTTTTTAAAAATGGAATTCAGATAGAGTGAAAAGAGCAATGAGTTAAAATGCTTCCCATGTGTTTATTTCCTACATGTGTGGCTTTGGGCAAGAACATTAATTTAATTTTCCTCTTCTGGAGAGATGAACTCTCACTGGCTTCTGAAGGGTCAGAATCTGAAGGGCCCAATCCAGAGATCTGTGATTTCATGGATGGGTGACTCCTTTTGCCGGGGTGTATCAACCCCTGCTTTACAACTCAGAGTTTAAGAGAGTTAGCTGGGGACACCGAGACTCATCCAGCATCTCAGATCCCTCTCCCCAGACACTCCTGTGGCTTATTTGTGGTTGAAGTGGGATTCCAATTCAGATTTTCCTGACTCTGAATCCACAATCCAAACCAATGATGTCAAATTCAACTAGAAAGGATCCTGTAGGGCTACATATTGCCTTCGAAAACCACAAATTAACATCTTACTGTATTTTTATTTTGTTAAACTTTTCCCAATGACATTTTAATCGGGTTCTGGCCACATTGGAGTTTTGTGGGTTGTGAGTTTAATGTGTCTGTTCTTTGCCGTGCTTCCTTTATAGACAAGAAAGGTCTTTAGGAGGTTCTGGGAGTTGGTGCTTATTTATGGTCACAAAGGCAAGAGTCCTTGAGGCAGGATGAGACCTCCAGCTTCTTTATCTAAGGCTCCACCTTTTCTTCTCTACCACATGAGAGCATTGACCCCAGAGTCAGGGGAGTAGCCTAGCCTCTGGGTGAGCCTCCTTTAGGAAAATTTGTTCCCAAGGCCACGAAGGCGGCCGAAGCAGGAGCTGTGAGCCCTCAGACACCAAGGTCATCTTCTGCATCCTGGGCCACTGCTTGGCAAGAAATTCTGGTGACAGTGAAAGATGGAGGCTGCCTCCCTTACATCCAAATCACTACCAAGGCAAGATATCACCTTGTCTCTTGGGAAAAGGAAGGATAAACAATATGCTAAAAGTGTAAAAAAAAAAAAACAAAGAAGAGCAACTTACATGTACATGTACAGACATACATACATAAGATGAAATCCGAGTGCACACATATATACCCGCATATGAATAAAACGCCTGAGATGGACGTGTTTGTGTATCCTGACACACACTTGTGGACCATACACGTCGCTCTGAGAGAGAGCCTTCTGAGCTTCTGCCAGCCACAGAAGGACACACTATACTTTGACCCCTACAGAATAATGTCATTTTGGTCCTCTTCCAACACAATCACCACGTATACACACATGTATATATAAGTACTGAGATTAACAGTATGCCATCAGATACTTCTAGGGAAACCATGAAGCACCAGGACACAGAGAAAATCTGATATAGGTTAAATATGATCAGTCCTTCCAAACATATTTCCACATCTTAGAAAATTCCCTTAAGCTCTCAAGACTCTAGGTAATTGAAGGTTTTTCCTATGAGCAATTGAACCCAAGTCATTTTGACTCTTATTATGTCACATTGACTCTCCATGAATGAAATAAATTAAAGTTAAGAATGGAGGCCAATTCAGTACAATGCAACAAATATTTAAGGATTTACTGTGTGCTAGGTATTGTGCTAAGACCTGAGAATACAAAAACTAAAAGTGACATAGTCCTTGCCCTCTGGGAATCTTCCTTCTACTGGTGAAAACAAATCCCTGACTGTGAGGGTTGAAAGTATGAAAAATCTAAATACGCCTGCTACCTTAGTCAGATGTCAAGAAAATCCTTGAGATTTAATTAGATCTTTTTTGGTGTGAGCATCTTTTATAAATATTTTAAAGCATTTTGTATTTATTTCAACATTATTTTTAATAATGTTTAATATTAAATAATATGTATATATAAATAATAAAATAATAAAAGCAAAAATAATTTTAAAAAATTATTTCACTAAATATTACCCAATTACATGTAAAAATTTAATAATTTTAAAATTTTGCGTTCCAAATTCTCTCTCTCCCTCCAGTCACTCTGCCACTCATTGAGAAGATAAACAATATATGAATTATACATGTGAAATCATGCAAAACATATTGAGAAGCCAGCTTTGCTAGGAAGACAGACTCCTCAGTGGTACGGTCCTGTCAGAGAAATAACAAAGGTTATCACTGAGAAGAAGGTATCTTCACAGCAAGTAAGAGTCCTAGAAGACCAAGAAGAGAGGTTCCTTGGTAAAGCATAATCCTACTTCAGACTTTTGCAAAGATTTGGGGTTCAGAGTTGTCTTTTATTAGAAGGTGGGACTAGGGCTTCCATTGAATGAGATTCCTTCAGTGTTGTCAATGCCCCAGGCCTAGATCTCTAGTTAAAAAGAGACTATCTTGCAGTTTCAAGCCACTGAATAGGAATATCAGGCCCAGATTTCCAACGAGATAAAATCATTTTGAAAGTTTTTTCCCAGTCTTGGGAATTTTCTGAAGGGATTCGGACCACCCCCAAAAGATCAATGGAGGGTGATTTGACCAAGAACTCCAATTGAATGACACTGCTTAACTTGTCTGGGAAGATAGGCCTCCTCCTCCCAGGAGGAGGGCCTGGGACTCCCAATCTCCCTTCTTTTATGGATGAAAGGGGACACAATTTCAGAGTTCACCCCCATCAGCACTGTGCTTCAAGTCTGCATTCTGAGCTCATCAGTTCTCTTTCTGGAGGTCCTTTGGAATTGTTTAGGACCATTGTCTTGATCAGAGTAGCTAAATCTTACAATTGATCATGATTTTCTTTGCTCTTAAAAGAAATCCTTACAGGGCTAGTTTTGGAATATTTACACGATCGAATGATCCATTCTCTTAGACTGGATACACCGCCTCAGGAAGGCCACAAGGTGGAGCTGTAGCTGCTATTTTTACCAGTTAGGCTAATGGAAACTGGTAGTAGAGAATGCTTTGGGATCCAGAATGGGGGAGAAGGATGGATTTAGAATGGAGTGTGAGGGAATGAGTCTCTGCCGCCTTAGTATGTGTTCTAAAACTTGTGTGTGAGCCAAATAAAAACTTGGCTTTGTGAATTTTTCAAGAAACTAGAAGCGATTTCCTCTTGTTCCTTCCAAAGGCAGGTCCTGTGAAACTCAGTCCAGTGAGAGGAACGTAAGGACTGTTACGGTAGAGAGAGCTTCATTTTCTGTTAGGATTGAAAAGTAAAGTGTTGATGTTTTGGAAGCATGAAGGCTCAGTGGATTAAGTGCTGGACTTAGGATCAGGAAGTTGTTGAGTTTTGTGTGACTCTCTATGACCCCGTTTGGAGTTTTCTTGGAAAAGTGTTTGCCATGTCCTTCTCCAGTTCATTTTACAGATGAGGAAACTGAGGGAGACACTTAAGTGACCTGCCCAGGGTTACAGGTCAGATTTGAGGAGTCTTTTTGATTCCAGCCCACACACTTCTGCCTCCCCCTCTCATTCCTCACTCCATCTAACTCCATCCATCCTCAACTCCATCCAACATTCCCATTGAGATCAATAGATGAGAGTCCTGATTGTGTCATGTTAATAATCGCTCTTTATTTTAGTGGGGTGCTCTCTGATTCTGTTGCATAAGCGATTTATGGCTTGTCGGGGAGTTAGGGGGTGTCTGATCCAAGCCCAAGATCCAAGGACAGTGAGGTTGAGGACTTTGTGCAACTCTGCGGGACTTAAATCCATCAGGGGCAACGGACACGCCCCCCTGGCCGGAAGCGCGCGTCGTCTTGACAACAGCGACGGCTGAGCGCGGGGCATCACGGAAAGAGGAGGGCCGAGGAAAGGATGCTCGCGGCCTCTAAACCCGAGGAAGGGGCGGAGATCAACGTCAGGGAGGCGGGGCCCGAGCCGCGCGCAAATTCTGGCGGGGTGGGGGAGGGAGAATGACGTCAAGAGAAGTGAGGGCCTTCTGAGGACACCAGGAGATTGTTCTCGGGGGCGCAGAACGAGGGTTCCCCAAGGAGGAGGAGGAGGGCGGCAGGCGAGCCGAGCAACGTTTACAAAGGGGAGGACATTGACGTCAGGAGGTAAATAGGTCTAGGCAAGGAGCTGACGTCAACACAGAGGAACAAGGTCAGGGAACTGGAAGAGGATGATGACGTCAGGGCCTTAGAGAACTCGTGCACACACGTAGCCCAGGAAAGGAAAGCGATCAGTAATGTCAGCGTGTAGGCGATGACGTCAGAATAAAGGCTGAACAATGACGTCAAGGGCGTAGAGACCGCACCCCCAACTCTGCCTCAAATTTCTCCCCTTAGAGATTAAGCAGGGAGACTATCTGAGGAACTGAACGAGCATGACGTCAGGGGCCGCTGAGGGATAGGGAAGACTGACGTCACCAGGCCGGTGGTGCTGATGACGTCAGTGACTGAAGTCAGAGAGGGAACCTAGGGAACGACAAGGGATTTAATGTCAGGGACATAAAGCAAATGCAGGGAATTGGGAAGGGATGACTTACAAGGGCTCAGAGTGAAGTTAAGGAAAGAAGAGCGCGACAACAGGGCACAGAGCAAGTCTGCAGCTGTTAGAGTGTTTATATATTATTTTATTCCTTATTTTATTAAAAAAATTTTCTACACTATAGGAATTGTACTATTTTTCCACATTTGTAGTTTTGCTGATAACATTCTTTTGCATGCATTATTTCATGATATATTGAGCAGAATTTTTTTTAGATTTTTAAAAAAATTTATTTAATAATAGCTTTTTGTTTTCAAAATATGTGAAAAGATAGTTTTTAGCATTCACCCTTACAAAATCTTGTGTTCCTAATTTTTCTCCCTCCTTTTCCTTCTTCCCTTCCCCTAGATAGCAAGTAATCCAACATGTGTTAAACATGCAAGCGAGGGTTTTTATCCTTATTTCATAGATGAGAAAACTGCACCTCGAAGAAGTGTTATTCTTTAGTTTATATGTTTATTTGATTCTTTGCTTAATTGCCAGGGTGCTGTTCATCAATATCCGAGCCTACTCATTGTGAGGGCAGGATGCTGTTGGTCACTCTGGGGTTATTATCCCTTAACACAACTCCTTTATGCAGTGACAGCATTCAAGTTGTTAATATAGGGGTGAGATGTGTATAGATTTATTCAGATGGATTCTTTGTGGTGGTCTCTGACCCACTAGTAAAATCCCTTTCTATATCCTTATTTCCTTCTATATCCTTATTCTCTTCTTCATTTCAATAATATTCTGTTACATGCAAGCTTGTGTAGTGATATTCTAGACTTGTTCTCTTCAGGAATCAAGAATGATTCTCTAATTAGCTCAAGCCTCCATTGACTTTATTCATCTCAGTGTTAACCATCATTGATCAGCAGCCCAATTTCATTTAATCAATATTGACTATTAAATCAATTAATTATTAAATGATATACCTTACTCAATTAACAATAGCTATTACACAGGGGCATAGCAAAAACAAATTTACAACACTTTTGCTCAATACCCAGGTGCCTACCTGGAGGCCCACATCTATTGTTCCTTAAGCAAGATGCTCCATCTTTGCTCTGGTATTATCTCTGGTTGTTGCCCAATCTTGGAACATTCTCTCTTTGCATTTCTGCCTTCAAGCTTCCCCAGCTTTCTTCAGTCCCCAGCTAATATCCCAACATCTGTAGAAAGCCTTTGCTGATCTCCCTTAATCCTTTCCTATTTTCTCTTAATTAATTCCAGTTTAGTCTGTCTCTGTCTTGTTTGTACTTAATGGTCTAAGTATTGTCTCCCCAATAAACCATGAGCTCCTTGATAACAGGAACTATCTTTTACTTGTCTTTGTATCCCCAGAGTTTATCAAATTCCCCAACACATAGCAAGTGCTTAATAATGTTTATCAATTAGATCTAGTTAAAAGAATAATAAGTGCTGGATTTGGAGTCAGTATCCCTGTGCTCAAATCCCAGCTCTTTCAGTTACTATTCCATTTACTATCTGTGGTCCAAAAGTCAATCACAACCTCTCTGGGTCTCAGTAGTGACTCCATTTTGGGTTTTCTTGGCAAAGATTCCCGAGTGATTTGCTATTACTTTCTCCAGCTTTAAACTCAAGAAGATGAATTTTCCTGACTTCTGATTCAATACTCTATACATTACACCACCTAGCTGTCTCAGTTTATTTATCTATAACATGAACCAGTTAAATTGGATGATCTCCATTGTACACAGGAACAGCAATATTATAAGATGATCAATTCTGATGGATGTGACTCTCTTCAACAATGAGATGATTCAGACCAGTTCCAACGGTCTTGTGATCAAAAGAGCCCAGAGAGAGGACTGGGAACTGAGTGTAAATCACAACATGGTATTCTCACTCCTTTTGTTGTTGTTGCTTGCATTTTCTTTTCTTTTTTATTATTATAACTTTTTATTGACAGAACCCATGCCTGGATAATTTTTTTACATTATCCCTTGCACTCATTTCTGTTCCGACTTTTCCCCTCCCTCCCTTTACCCCCTCCCCCAATGGCAAGCAGTCCTATACATGTTAAATATGTTGCAGTATATCCTAGATACAATATATGTGTGCAGAACCGCACAGTCCTCTTGTTGCACAGGGAGAATTGGATTCAGAAGGTAAAAATAACCTGGGAAGAAAAACCAAAATGCAAACAGTTTACATTCATTTCCCAGTGTTCTTTCTTTGGGTGTAGCTGCTTCTGTCCATCCTTGATCAATTGAAACTGTTAGATCTTCTCTTTGTTGAAGAAATCCACTTCTATCAGAATACATCCTCATACAGTATCGTTGTTGAAGTATATAATGATCTCCTGGTTTTGCTCATTTCACTTAGCATCAATTCATGTAAGTCTCGCCAAGCCTCTCTGTATTCATCTTGCTGGTCATTTCTTACAGAACAATAATATTCCATAACATTCACATACCACAATTTACCCAACCATTCTCCAATTGATGGGCATCCACTCAGTTTCCAGCTTCTAGCCACTACAAACAGGGCTGCCACAAACATTTTGGCACATACAGGTCCCTTTCCCTTCTTTAGTATCTCTTTGAGGTATAAGCCAAGTAGAAACACTGCTGGATCAAAGAGTATTGCATTTTATTTTCTTCATCATTTTCTTTTCTGGTTTGATTTGATTTTTCTTGTGCAGTAAGATAATTGTATAAATATGTACACATATATTGCATTTAACATAGATTTTGACCATGTTTAACATATATTGGACTACTTGCCATCTAGGGGAGGAGAGTGGGAGACGAGGGGGGAAACTGGAACACAAAGTTTTGCAAGAGCTAATGTTGCAGAATTATCTATGCATATGCAAGCTTTAATTCAAAAAATGAATGATCTCTAAATTTCTTTCCAGTCTAAGAACTATGAGCATAATAAGCCTGTCATATTCATGTACAAATCTTGATTCATAACCATAAAAATTAAATCTATGAAACACAGCCCCAAAACCATCTCTACTCAGGAATTCAAAGGCACAGTTTGGATCCTTGTAATCATAACCTTATCTCAACCAATCCTACAAGGAACTAGCAAGCATTCTGCAAGGCTATTTTACAGCCAAGTTCTGGAGAATCAGTATCTGATCATCTGAGACACTTGAAATGTCAGACATTTTAGTCATCAATCTATTTCTGGCAGCCACCTCTGACCCTACTTTCTGACTGCTTTCAGCAATAGCTGGTTTATCGGCTTAATTGGATGGGGTCCTGATTTCTTTAGGCTTACAGAACTTTATTTAGCCTGGAACAGCAGAGTTAATCTCCAGAACTGGCCAAGGTAGGGAGGAAAATATTCCTACCTTCTCTCCATCTTTTCCCTAGATAAACATACAAAGGAGCTGCATCTTAGTTTAGGTTCCTTAAGTTTATAAGCCTGTCTACTTTTAGAAGCAAGACCCCCCCCATTCTTATTTTTATTGATAATTTCTTCAGTATTTCAAAGAAGGAATCCTTGATAAGAGCAGCAATAATTTATAGAGGTTTAAAGTTTAGAAAGGAATTTATTTACAAAAACTATCTCATTTGGCCTTTTCTACCTCAAAGTAGGTGCTATTTTTATCTTTTTTTTTTTTTTTTTTTTTAAAGATGAGAAACCAAGAGATCAAAAGGAGATAAGTGACTGATTTGGCCAGGATCATATAGTCCATATATGTTAAACATGGTAGAAATATATGTTAAATGAAAGAAGAATTGCACGTGTTCAACATATTGGATTACTTGCCATCTGGGGTAGGAGGGAGAAAAATTTTGGAATGGAAGATTTTGCAAGGGTGAATGTTAAATATTATCTATGCATATGTTTTGAAAATTTTCTCATCTCTCTTTAAGGATGCACTAGGTAACAATTACACAGCCACTCTAGTTCTCTCCCTTACCCCCTCCTCCATTTATATGTTTGTTAGTCTTTGTGTATATTATTTTCCTGGTTTTGCTCACTTTGCTCTGCATTAGTTCATTCAAATCTGCCTATGACTCTCTGCATTCATCATGCATTGTCTCTTCCAATATTGGAAAATCCCATTACATTAACTTACCAAAATTTGTTTAATCATTCCCCAAAGGGCATCCACTTTGTTTCCAATTCTTTGCTGCCATGAAAAGTGTTTTTATCATTAAATTGATTAGAATATATATTGGGACTGGGACTGGGATCATTATCTCAGTTGTATGAACAAGGATAAGGTCTCACTATTTAACAAAAACTACTAGAAAAAGGGGAAACTAATCTGGCAGAAACTAGGTTTAGCCCAGTGATGAGGTCCTTAGTAACTAGGTGGTGTATGGAACAGCAATGACCACAAAAACAATCAGAGACTCTGCCGGCAAAAACAAAAACAAAAAAACAAAAAACAAAAAGGGATTTATTATGATCTTCTGAGAAAGGGCAACTCCCATACTGACAAGTGTTTGTCAGTAAAGGAGTGCAAAGCACAAACTGCAAAATACAAGATTATATTGACCAGAAGACCCCTCCCCTTCTCTTTGATCTTTTCTCCCATTGTCTAGGGGAGTCTGGGTTTATATTCTAAGTGGAAATCTACCCCAGAAACAAAAGAATAAAAATGCCTTTAAAAGAAGTACTTAAATGCTAATGGGAAACAGAGGAGAATGTTCATTTAAGACAGTGCAGCAGCATTTTTAGGTATAGCACAATTTGTTACTGCAAAGTCTCAAGTCACAATAGGTAGAAGCCACATCCTTAGGAGACATCTTCCCTCAGTTTATCCCATCCAGTGGGGCTGGCAGAGAAAGCTTTCTGAAGGACTTGGACTAGATGGCCTCAGAGGTGCCTTCCAGCTCTAAAATTGCTCCCTAAGGCAAGCAGAGGAGGACACTGATGGGGAAAAGTTTAACCTTATGGTTCCATCTTCTGTGGGAGTCATTAGTAGACTCACCTTGCTGTGTCCAATCAGAAATCCAAGTTATGTCAAACACTGAGGTTAAATTTCTCCTTTACATCTGTCCATGTCCCATGCCATCTTTGCTGAACCACTTAAGTTAAACTGACCATGTGTTCTGCCTTGTGGTGTTTTTTCCTCACCCTTCCTCCACCCTTTTCATAGCTAATTAACTTTTTAAGGGTGCTGAACTTCTCTGTGGATTTAGCCTGTCAGCTAAGGGCATGCTCCCACCTCATGGCGCATACTCTTCCTCTTGCTTAATTGTGAGCTCCACTAGGGAATTTGTCTTTTCCACTTTAATTTTAATAATTAAAACTTATGTAATAGGACTCTGTATCCCCCTGATCTTTGTGGAAGGTGGGTCACCTGGTCTGGGAAAATTCCTAAAATGATTCCCACCTGAATCTCAACCCTTTGGATTTGGAAATTAGTCCCTCAAATTGCTTCCTAGCCGCAAGCCATAGAAAGTGGAAATAAAATCACTAACTCATCACTAACTCATCACTAACATGAGGTGTGGGAATGGGGGGAGAGATCTGCTCTGGTTGAGGCTCAGGTCCTATGTGAAAGAATTTGCGAACATGAAATCTGTGGGGCAAAAAGGGATTTTTATTGTTTACTAAGAAGGAAGCTTTCTTAGTGGGCAAAACTCCTGATTAGGGATTTGGCAGAGGTGGGTTAACAAAATCTTGATTATATGGGATAAGTCTTGTTCTGGGGCTGGGAGCTTTTTGGGGGTAGTCAGTAGAGGACCATCAGATACAGATCTCCAATTGAATAAAATCACTTGACTGGGAGTTTGCAGGCTTTTCCCAGGGTCTGTCTGGGAGCTCCCTGAAGGGGGTACAGTTTCTGGACCCCCAAAAGATCTCAGTTTATGTCATTAGGATATCTCACCCCTCAATATAACCACTTTGGTTTCTAACCATGTGTTCTCCCAAATCAATTTCATATTTACCATTCTTCATGTCTATTGTTTCTCTTCATTTTGTCTGTAACCTCTTCTAAATGAACCTGCCTTTTGCCAAAGAGAATGGCTGTTGTGAATTCTTTATGTCATCGAACCCCATTATTTGGTGCTTTCATCAATCTCACCTTTTGGTGCTGAACCCCATCATTTGGAACTAGGAATTGCTAATCTAAACACATCACTAATACTCCCTGTAAGAAACAAAATATCTTAGCAAGAACGCCACAGACTCACTGATGAATGCAGGGAAGATTTATTTTACATTCTTGTAAGCTGGGGAGACACACCTTTGAAACTCCAAAGGCAGCATTTTATTTCCTATCCTGAAGCACAAGGGCCTCTCCTGCTTCCCCATTAATTGCATGTTACAGAAGTTATAGAACATGAATCTCTACCACTCATTACATAGCCAGTTCCTGCCCCAAAGGAGCTTCTAAAAGGGGGAAGGTAACAGAGGAGGGCTAAGGGCAAAGAACTGAAGATTTTTTTCAAATCTCAGATCACCACCCTCAGATTTAGAAGGGAAATTTAACCTCAGTGTTTGACATAGCTTGGATTTCTGATTGGACACAGAGAAGTGGGTCTACCTGATGAGGATGAACCCTGAAACTGTGTCCCCTTTAATTTGTAAAAGAAAGGTGACTTGGGGTCTCAAGCTCTCCCCTGGGAAAAGCATATCTTTCCCAGACAACGCCTTTTTCCCCAACATAAGTGATTTCATTCAGTTGGAGATCTGGCCAGAGATGTGGTTGTACCCTCTATTAGGTTGAAAATTAGTCCAGGACCACTCCTAGTAGCTCAACTCCCAAGACAAGCAATCTCTTTTCAATCAGAGAGCTAAGGCTCAGGTATTGACAATATTGAAGCTCCAAGCCTCAGAAGGCTAATAAAAGACAACTCTGAACCCTAAATCTTTGCAGAAGTCTGAAACAGGAATTTGCTTTGCTAAGGAAGTTCTCTGCTTGGCAGTGCTGCCTGCCAAGACTTTTGCTCACTGTGAAGATACCCTTTCTCAGTGTTAACCGTTGTTATCTCCCTAACAGGACCTTTTGCCACTGAGAAGTCTGTCATCCTGGCAAAGCTGGCTTCTTAGTGAAAATAAAATTCCCTTTTGCCACAGATTTTTGGGTTTGTATATTCTTTCGGGTGTCAACCAGAGGGGATTCCCCACCCCATTTCTTGCACCTCTTCACTACCACCAGCCTGATCATTTGTACTCATCATACCCATGACCTCCACAGAAGGTGGGACAATATGGTTAAACTGATCCCCATCATTGTCCTCCTCTGCTAGCCTTAGGGAGTAATTTTAGAGCTGGAAGTCAGTCCCTGCCTCCAAGGAGCTTACATTCTTTTGGGGGAAGATCACATCTACTCTTGATAACTCCTTGATTGTTCATGTGAGTCTCAGTTTTCTAATTTAAGTTTCATTTCTCCAATTTAATTTTCATAACTGGGGAAACCCCAAATGCCCATCCATTTCTCACACCTCCTATAATATACTAAATTCATGCGTGGCAGCTTTAAAAAGTCACATTATCAACAAATGCGAAGAGCACAGAAGAAAAGACTTTTTAAATTTGTGGACAGGACAGTTGGTGACGATATATGTAATAGAGAGGATCACACAAAATAAAATGGACAATTCTGACTATACAATATTAAAAATTTTTGCACAAATGAATATAAAAATTAGAAAGCAAAAAAAGCAAGAAAAAACCTTTACAACTTTCTGAAAAAACTCTCATTTCCAAGATATATAAGGAACTGATTCAAATTTATAAGACTAAGAGTCAATCCCTAATAGATATATGGTCAAAGGATTTGAACAGGTAGTTTTCAAAGGAGGATATCTAATTATGCAATTATGCAATATTGCAAAATAATATGCAATTATGCAAAAACAAACAAAATATGCTTTAAATCACTAATGATTACAGAGATACAAATTAAAGCATTCCAGAGGTTTCAAATCACACCTAACCAGCAGGCAAGAATGACCAAGAAACAACATAACAAAAATGTTGGAGAGTTGTGGGAAAACAAATATACAAGTGCACTGTTAATGCTGTGAATTGATCCAACCATTCTGGAAAGCAATTTGGAACCGTATTCCAAAAGTTATCAAGATCTTCGGACACAGCTTTAGAGCACTAGAGACTTCTACCTCAAAGAAACCAAAGCAATAAGTGGCTAAATCCCTTGTCCAGGCTCACACAGCCAATATGTGCAAAAGTGGGACTTAAAACCAAATCGCTCTCCTTTCAAGGCCATCTCCTGACCTATTATACCATGGTGTCCTCCCACAGTAATAAGAATGCTACTCACTGAAAATATTCCAGATAACAGGAACCAGAAGGAATAGCAAAGTTCAATTTTAAGCACTTCTCTTCCCGCCCATTGATGTATAGTAATGTCCACCTGTTAGGAGTGGGTGATGATAATACGGATCTTTACAAATAGGCACATGTATAGGAAGATGAGCAAGCTAAGTGGAGATGCAAATTGTTTCCAGTGGTTCTCAAACTTTTGTTCTCAGTATCTTCATGTTGTTAAAAAACCATCGAGGATCTGTTCAAAGAGTTTTTGCTCACATGGGTTATATTTATAGCTATTTACTATATTAGAAATAAAAAATAATTTTGAATTTGTAGACCCTCTGAAAGGGTTTCAGAGACCCCAACAATTCTTTGGACTACTGAGGACCACTGGTTTAAACTATACTGGAAAACAATGTAGATTGTGTGGAAAAAGTTGCTAAACTATTCCCTTCCTTTGACTCAGAGATTCTTCTGCTAGATCCAGGAGAGTCAAAAACAGAAAGGTCCTTTATAAATATCCCCACTGCACAGTAAAAAATAGTGACTATGAGAGCTTCAGAAAAAACATAGGAAAACGTGTATTAATGAGGAAAAAGGAAAGCAGAATCAAGATAGCAATATACACAGAAACACTCCCACACAAGAGACATCAGAACCCAGAGTCAACACAAAGTGGGCCAAGAGCTCCAGTGGTGAAACATACTTTCCGCTGGGGGACAATTACAGAAACAATATTGAAGTCTCTATCAAAGAGCACTGTTGTGGAGGTTTGTATTGCTCAATCATTTCTGTGATAAGTGGGTAGGTAATGGGAAATAAAGGTAGGTGGTGCAGAGGAAGACTCATCTTCCTGAGTTCAAATCTGGTCTCAGACACTTACTAGCTGTGTGGCCCTGAGCAAGTCATTTCACCCTTTCTGCCTCAGTTTCCTCATCTGTAATATGAGCTGGAGAAGGAAATGGCAAATAGTTCCAAATGAGGTCATGAAGATTCAGACACAACTTAACAATCAAGACTTCCTGATCCAGTGCTATGCTTTCATAACATCAAAGTTCTTTATTTTTCAGTCCAAATAGAAAATAAAGCCTTCTTTACTTAGCACCTACCTTTGGAAGGAACAAGAGGATATCATTTCTAGTTTCCTGAAAAGTTCAGACTCTGAATCACAGCAGCTTTTTCACAGCTGAAGTTTTATAACAGATACTAAGTCAGAAAAGACTCATTTCCTCCCATGTAGAAGAATTCCAAAGCATTCTCTACCACCAGTTTCCATTTCTATGTTTAGACTAACTGATCAAAATGACTGCTATAGCTTCATCCTGAGGCTTTGCTGAGACAGTGCGTCCAGCCCAAGAGAATGGAACACTCTCCCATGTTAATGCCTGTGTGTTCTAAAATTTGTGCAGTAAAAATTTAAAAGTGAATTAAATCACAATCAACCTTTTGCTTTTTGTATTCCCAGATCTTAGCACAATACCTGGCACATAGTAAATACTCAATGCTTGTTAGATTAAACAGAATTGGCCTCTGTTCTTCTTTTTTTAAATGTACATCATTTACTTTATTGTTATTAAAGCTTTTCATTTTACAAAACATATGTGTGGACAATTCTTTAACATTAGCCTTGCAAAACCTTGTGTTCCAGTTTCCCCTTCCTTCCCCATGCCCTCTCCTAGATGGCAACTAGTCCAATATATGTTAAACATGGTAGAAATATATGTTAAATCCAATAAATGCATACATATTTATACAATTATTGTGCTGCACAAGAAAAATCAAATCAAACCAGTAAGGAAAAAAAGAAGCGGCAGAATAAAATGCAAGCAACAGTGAAAAGAGTGAAAATGCTATGTGGTGGACCACACTCAGTTCCCATAGTCCTCTCTCTGGGCGTAGATGGCTCTCTTCATCACCGAACAACTGGAACTGATTTGAATCATTTCATTGTTGAAGAGAGTCACATCCATCAGAGTTGATCATCGTGTAATCTTATCGTTGCCATGTACAGTGATCTGGTCCTGCTCGTTTCACTCAGCATCAGTTCCTGTCAGTCTCTCCAGGCCTCTCTGAAATCCTCCTGCTGGTCCTTTCTTACAGAACAATAATATGGGTACATGTATTTTGTATATTCTGTATATGCACACACATATATTCTCCAACTCTAATTCATATCATGGAGTAATTAAATCATGATCAGTTGTGAAAGACTCAGCTGTCCTCCTCAAGCTAATGATCCTTCCAAAGGACTCCGCTTCCAGAGAGAGAAGTGATGAGCTCAAGAGTGAAGACTGAAGCCTACTGGAGCATCCTTGTTTTCTTGGGTTGTGCGATGAATCCTGAGCTATTTTTTTTTTTTTCCTTTCAACTCATCAACTTTCAATATTCGACTTTCAACCCTAAGTCACCTCTCAGGGAGGGTATCACTGAGAGCCAAGCTAGCCCCCGGACAGGCACTAGGCAGCCTGCACCAGACTGTGCACTTGGAGTGATTATTAAAGTAGACACAGCATTGTCAGCATCACACACATACACGTGGCTTTCTGGGGGCAGCTGTAAGGGAGCAACAGGAAACTGAAAGGAAAGGAGGCAGGGGTTTGCCGGATAGGTGCTGCAGCGGAGGGGGCTCAGAGAACAGCATTCGACTCTAGCCTCACACACTGGGCAGCAGGTGATCTGGGCAAATCATTTCTCTGCCTCAGTGTCCTCATCGGTAAAATGGGGAGAGTGTCTCATAGGTTGCGTGAAGATGAAATGAGATCACATTTGCAAAGGGTTTAGCCTAAGTAGGTGCTTCATAAAGCAGGGGTCCTCACACTTTTTAAATAGGGGGCCAGTTCCCTGTCCCTCAGACAGGGCCGGACTAGAGTAAAAACAAACACTTTGTTCTGGGGGCCTTTAAATAAAGAAACGTCATGGCCCTGGGGGAGGGGGATAACGGTCCCCAGCTGCCGCATCTGGCCCGCGGGCCGTAGTCTGAGGACCCCTGTTCTGGGTTTGCTTTGGGCGCCGCTTGAGAGTGAATGGTCGTGACGGACGTTTAGATCGCTAGCACCTTGCACACGTCATGGCCTCGGAACCACAGCCGGGTAGCGTCGGTATCGCGGGGAGCAGTTGGCCATTCACCCCCATTTTACAGATGGGGCACAGAAAGACTGTGGTCAAGGAGCCCAAAGGGCCGATCGGGCCTCGAACACTCCTGTGGCCACGAAACTTCCCTTCTCCAGGCCTCGACTCCCTGTCACATGGGAACAGGGTTTGCAGAGCCAGTTCCCCTGGCATGTGGCGAGTTAATGAAAATGAAGTTTGGGAGCTCCGCACTACAGCCGGAAGGGAAGGAAATGGATGGGAGCACTAGAGGACTACAACTCCCAGGATGCAGCGCGTCCCACGGGGATTCCGGGCTAGGTGCTTCTAGCCCGCTAGAATCAAGACCCGGCCGGGAGCGGGGCGGGACCCGGAGTGGGGGAGGGAGAGCAGAGAGAATGGAGAGAGGGGAGGCGGGGTCAAGTGAGGGCTGATAGACGAAGGGGCCCGAGGCAGGGAAAGACTGGAGAGGTAAAACCGAGAAATAGACATGGGGGTGGGGCCTGCGTCTTGACAGAAGCTGGGAAGAGCCAATGAAGGGATTTGTAATTGGTGAAAGCTGCGAGGGGGCGGGGCTTATCTGTTGGGCAAAGGCGGGGCATAGGGGGCGGGGCTTATTCCTGAAACAGAGAGGACAAAAGAGAAAATACTGTGGGGCGGGGTTTCCTTCTCGAGGGGTGGAGAATAAAAAGGATTGAAGGGAAGTATAGAGGAGGCAGGGCTTACTAAAGATCGAGAATGAAGAAGAGGCGAGCGTTATTCTTTATTAGAATAGAGAGGAAATTGACTGATTGAGGAAATGGGACTTACTCCGGACAAACCGGAAAAGAGGGAAAGAGGACTAGACTGCAAAGAAAGGGGAAAAGGGCGGAGCTTAGCCTGACTCCCCGTAGGAGGGATGGACGTGGGCGGGGCCTGTTCTCCGTCCGATAATCGGAGCGGGAGTGGTGCGCAAGCACGAGGAGGGGCGGGGCCGTGGGGGCGGCTGTTGGCGGTTGGTGGTGTCGGGGGGCGGGCCCGAGGGTGGGCGGCGCTGCAGTTTGGGGAAACACGCTTAGTGGAGAAGGATGTAGCCGTGCCCGCGGCGGCGGCGGCGATGTTCTCGGCTCTGGCGTACGGCCGCCTGGGGGCCCGGGCCCCGCTGGGCGGCCTCTCGCAGGCCGACCCCCGGGCGGGCGGCGGCGGGGGAGCCGGCGGCGGGGACTACGGTCTGGGGACGGCCGGCCGCGGCTTCGGCAAGGACTTCCGCAAGGGCCTGCTCGAAAAGGGCGTCTGCTATGGGGACGACGCCTGCTTGGTGGCCCGCCATCGCTCCGCCGACGTGCTGGGGTGAGTCGGGCCCTAATCGGTCCTCGCCATCTCCATCCTCCGCCCCGGGCCCCGCAAGGTCATCGGGAACGCGACCCCCGGCGCCCCGACCGTGCTTAAAGCCGCGCTGGCCCCGAGCAAGGCCCCGAGACGGCTGGCCGGAGACCTTGGCCATCTGTGGGGCCAAGTGTCTCGGGCCGAGGGCGCCTGCTCTTGGACCGTGTCCGGGCCGGGGCAGCCGCGGCGTGTCTGGCCGGCGGGGGCTCCTTGGAAGCGCCTTTCAAGTTTGCCTGTCTCTTGTCAGCTTCCCCTTGACCCTGTGACTTGGGACTGTCAGCGCGCTCATCCCCACTGTTTGGATGAGAGCTAGTGATTCGTCCATCTTAATAGTAGGAAGTTCTAGACACCCAGGGCCCTCGTGGCTCATGAGGACGGGGTTCTTCCCCTGCATCATCATATACTCAGAGTAAAGAGAAAAAACGGTAAAGACGGGGTGGGGGTGGGGGCTCCTCAGTCATGAAACACTGGCGGGTGCACCTGGTCCTCAGAACAATCTTGAGAGGGAGGTGCTATCACTCTCATTCCCACTGGCCTTTTTTGTCCCCCTTCCCACCTATAACAAAGGCTGGCCTCTCTTATAACCCAGGCAAGAGTTTAAGAATATCCCAATATGAGAATCCTTTACCTTTTTTTGGTTTGTTTATTCAATAGTTTTCTTACTTTCAATTTTATTAATCTTTTTTTCCTCAGAATTTCAAATTTGGCATTTAATTGGGGGTTTTTAATTTGTTCCTTTTCTAGCTTTTTTCAGTTGCACGAATGCAAATGTTGATCATCTGTTTCTCTATTTTATTCATGTAAACATCTAGAGATATAAAATTTTCCCCAAGAACTACTTTGACTGCATTCCATAAGTGTGGGCAAGTTGTCTCATTATTGTCATGTTCTTGGATGCAATTATCAATTGTTTCTATGGTTTATTTCACCCACTCATTCTTTAAAATTACATTAGTTAGTTTCCAGTTAATTTTTGGTCTCCTTTTCCACAGTCCTTTACTACATATAATTTTTATTGTATCACGATGTGAAAAAGATGTATTTACTGTTTCTGCCTTTCTGCATTTGATTGCAAGATTTTTATGCTCCAATACATGGTCAGTTTTTGGGTAGGTTCCATGTATTGCTGAGAAAAACTATATTCCTTTTTTGTCCCCATTCAATTTTCTCCAAAAGTTTATCACAGTGGTTCTCAAAGTCTGGTCCAGAGCATCCTGGGAATCTCTGAAATCCTTTCAGAGAGTCTACAAATTCATAATTAGTTTTTATTTTTAGTGTAATCAATATCTATAACTACAAACCACATAAACAAAAACTCTTTGGACAGGTCCTCAATCATTTTTAATAGAATAAAGATATTGAGAACAAAAGTTTGAGGACCACTGGTTTATCATACCTAATTTTTCTAAAATTCTATTTACTTCCTTAACTTCTTTCCTGTTTATTTTGTGATTCTATTTATTCCTGATAGAGCAAGGTTGAGATCCCCCACTAGTATAGTTTTGCTGTCTATTTCTTCTTGCAACTCTCTTGACTTCTCTAAGAATTTGGATGTTATACCACCATTTATCTTTTTCTGTCTTGACCCAGTATATAATCTTAATAATAACCACAATAATATGGCTTGCCCATAAGATATATATCCACATTGCAGGATAAATTTCAATTCTATAATTCTGCCAAGTTAAAAAAAAAAAATAAAAGTACATATGTGTAGAGGTCTGGAACTCTGGAAAAGTATACTTGAAACAAGGATACTTAAAACAGGGTGTTTACTCATTGTGATTGATGAGATAATAGTTCTCTACTTTACATATATTTAGTACTTAATATGGTTGATGTAATGCTTCTACAGTTGACACATGCTCAGTGTGCTGTAGTGATGTAATTGTACTAAGGTATATAAGGGCTGAGAGGATTTGAAATAAGTAGAGTCGAGAAAGACTCAAGTGAGAGTGCTTGATCACAGACAGAGAGGAGAGACTCAGACACAGGAGACACAGAAAACAGAAACAGAGATTCTTGTGGTGGCTCATCTGCCTTCATCACTTCTTCAAAGCCCATCCAGAGATCCTCCAGAAAACTAGGCTGGACATTACACATATGAATTAGAAACCCTTTTTGATTTGGTGCCTTGCTTGTGCCTTCTGTTTCTCCCTTCCTCCTCCCTCTCTCCTTTATTCCCTCCCTCTCTTCTTTCTTCCCTCCCTTCATCCTTCCCTTCTCCCGTCTCTCAAATAGTCTGTTCTCTAATATATTCATAATTGAAATGCAACAGAAATCCATCAGCACACAGCATCAGAACATCAAAATAAATATTTTCTTCCAAAAGGACTGACATAACATACTCTGTAATATCTTAAAGTAATATTTATCAAACTCTAAATTATATCATTTAAACTTGGTTGAACCCACTAGAAAGAACAGCTTCAATAATGGTTCTGTTAGCTTTTGTGCATAATTTGGACAGCGACAGGAACTTTTCACTGTCTCACGTATATTGGCATTGTGCTAGGTTTCAAAGCAGTTGTGACTCTGGATGGTGAACAAACTAAAAATGTAACGTTTGGTAGGGGCAGAAGCAGCGTGCTGTAGTCAAACTGAATAGAATGGATGGGGATGTAGAGGAGACAAGGAGGGGGGAGTTAAATTTGTGTCCAGGACACCTGAATTCATGTCTAAGTTTGTCATTGTGGATTTTTACCTCTGTGACATGCAGAGCCTGAATTTTCTTATGTATGAAATATGGAAGTTAAACTAGCTGATTTGTACTTTCCAGGTAAATCTACTCTAATACCATAATGGGACAATGAGGTTGAGGAGGATGAGCAACTGCAGGTGCCAGAAGCTCTAGGGCCAGCATCTGTGGCTCCTATTGCAGAGAGAAGCACTGCCAGTGTTCCAGGAGAGGGTGGCATCTCTTCAAAGGTCTCCCCAGACGTCAGGACTGTGTTAAGAAAGCGATTCAATTCGAGAAAGTTTCAGGTAGGTGCTACCAAGAGCCAGACCAACAAAATGGAGGGAAAGAATCTAGATCTGAGAGTCAGGTCTTGGCTGTTGATCAGTCACATGTCTTGTCTGAGATTTAGTGGCTATAAAGTGGAGATAATAAAACCTGCTTTCCCTTATTTTGCAAGGCTATTGAAATTGGAAAATCAGATGAGAATTGTGAATTTTTTAAAAGTTCAGAGTATGGGGCAGCTAGGTAGAATAGAGCATCACCCTGAAGTCAGGAGGATCATAGTTCAAATGTGACCTCAGATACTTAACATGTCCTAGTTGTGTGTCCCTAGGCAAGTCACTTAACACCAATTGCTTCAGCATAAAAAGCAAAAAAAAAAAAAAAAAAAAAAAAAAGTTCAGAGCATCCAAAGGTCATCACAAGTATCTACTAGTATCACAAAAATAGTAGTATTACTACTTGTGTCACAATAATTATTTTTAAAAAAGAGAAAATAAGAAAATAGATTATCAAATCTGGGAATAGTCTTAGTACTGGGAATGTCAGAGGAGAGAGGGGTCTTAGAACAGGGGATGTCAGGGCTGGGGGGGAGGCATTTAGAACCTAAAATGTTCCAGTCTGAATGAACACCAGGACACTGAATATTGTTGCTGCGAGGCCCCTAGAGTGAGGAAAGTTGAGCCACTTATGAGGAATGGAGAATAAGAGGCCTTAGATGTGGACTGGGAAGTTAATGACCATTCAGGTGCTTCACCAGCGGCCATCTCTTGCCCTCTCTGAGCCTTCCTTTTCCTCCTTATGTTTGATCCTGGCCTGTGGGTAGCAGTGAGACAGGGAGCATGTCCCCAGAGCCTCTGGGCATCCCTTTTGAATGCTGAGTGCTCTGGGAGGCTGAGGAACCGTGAAGGAGCTGTCAGGATTGATTGCTGAAGTTAGTTTTGTGACCCTGCTCATAGGCCCCTAGGCGTGTACGTTGCTAGAAATAGAAATGAACCCAGTTCCCCAGATTGTGCAGATGTCACTGCCCCTGTACCTGGGGGTGGGAAGCAGCCTCGTTCCTGTCACTGTCATTGTTCAGGTTTTCCTCCTCCCGGGGCCCACCAAGAATCCATTTCTGTCAGGGATGGGTCCCTCCCTCCTGTGGCTGTGACGAGCAGAGAATCATGGCATTAGCTCAGGAGGGGTAGTCCAGGCTGGCCATTTCCATCATCCCAAGTCCCAGGCTCAGTGAGCCAATGGCCCCTGCACCTGGCCAGGGGGGCTCACCCTTCCCCAGGGGGCTTCATTCCTCAAGCCTGGCCAAACCCCGGCCCATCTGCCCTGTGACACTGAGAGGGCCTTGGAGAGCAGGCCTGAGGGAGATGAACTAATTATGTAAGTGTGTAATGAGACTGGGGGCTGCAAGCTCTTTCCATGCATGCTCTCAGTCACTAACTGTCTCCAGCTAGTGCTGGGATGGGCACAGTGGGAAAGAGAAGAGGAGGAGAAAGGAGAATTGTGCTGTTTGGGAAAAGCCTTTGATGTGTAGGCAGAGAACCGAGTTCAGATCCCACTCCTGATGCTTATTCACTGATTGACATTGATGACATTACCAAATCTTTCTGAAATCAATTACTGACATGGAAAATGAGTAGTTGAATTCAGTGGTCTGTAAGAGAGACAGAGAGAGAGAGAGGAAAGGAAGGAAGGAAGGAGGGAGACAAAAAAGGGGGGGAGAGAGAAGGTGGAGAGAATCGGAGAAAGGGAAGGAGAAAAGGAGGAAGGAAAGCAGGAGACAGAGAAACAGAGGCAAAGAGAGGAAACAAGTGAGAAGAGAGTACATTAGTGTTTACTATGTGCCAGGCCCTGTGTTATGTGTTAGGGAAACAAATAGGAGCAAAAAAGACAGTGGCTGTCCTCAAAAAGCTTTCCTTCTAATGAGGAAATAATGGAAACTGGAAAGAGGATTGGCAAGGAAGGCTTGAGGGGGAAGTAGAGGAGTCCCAAGAAGAAGAGAGGCTCTCCGATTGAGCTCTAAATCCCCAAATGACCATCCTGTAACCTATTTCTATGTTGCCTTAAAGTTTTCAAAGTACTTCCTTCACAGGCATCCTGTGAGCTGGGTAAGGATCCTTATGCCCTCTTTACAGATGAGGAAACTGAGGCACAAAGAGGCAAAAGGTCTCAAAGCTAGCCCCTGTGAAGGGCAGGATTTGAGTACAGGCCGTTTATGATCCCAAGTCCACCACACTTAGCTCTTCCCCATGCTCCCTCAGTTTCCTGATCAGACCAGAATCTTGAGGTAGAAGAGACCCAGCTGCCATCTAGTCCCAGCTGTGCCTCACTAGCCCACCCAGCAGATGGCTCTCCAGCCTTGGCCTGAAGCTCGCTTGTGGGAGAGACCCCTGCCTCCTGAGGCATGCTGGATAAGACCCGCAGTTAGGGAGTTCTCCCTGCCATCCAGGCAGGAATCCGTGCACTGGGGAGCGATGCTCCTGGGGCTGCTTCCTGGGGCCGAGCAGGAGAAATGCCTCTTCCAGGGAACAGTCTTGAGGTCCTTGAATCAAATTCATCAGCAGTTATTCTGGGCCCTCTCTGTGGCATGGCCTGGGGACTCAAAGAAAGGGGAGTTAGGTCTGCCCTGTAGGGCAGCTCCTTCAGCCCAGCCTCGGATGGCATCTCTTTATCTGTTGCTTCCATCCTTCCTGTTCCCTGTGCCTGCCTGTAAGGTGTAGAGCAGGGGGAGGTGGGGAACTGGAGGCAGCAAGGACAGATGACATTCTAGAGCTGGTGCCAGCCTGCATTAGTAAAGGGAGTTTCTCTACCTGGGACTTCCCTATACTAATGAAATCACAGGTCTAAGTGTTTTTGTGAGCTGTGGTGTTTAATACCTCCTCCTACTCTGTGAAGGAGGAAAAAGGTATTGCACATCTTCATACTTGAAGAGGGACTGATAAGGCTTGCACCTCATTCCTCTTACTCCACACACAGTAATTTTAGGTTTTAATTAAAAACCTAATTTTAGGTTTAACATGATAACAATAACTCCAAATAACTTAGTTAACAATTTTAGAATTTTCCTAGGTAATAACCAAATAGTCTTAGCTGTTATTTCCTTTTAATTTTCTGGCAAAGGTGAATAAATTACATTTGCAAGGCTAAATAACTTTCCACCTTCTTTCAGTTGTTTCATTTATTCCGTCCCCAAGTTGTTGCAGCTTTGGAAGTTCTCAGTGAGGATTTCTATTCCCTTCAATAAGTCTCCCTTTTATTTTAGGAAAGAAAACAAGACAATTCTTAAAGTTGAGCTAGAACAAATTTAAAAATTGACAACTTTAGTTCATGAGATTTTCTAAATTCTTATTAAATGTTCTAAACAAACTGAATGGTCATGTGGCTATTTTCCAACTCACACAAACCTTTTCTCTTCTCTTTTGTGAGCCAGAAAAGGATTAAGATCCCAGTTTTTATCGACAGGGCCGTCAGAATTCTGACTTTTGAGAACTCTAAAGCTGGATGGCTGTTGCCAAAGTTTTTAAAGTAGCAGTGAACTGCTTTTCTGTTTTCCTAAAATTCCCAAACTCTTAAATCTTCTGTCAGTGCAAATAGGTTACAATTTACACATCCCTTTAGTGAACTTTGATTAGAGTTCCTTTAAAACTCCTTTTACTCTCACATCTCAAAAAACCAAATTTCACTGAACTGAGTATGATTTCTTTCTCTCCCTCTCACCCCTTTGTCCATGTATCCCTGGTACAGTCAGGGAAGAGGGAAGAAAGAAAAAGAGCCTCTCTTTCCTCTATACACTATCCTCCTACTCCTGGGGAGTCTTTAATTTAGTTGAATTTGCTTCCAAATTACTTTACGTACATACAACATCATGTACCTTACATTGGCATTGTATGTTGGTCACATCTTAAAAAAAACCCATATAAAGTTATCACATGAAGCAATTATATCCAGCAAAGCAGTTAACCTTCATTTAGCATTTATTTATGCTAATCACTTTTGCAGTCATATTGTTTTCACAACAATCATTATTTCTCTTTACAAATCAGAAAACTGGGTAGAGATAAAATAATTTGCCATAAATTACATAGCTGATACATTTCTGCAAGTGAAGCAGTGAATGGTGGGCTTACCAAATGCAGAGGCTGACTAAATTTCTCACTTCACACTGCCATCCTGGATGCTGTCATAGGCACTCAGATTCTTTCCAGACAGTTGCTGGACAGAAGTTGCCAAGGCTAGGGGGATGGTGCCAGGATCTCCCTTTGATAGTAGTTTCAGGTGCCAGAGCTCAGAGAATGCTGACCATGGAGCCTGACCCCCACTCATCCCCATTCTCTATGCTGAATTGGGGGGGTGTTTGGGCAAGGTTTGCATGGGGTCTCCATGGCTGTTGCTGTTTCCTCCAATTCTACAGGTGAGGCAGAATTTGAGTTTCTCTCCATTTCTTTAGCATTCTCTTAAATTGATCTGAGATGAGAGGGGTTAGTAAACAGAGGGACTTGGGCTATAGTGATCTTATTAGCAATCCCCACAACTCAGATGCACTCAGGACTCTGGGTGTCAGAGCATGCTGAGTGATCAGGGTTGTGGAGAAGGTCCCTTAATACCTTTTGGGTTGCTTTCCCAATGGAGAGACAAGATGGGAGTCAAGAAAGGGTTAGCAAAAAGTTGCTATTTATTTAGTTTTTTTTTCTTTCAAAATGGGGTAAATTCTTGGAATTATCCCCAGTGTTTCAGGAATTTTTCTTGCAATCTTAAAATGACTAACTGCTAAACTTCTCAAAACATCGAGAATCCATTATTTTAGCAGTTTTATAATTTTAATTAACTAATTTTATTCCTGTAGCCCCCAGCTTGGCCAAAGTCAGTCTTTTTTCCCCTTTAAAGGTGAGAGTCAAAGATATCAAGAAATCTTTTCCAGCATTTTAACTACAGCATAGAAGTTTTTTCTTGCTGGTTGTGTTTTAAATATTTCCAGATAACAAAATCTAGCTCATAGAACAAATATGACAGAGACATTCTGCACAGAGACACAGACACAGACAAAAATGACATGAAATAGAACTGTCCCATCTTTGCCAAAAGCCATAAAATCTCTTTGCAAAAAGGTATCCTTTTCCTCTCTAACATCCTGGAGAAGCTGAAAAGGTGGTAAAGGTTTCCTAGGAACTTTGCTGAAAATTGCAAGAATTTCCAAGTCTGGGCATCCCCGTCAAAGAAAATTTGCTGAGCGTGAAGCTCCAGATGACCCAGACAAGCCTTTTCCCAGTTGCTTGGGTTATTACTTACCAGTAGATTATCTCTCTGACAGTCAGCAATGTTTGTAGGACTATCTTAAGACCAGAAGACTTCAGACTCAGACAGATTGTTAGAACAAAAACACTCTAAGGTCGGAGGACTTTAGGATTACTGTTATACTTGTTACAGCTTACAAGCTTCTCTTCACTATCAAGATCCTATTAACCATTTCCTCCCCTTTTCCTTGTCTGTGCAAAGATTATTCTTGATAGGCAAAAGAGAAGTAAAATATCACCTTCTTTCTGTTCTCACTTATTCCATTCCCCAAGCAACAGTCCTGTCCATTTTTTATTCTCTTCTCCCCCAAGAAAGCCAAAAAAAAAAAAAAAAGTAAAATCTGATTTTCTGGTTTCTGGTTTTCTTACTATAGTCAATTCATTCTGAAAGTGAGCACTTCTGATGATTATTGTAGGACTAGTAAAACAAACGTATATTCATGCTATTATCCTTCCTGCCATCTTCTATGTATGTATCTTTTGAAAATCAACGATATTAAGTAAGCTAGTTCCTTGTGATTCTACATCAGGTTATTCAACAGCTCCTTTTTGTTGTCCTCCCTAAGATTTTTTGTTGTTGTTGTTTTCTGAATTTCATTCAGAGCTTCCTATTCCTTCAGGGCTGACTTTCCCTATAGAAAGTGGGATCCTACTTATTATTCTTTCTCTAAACAATGTAGAATCTGCTCTCACAAAATCTAGGCTCATGTGAGACTATTTCTGGCTTTCCTCCTCTCTGTTAAACACATTTTTTGAATAATAGACTTAATTTTCAAATATATGCAAAGATAGTTTTCAACATTGATCTTTGCAAAACCTTGTTTCAGATTTTTCTTCCCCTTCCCCTAGACAGCAAAAGTAATCCACTATATGTTAGGCATGTGTCACACACTCTTAATGTGGAGCAGGCATTTCCTCCAAAGCTTCTTTTCATTTTATTCTAGCAACCAGTTCTTGTGTTCTCCAACTGCCCTCATTTGGGGCTCCTTTGACTTCTCCATCATGCCCCTGTGCCAGGTACCTCCCCTCCCACCCACACTTTTAGCTTTTTTACGTGTGTTGTCTTACCTTATTTTGTTGTGCTTTATACTGTAAGCTCCTTGAGGAAAGGCACTTACCTTTTTTAGTATTTGTATCCCTAGCACTTAGCATAATGCCTGCTATGTGTAGGTACTTAATATTTATTGCCTATTAACTATTTGTTTTGTTGGTGAAAATCAATTGCAGAACAGAAATCCTTTCTAGTTCTTTCATTTTTTAAAGAAATGATCACCTGTTCAAGGAAAGAAACAAACTCCTGTTCTTTGGATAGAGGGAACAAACCAGCAGGGGTATATAAAGTAATAAAATAAAGTAATAGTCTCCTATCAGTATTATGCTGTTAATGGGAGCCACCTGCTAGTGGCTACTGGGGAGCTAATTCTTCCCACAGAATAGATCACTTCCTATGAGAAGATGACATCCTCAGATACAAGGAGACTGAGAGGCAGGTGCATTCTTTGACCTCTCTCCTCTTCTCTCTTGCCTCTGATTTATTTCATTTCCAATTCACAAGCAACATCTGTATCAGTAAAATCTGATTTGCAATTCCTTCAAGTGTGTTATAATTCACAGCTGTGGGGGCTTTTGGAGAACCGACCCACCCCTTAATGGTACTTTCTCCTTTTTATCCCTTTACAGGCTTTCTAGGTTTTGCATTTAGTTGTGGTTTTCAACACTATGCCATACCTCCTTGCTAGACTTGTGATATTTCCCAACTACAGCTCCATTTCCTCTTTCTGTCCAGGCGGTCTGTAGTATAGACTGAAGAAAAGATAACTTTTTCCATCATTCACTGACTTTCACCTAAAAGCTTTCTACATTGCTTCTCCCCTCAAATTCCTGGATTTCCTCAAAAATATAAATCTTTTTAAGGCAGGATGCTAATGCAGACTGTTTCCTTTACCTTTCGAATAAGATCCTGTTTTTTGAATAAGGCATATCTTTTTCCTTTAAATAAAGAAACCTTTATTTAACCTTTTCAGAACCCTATTCCAATCATTGGGCTTACTTCACCATGTGCCAGTGATATCTCATGGCCTAGAGAAGCAAATGTGCCTCTTTCTGTTAACTCTAGTTCCCCTTATTTGTTATTCAAACTGTACATGTGTCTAGATGGGCCTTTTTTGAATTTCCATTCCTCATCTTCTGCTTTGAAGCTACTAGCTGGGTGCATATGTAATAGTTTACTCCTTTCTCCTTTCTTGTCAGCTTGAAACTCTGGTTCCTTTTTTATCATCCTTTGCATTTTCAACTTGATAAAAAGCTAAGTTCTCCACTACAGAATTCCTAAGTGGGGGAAGTAGGAACGAGGTAAAGCTTCCATTGGGGAATTGTGGGTTTCCAGAGGCAATGATGAGAGAGAGCATTCCAGGCATGAGTGATAGCTTATATGAGTGAAGGACGTGGGAGACAGAGTGCCATGGACTGGAAAGAGCCTGTAGTCTTGTTTGGCTGCAGTTGAGAGTCTGTGGGATGGCAAGAGCTAAAGGGCAAAAACTTTTGAACATCAGGGGAGTTTGTGTTTTATCTTTGGGACAACAGGAAATCTCTGAAGAGGCAAAGAAGATTTGCTGAAGAGAGGAGTGACATGGGTAGTCCTGTGTTGTGGGAAGGTCTATTTGGCAGCTGTTGGAGGCTGGGCTGCAAATGGGAGAGAATGGCTAGAGGGAGGCCAGGTGGGCGGCTGTTGTCCAGACAAGAGGTGATAAAGGCCTGGGTGAGCATGGATGTATTGTGGAGTGAAGGGCATTGATGGAAGAGATGCAGAAGAAATAGCATCAAGATGGAAAATGATTGGCTGTGGGAATGGCAAAAGTGAAAGACTAAATTAGACTGGTACATTGTGTCTGGGTGACTAGGACACTGGTGCCTCTGGCACAAAAAGAAACTGGAGAAGGGGAAGGGGCTTGGGGAAAAAGAGGACAAGTTTTGTTTTAGTCATTTTGACTTTGAGATGTCCAAATTAAGATCATACCATCAGATTCAGACCTGGAAGTGATTTTCAATGAGTTCAAATGCCTGGATTTATAGAGGCTGACTCACCCACAAATCACTTCAATAAGCAATTATTAAGCATAGTGTCAAGCACAGTGCTTTTTAGCATAGGGGTTACATAGTAAGTGTGGGGCAAGATGTGGGTTTAAGACTTCACTAAGCTCAACACGGTAGTATAGGATATTTAATAGATGAAGAAATAAAGCTTAGGGGAAGAGAGCTGAATATGTAGATTTTGAAGTCATCTGCATAGGGTTGATATTTGAAGCTGAGCTGAGATCACCAAGAGAAGTACAGAAGAAAAGAAGAGTCTTAAAATGAAGCCCTTGAATATACCCATATGACCTGAGTTGGACATAATTGATGTTCCTGCAAAGGAAATTGAGAATTGGTCAGAGAAATAGAATGAAAATGACAGGTGTGTCACCAAACTGAGGGAGAAGATATTTTCTAAGAGGAGGGAATGACCAAGAATTTCAAAAGTTCTTCAGGCCTCAGCCAAATAATAAAATGTTAAAGGATATAATTAGGCATTTTTCTAAGGAATAAATTTAAGCTATCAATTGCTAAGTAAAAAAAAAAAAACAACACCACACTAAAACTTAGGGAAAAAATTATGCATTGCTGAGGTTCCACCTTATACCCACAAGATCAGCAAATTTAACCAAAAAGGAAAAATGACAAAATTTGACAAGAATATGAAAACAGTAGATTATTGGAATTGTGATCTATTCTAGAAAGCAACAATAATGGTGGTCCTCCTGCCCACAATTACTTTAACACTATATACCTCCAAAGAGATCAAAGATGAAAATGTCCTATATGTACAAACTTATTTGTAAGTTTTTTTTTTTCCCCAGGGTAGGCAAGAAACTGGAAACTAAGCATGGGGTAGGGAGGCAAGGGATTGTCCATGATTTGGGAAATACATGAAATAATTATGGCATATGTTGTCATGAAATATATTGTAAGAAATGGTGAAGGGAATGGTTTCAGAGAAACTTGGGAAGACTTGTCTGAACTGATGCAGACTGAAGTAAGAAGAACGGGAGCACAATTTAAACATTGTCATTATAAACATAAAAATTCAAATGACTTGAGTCTGATCAATGAAATGACCGGCTCTATTTAGCTAACCAAAATTTGCATACTTCCAGAAGACCCAGGATAAATTGTGATACAGGTTGAGACAGAATTTTTGGACATGCCCAACGTAGACATTTGTTTTAGCTGACATGTCTATTACAAGGCTTTTGATTTTCTTTTTTTGCCCTAAACCCAGTGGGCCTGGGAAGGTAGGAAGAACAGAAAATGGATTTTTTTTCCCCAATAAAAAATGAAAATTAATGAAAAAAAGCTTACTCTTCTCTTCGAGAAGTAAGGATGAAGACTAAGAAAAGGTTATTTGATTTAACATATAACTGATAATTGAAGACTTTGGAGAAAGCAGTTTTAGATGAATGGTGAGGATAGAATCCCAAAATAGAAGAGGATGAATGATAATAAATGGAGGTGAAAAAATAAAGCCTCTTATGCAAGGTTTTTCTAAGAGTTTAGATGTGAAATGAAGGAAAGACATAGGAAGATAGTTTCAGGGGACAGTGGATTTTTTTTTAAAGGATGGACATGTGGGCATGTTTATAGACATCAGGGAAGGAACCAGTTTAGAAGAGATTGAAAATTAGGGAGAGGCAATGATAGAAGGGGCAGGTTCTTAGAGATTGGAAAGGAAAATCAGGGCACAAATAGAGGCATTGGTATTGCAAAGATCACTTCCCTCTTTGAGACAGGAGCAAAGGAAGGGAGGAGGGAATGATGTTGAGGTGACTGAGTGGAATAAGGGAAAAGAAGCAGCTTGTGGCAGCCTCAGGCTTTTCAGTGAAGTTGCTGAGGAAGGAGCAGAGAATTAGTATGAGTAGCTTGAGGAACAGCTGCTATGGGGAATATAACAATGGTCAATTCTGAAAAGTAGAATTGATCAATGCAACATTGAGGTCCCATCTGAAATCATATTACAACATATAATGTACCCAATTAGCACACATATATGGCTTCCTCCAACGGATTTTTGCAACTTGAAACCAGGAGTCTTTATTGAAACTAGGATGTGATTAAGCCAGGATGTACATTCAGGACTCCCAAATCCTGCACAACATATACTACATAGGCAGCTATCTTTTTTTGTTATTGAAGGTCCATTCTTTCTGACTTTAAAATTATCTGTCCTGAAGTTCAATCAGGTGTGAATTTGTAAGTTTGCAATTTTTTTCCAGAATCACTGGGCCATTTCAGTGCTACTAATAGTATATTATTTGTGCCCATCTTCTCATAGCCCTCTAGTAGCTATTTCTCTATTATCATCTTGGTCAGTTTGATGCATCAAAATGAGTTTGGTTGTTTTGACATTTCTCTTATTAATGATTTGGTCCATTTTTTCCACATGTGTGGTGTTACTTTTATTTTTTTGAAATCCTTTGACCATCATCTCTTGTGAAATATATATTTTCTTATATTGGGGTTGATTTCCTGTATATCTTGGATATAGTCTGTTATCAGAGATGTTCAATGCAAAGATATTCCCGACTGACTGGCATCTCTTATCCAGATTTGCATTGATATAATTTGTGCAAGAACTTCTAAGAGTTTTTAGAGTCAAACTTGTTTACTTTGTTTTTGTTGACTTGTCTTACCACTTCAGTTTTGTCTTAAATCCTCTCAGTAACCAAAGTTGTGAGAGGTACCTAATTTGTTCAAGTTCTCTAGTTTTGTTACCATTTATGCTTTTATGTTTAAATCATTCATTTGGAGTTTGTTGTGGCATACAATGTAACCTAAAAACCTCTTATTTTCTGCCAACCAATACTCCAGATTTCCAGCAATTGTTGGGGGAAAGGTAATACTTTACCCTCATTGGTTTTACATTCTTGGATTGATGAAACATTGAGCTAATAGGCCTTACTTGCCTGATACATCAATATAATTTCACAACCTCTCCTACCCTACAAGGATACAAAAATACAAGTAATCAAAGTGGATGCTAAACATATTCTTGGAGAAGTTTCATTTAGTCAGCTCTAAAGCTCAACCTGACCATTCAATTCCTCTAAATAATGATTAATGACTGGTGAAAATGAAACTCTCAAATACATTATATGGTAGACTTCAGTTACTTCTGTGTGTATGGTAGAATTATGGTGAGGTTGCAGGAACTTCAGATCACCTGGTTTTAAATCTTAGCTCCATGAGTTATGCCCTACATCACAAAGAGCATGTGTCTTGAATTCTCAGAATCAGGATGGTTTTTTTAAATGCCTTATCTCTCTGGACTGATGAAATAATATATGGAAAATACTTTATAAATCAGAAATCTATACAATGAACTCATTATGTTAATGCTCAAGGTCACCATCTGGCCCTCTGAATTATTTCTAGGTATACTTATTTCAGTCAAGACAAGTTCTGAAAAACAAGTCTCGAAGATGAAAAGGATTAATTTTGAACTGTCCATGAAAATTCGGCAACTTGAATCTAACCACTCTGAAAAGGTAAGATAGATGACTGATAGCTTCAACAGTAACTAGACTTATGCACTTTAGAGATGTTCAGAATGTAAAGTTGATCTTTGTTTTTGAAACAGGAACAAGAAATTGAAAGACTTAACAAACTCCTGAAAGATAATGGACATCTTGAATGGCTGAACTATGCAATATTTGTCTAACCACATGGAGAGGAAATTTCTTATTTGACAAAATGGCCTTTGTACGTGTCAGTGAAACATCCTGGGTATCTCCAGGATAATTTCTAGAAATGATCTCAAGCCTTCACTTAATTTGTTCTCGGATCTGATTATGTCCAGATGTAACATAATTCCTTCTAAGAGTTATCTTTTTTCCTTGATGTGATAAGAGACTTCCCTTGATATCAAATGTTTCATAAGCTACATTTTCTCATTTTCCGAACTCTAACCTTGCTTGAATTTGAATACTATAACTCAATGAGTTTGTGTAAAAATTAAATAAAAAATTTTTAGTTTATTTTTAATACACATTGTTTTATTTTGTTGGGAGAGAAAAATCAGAGCAAATGGGAAAAACGATGGGAGAAATAAAAAAAAAAAAACCCAGAAAAAAGAAGTGAACATAGCATGTATTGATTTATATTTGTCTCCTTAGTTCTTTCTCTAGTTGCTGATGGCATTTTCTGTCCAAAGTCTATTGGGATTGTTTTGGATCACTTAACTACAGAGAGAAATCAAGCCTTTCATAGTTGATCATTGCACTTTCTTGCTTTGTTGTGTACCATGTATTCATGGTTCTGCTTGTTTTACTCAGCATTGGTTCATGTAAATCTTTCCAAGCCTTTCTATAATTTGCTGGTTCATCATTTTATATAGAATAATATTCCCTTGCCTTCTCGTACTACAACTTGTTCAGCCATTCCCCAATTGATGGCATCCACTCCTTTTCCAATTCTTTGCTACCACAAAAAGAGCTGCTACAAACATTTTTTAACATGTTGGGTCCTTTTCCTTCCTTTATGATTTCCTTGGGATACAGACCCAATAATAGGACTGCTGGGTTAAAGGGTATGCATAGTTTTATAGCCATTTGGGCATAGTTCCATATTGCGCTCCATAATGGTGAGGGCCATGCTGGTGGTATCAGCAGAAAGGCTCCTGCACAGAATGACGGGTGACGTGTGTAATGCCCTGGAAACATTTCCAAAGTGCTTTTGGATCACGGTAGGCACATCTTTCCCTTGCAAAGTTGGTAAGAGCTTTTCCCTGGAACTTCAGGAATTGTCACCATCAGCTCAGAGGGAAAGAAAGGGACAGAGAAAAGGGCTGGCAAAGGGCCTGTAGCTACTGAAAGCATTTTGGCCCCTGTCCCATCTTCAGTGCTCAGCTTCAGGCACTTGGAGGTGACTTCTGGGGTTTCACTTGCTGCCTAAGAAGCTCAGCATGCTGAGAAGCTAGCAAGAGGACCTCCTGCAACTGAGGGAGGAAAAGTCCCCACATTCAGCTTCTTGGAAGGAAAGTGGCCAAGTCTTGAGCTTGCAAGGTCATCAGAAGCTAGTAAAGGGGCAGGAAGATTGGGAGGGGGTGGTGGTGGCAAGAACTATGGGCAATTCTCTCACTAATTATCAGCCCAAGTGATCAGTGTCCAAGCAGAGTTAGGACTTAGTCATTTTTCTCAGTACAATGACCTGAGCAAAACCCCACCTTCAAAGGGGATGCTGAGAGCTCCAGTGTGAACTGGCAAACGCTGTTCTAGCTCTCTCTAGAGAGAGTTCTCTCTCTGTTACAGACTGAATTGTGGGAGACAACTGTAGGAGAGAAGTCACATAGCAAGGCTGGCCTCTTAGGCAGAGACAGAGAACTTGTCTCCAGGGACAGAGGCAGACCCACATTCCTTACAGCTTAGCAGAAGAAGGTGGGAAGGAAAAGACACAGGGAGTCAGGGGGCCCAGAAGAGGTATCGATCCCATGAAGCTCATGGGCAGTTTTGGATCAAAAGTGCTCAGTGTGGGTGACATCTAGAGCCTAAGGATGTCAGCTGCTTGCCTGCTGACAGCATGGAACACTGGATTGTAAAATCTAGGGATTCCGGGCTTCGGTCAGTCACAGACATGTGAGGGTTTTTACTCTGTCCCAGATTGGGCAAGAAGCTAGAGATAGAAAAGAAAGGCATTGGTTTTGTCTGTGACTGGGCTCAGTCCACTTCTAAGTCCTGTGGCCCTGGAACAGTCAAGAGGCTGACCAGAGACTTCTGGGTCCCATTGAAATGGTCTACAGGCTATAAAACTCATAGATGGCCAGACATGGAAGAAAGGACCCTCAGCAGTTTAATGCAATCTCTGCAGTTGCCTGAAAAGGATGAAGCCCAGGGGGAGACTTGCCTAAGGTCATGGTTAGAGGCGGAGCCAGACCTAGAAGCCAGAGCAGGTTTCCTGATTCTCAGGTTACTGTGCCTGTTAGAATAGTGCCCTGCCCCTGCCCCCAGGCACCCATTCCTGCAAATTCTGGACTGGAGAATTTCCAAAAGAAGATACATATTGTGGGAAGTTTTGTCCCATCAATAATTTTTTCAGTCTTTTTGCAAGTAGTTGGCAATTGAGTGTTGTATTCAATCTTTCAGAAAGAAAAGATATTAACCTGCTGACAATTATGGTCAATAGACCATTTTTAATGCTGAAATCCCTAACTATATACCTCAGGTTGAAGTCAGTTCTTGCCAAATTTCCAACTGAACAGGAGGCTTTGAATACTGCTAGTGCAGCAAAGCTGCTGGTTTTATGCTAGCTGAGATTTACAAGGCCAGGAGTTTGTGGCTCATGTAAAAGGTGATGGGAATTTCCCAGGTGGCAAGAGCAGGTTTTCCCCCAGGATTTCGAGATCTATTCTCCATCTATATAAAAGAAAAACATGTTGTCCTGTGACATCATAGTAGGTTCCCTCTCTTAGTTATTGTCAGAATCCTCCTTAATAGGCTGATCCTTCACCTGGGAGATGGTCATATACCTGAGAGCCTCTTTGGCTTTAGAAAGGGCTGAGGAATGGTCATTTGATGTTTGTTGCTCAACTCCAGAAGAAATGCCAGGAGCATAACAGAAGTTCATATACAATGTTTATTAATCCAACCAAGGTGTTTAATACTCTGTTGCAAAGATTTGTACAACATTATGGTAAGATTTGGTTGTCCAGAAGAAATCCATCAGAATTATATATCATTCATTTTCATGACAGCAACCAACATTTGCACAGGTTCCAGATGATGGACAAAACTCTTGCATTTTACCAGTCACCAAGGGGGAAATAGGGCTGTTAATTTGCTCCTGTGCTTTTTATGATGTTTTCAGTGATGTTGGCAGTTTCAATGAGGGTTAAATGACATCAGGGTTAGCTACTACACTGACATTTAACTTGAAAAGGCTACAATCCAATACTAAAGTGGAGGGAAAATTGGTGTAGAACTTTTTGTTTGGGGATGATTGTGTTCTTAATGCAGCTATGGAGGCCAAGTGCAACAAAATATGCTTGTATTAATTTTGGCCTGAGAATGAACACAAAACAGGTTTTCCACCAGGATAGCATCACAGCATTCATCCATGGAACCACTGGTTATAACAAATGGTGAAATTCTGAATGTAGTGGACAATTTCAGTTACCTTGGTAATATACTTTCCAGGGATATATATGCATTGCCAGAGCTAGCTCAGGATTAGGGAGGAGAAGTGCTGAAAAGAGGAGGTATTAGTCTGCATACAAAGCTGAAGGTCTACAGAGTCATGCTGACATTGTCATAATATACTTGTGCAGTCTGGACAATCTGCCATCGCAGTGCCAAGCAACTGAATCACTTCCATTTAAATTGTCTTAGAGGGGCAGCTGGGTGGTGCAGTGGATAGGGCCCCAGTCCTGAAGTCAGGAGGACCTGTTCAAATTTGGGCACAAACAACACGTCTCAGCTGTGTGACCCTGGGCAAGTCACTTAACCCCAATTACCTCAGTAGTAAAATAAAAATAAATTGTCTTAGAAAGATCCTGAAAGTCACCTGACAAGATACTGGACACTAACTTTTTTTGTCAAGTTGAACTGCCAAGCATTCAAACCCTGCTGGAGGGAGTGCAACTTCTATGGGCTGGCCATACTCTTCGAATGTCAAACGTTTCTTTGCTTAAAAGAGAGCAAGGCAAAATGCTCCCACTTAGGAGGTTAGAAGAAACAATACAAGGATATTCTCAGGTTCTCTCTGAAGAACTTCGAAATCATGGCATGAGACCATGCAGCATGGTGTGTTTGCATCAGAGAAGGCACTGTATTCCATGGGTAGAGTAGAGTTAAAATAACTCAAAAGAAACATGGAGATGCACAAATTAAAGACATAACTCCAAACGTTTATAAAGACTATTTGTGCCAATCTGTGATAGAGCCTTCTGGGCTCCTATTTTTCTGATCTGCTGCAGTCAGACCCACTGTCTCTTGACCCCAAGATGGTGATATTATTTTGGTCCTCTTAGAGAACAAAGGACAAAACCTAACCAACATAAAGGCCAAAGACAAGAAGCATCCAGGATGAAGGAGCAAACAAAAGGTGAACTTGAATACAAAGAGCTACCAAGGCAACAAGATAGCTTAAAACACAAACCCAGAAAAAGAACATACTTGAGCTATCTATAAGCAAAGCCTCAGAGAAAAATGAGGATCAAACAAAAGCTTAATTCATAGAGGTAAAGAAATGGTTATTTTTAAAGTTTTAAAAAACCAAAGAAAGGAAGGAAGGAAGAAAGAAAGAAAGAAAGAAAGAAAGAAAGAAAGAAAGAAAGAAAGAAAGAGAAAGGAAGGAAGGAAGGAAGGAAGGAAGGAAGGAAGGAAGGAAGGAAGGAAGGAAGAAAGAAAGAAAGAAAGAAAGAAAGAAAGAAAGAAAGAAAGAAGAAAGAAGAAAGAAGAAAGAAGAAAGAAGAAAGAAGAAAGAAGAAAGAAGAAAGAAGAAAGAAAAAGAAAGAAAGAGAGAGAGAAAAAGAGAGAAAGAAAGAAAATTGACAGCTTGGTTAAAAAAAATAGAAAAGCTTACTTTAGAAAATAACTATTTGGGGCAGCTAGATGGCGCAGTAGATAGAACACGGGCCTGCCGTCGGGAGGATCTGAGTTCAAATGAGGCAAGTCATGTCACTGTTAACCGCCTCAGAGCCTTCATCAGTAAAATGGCGATAACAGCCCCGACCTCCCAGGGTTGTCATGAGGATTAAGTGAGATATCTGCAAAGGGTTTAGCCTAAGTAATTCACAAATGTTCACCGACTTGGGTTTGCTTTGGGGCCAGCTGAGAGTGATAGTGACATTTAGACCGCTAGCCCCTTGCCCACGTCATGGCCCCGGAAACTCACAGCAGCCACCGGGTAACGCCGCGCTGCGGGCATCAGTTGGCCATTCACCCCCATTTTACACACGGGACACACAGACTGTGATTAAGGAGCCCAAAGGCCCGCTCCTGCCTCGGACACTCCTGTGGCCACACTTGCCTTCTCCAGGCCTTGACTCCCTGTCACAAGGGAACAGGGCATGCAGAGCTCCGAGCTCCCCAAAGCGGCGGCCCTTGGCCGTTGGCAAGTCAATGAGAAGTTCGGGAGCTCTGCATTACAGTCTAGGGTGGGGAGGGGTAATGGACAGAGGATCACAAATCCCAGGGGGTAGCTTCATCCTGCCCGCCTTCCTGGGGGCGGGGCCCGCGCAGGGGCTGGGGGGTGGGGGAGGGAAGATAGAGAATGAAGCGAGAGGAGGCGGGGCTGAGCCTCAAGTGAGGGCTGACGGACGAAGCACCCGAGTCAGGGGGAGGAGAGGTAAAAACCGAGAAACAGTCGTGGGGGTGGGGCCTGTGCCTTGACAGAGCTGGGAAGAGTGGATGAAGGGACTTGTAATTGGTGGAAGCTGAGAGGGCGGGGCCTATGTTTTTTGTGGGGGCGTGGCTTATTGCTAGACCAGCGAATAAAAGAGAGAAAATACTGTGGGGCGGGATTTCCTTCTTGAGGAGTGCAGAGTAAAAAGGATCGAAGGGAAGCATAGAGAGAGCCGGGATTACAAAGATCGAGGAGGCGAGCGTTATTCATTAGAATAGGGAGGAAACGGACTGACTGAGGAAATGGGACTTACTCCGGACAAACCGGAAAAAAGGGAAAGGGGACTAGAGGGGAAAGAAAGGGGAAAGGGGCGGGGTCTCCTCCCTGTCCGGTATCGGAATGGGAGCAGTGGGCAAGCACGAGGGGGGCGGGGCCTTGGCGGTGGCCGTTGGCGATTGGGAGCGTCGGAGGGCGGGCCCGAGTGTGGGCGGGGCTTCCAGTTTGAAGAAAAGCGCTGTGGCTGTGGCTTGGGAGGCGGCGATGTTCTCGGTTCTGTGTACGGCCGCCTGGTGGCCCGGGTCCTACTGGACGGCCCTTCGCAGACCGACCCCCGGGCGGGCGGCGGCGGGGACTACGGGCTGGGGACGGCCGGCCGCGGCTTCGGCAAGGACTTCCGCCAGGGCGTCTGCTTACGGGGACGCCGCCCGCCTCGTGGCCCGCCATCGGCCCGCCGACGTGCTGGGTGAGTCGGAGCCCGGACTGTGATCGGTCCGCGCCATCTCCATCCTCCGCGCCGGCCCCTCAAGGGCATCGGGGACGCGACGTCCGGCGTGCAGGCCTTGCGGACGGCCGCCCTGCCCCGGAGAGAGCGGCTGTCGGGTCATGGGTGCCTGGGGCCTAGGCCGCCCGCCCCTGGACCGTGTCCGACCTGGGCAGCCACGAGGTGGTGGCGAGAGGCGAATCGAGAGCCGGGGCCGGGAGCTCCTCGGAGGCTTTTCCTGGCGGGGTCTGGCCGGCGTGGGCTCCTTGGAAGCGCCTCGCAAGCGGAAGCATTTCTTTGTCAAGAGAAGAACGCGCGACTTTGAACTTGGGTGTCAGTCAGCTGCCACTCCAGGGGGGAGTCGGGGTGGGGAGCCCCCTGGGCTTCAGAGGCGGCAGAAAAGTTTAGACTGCGGAGGAATATCGCTGCAACTTCCCCCCCTTTCAGTCTTTTCTTACTTTCAGTTTTATGTTCAGACTTTCAAATGCGGCATTTTAGTTAGGAGTGTCTAATTCTTTTTCTAGGTTTTTTTTAGTTGCATGCCCACTTCATTGATCTTCTTTTTATCTGTTTTATTCATGTAAGCATCTAGAGAGATAAGATTTCCCTTAAGAACTACTTTGGCTGAATCCCATAAATTTTGGTATATTGTCTCATTGTCATGTTCTTGAATGAAATTATCCATTGTTTCCATGGGTTTGTAGTTCACCCACCCACCCACCCACTTAGGATTGCATTATTTAGTTTCCAATTAATTTTTTGGGGGGGTCTACTTTTCCATGGCCCTTTATTACAAGTAATTTTTATTGCATCATGATCTGAAAAGAATGTATTTACTGTTTCTGCCATTCTACATTTGATTGTGAGATTTTTATGCCCTAATACACGGTCAGTTTGTGTAGGTTCTATGTACTAAGAGAAAAATATTTTTGTTTTTGCTCTCATTCACTTTTCTCCAAAGGTCTGTCATCCCTAACTTTTCTAAAATTCTATTTGCCTCCTTAACTTCTTTCTTGTTTATTTTGTGGTTCCATTTATCTGTTTCTGATGGAGGTTGAGATTTCCCCTCTAGTATAGTTTTGTTGTCTAATTCTTCTTGCAACACTCTTAACTTCTCTGGGAATTCGGATGCTATGTTATCGTTTACTTTTTTCTGTCTTAACCCAGTGCATAATCATAATGGCTTGTCCATAACATACACATTCATACCCCAGAGTAAATTTCCTTTCTATAATTCTGTCAAGTTAAAAAAATTGTACATATGAACTAGAAATCCTTTTTAATCTGCTGTCTTGCTTTGTGCCTTCTCTCTCTCTCTCTCTCTCTCTCTCTCTCGCTACTGTCTCTATCTCTGAGTCTCTCTCTCACTCCTCCCTGCCCCCCCTTAAATTGAAAGATCAGTCTCAATATGCCAGCCCATTGTGCATAATCTGGACAGTGACAGGGACTTTTCACTATCTTATTTACGTTGGCATTGTGCTAGTTTTCAAAGCAGTTGTGACTTGGGATGTTGAACATCTTTAAAAATCTAAATTAAGCTTGTAGGAGCTGTAGTAAAACAATACAATGGATGGGAATATACAGCAAAGGAGGGGGGAACTAGATTTGTGTCCAGAACAATTGATCAGATTCATGTCCAGGCTTTGTCACTTTGGATTTTTACATCTGTGACTTAATCTCTGTGTCATGCAGAACCTGAATTTTCTCATGTATGAAATATAGAAGTTCAATTAGCTGACTTATAAAGTACTTTTCAGATGAATCTCCTGTAACAACATAATGGGACAATGAGGTTGAGAAGGATATGCAACTGCAAATGTCAGAAGCTCCAGGGCCAGCATCTGTGGCTCCTATTGCAGAGAGAAGCACTAGCAGTGTTCCAAGAGAAGTCCCTCCAAAGATCAGGACTGTGTTGAGAAAGCGATTCAAGTCAAAAAAGTTTCAGGTAAGTGCCACCGAGAGTCAGACCAGCAGGATGGAGGGAAAGAATCTAGATCTGAGAGTCACATCTTGGCTGTTGATCAGTGGCATGCCTTGTCTGAGCTTTAGTGACTATAAAGTAGGAACAATAAACCTGTTTTCCCTTATTTTGTAAGGCTATTGAAATTAGAAAATCAGATGAGAGCTGTAAATTTTTTAAAAGCTCTGAGCATTCAAAGGTATTTTTATTGCTAGTATCACAATGATAATAATTATTAGAAAAAGAGGGAAAACAAGAAAATAAACAAATTACCAGATCTGGAACTGGCCTTAGTACAAGGAATGTTAGAGGAATGAGGGACTTTAGAATAGTATTTGCTAGGACTGGGAGGGGCCCTAGAACAGGGGATGTCAGGACTGGGAAAGGCCTTGAACCTAAAATGTTCCAGTCTGAAAGAACATCATGACACTGAATATTGTTGTTGGGAGGCCCCTAGGATGAGGAAAGCTGAGACACTTAAGAGGAATGGAAAATAAGGGGCCTTAGATGTGAGCTGGGAAGTTAATACCCAGAGAATGCTCTGTGAGGCTGAGGAACCATGAAGGAGTTGTCAGGATTGATTGCTGAACAGTTATTTTTGTGATCCTGCTCACAGGCCCCTAGGCATGTATGCTGCTAGAAATAGAAATGAACCCAGTTCCCCGGATTGTGCAGATGTCACTGCCCTTGTACCTGGGGGTGGGAAGCAGCCTCGTTCCTGTCACTGTCATTGTTCAGGTTTTCCTCCTCCCGGGGCCCACCAAGAATCCATTTCTGTCAGGGATGGGTCCCTCCCTCCTGTGGCTGTGACAAGCAGAGAATCACGGTATTAGCTCGGAAAGGGTAGCCCAGGGCGGCCATCTCTATCCCCCCAAGTCCCAGGCTCAGTGAGCCAGTGCTCTCACATCTGGCCAGGGGAGCTCACCCTTCCCTGGGGGGCTTCATTCCTCAAGCCTGGCAGAGAAAGAAAGGGAAGGAAGGAGGGAGAGAAACAAAAAAGGGGGGGGGGAGAAGGTGGAGAGAATCAGAGAAAAGAAAGGAGAAAAGGAGGAAAGCAGGAGAGAAACAGAAGCAGAGAGAGCAAACGAGAGAGTACATTTAGTGTTTACTATGTGCCAGGCCCTGTGTTATGAGTTAAGGAAACAAATAGAAGCAAAAAAGGCAGTGGCTGCCCTCAAAAAGCTTTCCTTCTAATGAGGAAATAATGGGAAGCTGGAAAGGAGGCAAGGAAGGCTTGAGGGGGAATGCTTCTTCCCCAAGAAGAAGAGGGGTTCTCTGATTGAGCTCTAAATCCCCAATCAACCATCCCCTAAGCTATTTCTATGTTGCTTTAAACTTTTCAACGCACTTCCTTTATAGGCATCCTGTGAGCTGGGTAGGGATCCTTATGTCCACTTTACAGATGAGGAAACTGAGGCACAAAGGCAAAAGGTCTCAAAGCTGGCATATGTGAAGGGCAGGATTTGAGTACAGGCCATTTATGATCCCCAGTCTACCACACTTTGATCTCCCCATGCTGCCTCAGTTTCCTGATCTGACCCACTCCTTGAGGTAGAAAAGACCCCAGCTGCCATCTAGTCCCAGCTATGCCTCACTGGCCCATCCAGCAGATGGCTCTCCAATCTTAGCTTGAAGTTCTCTTGTGGCCTGCCTCCTGAGGCATGCTGGGTAAGACCCACAGTTAGGGAGTTCTCCCTGCCATCCAGGCAGGAACCCGTGCACTGGGGAGCGATGCTCCTGGGGCTCCTTCCTGGGACCGAGCAGGAGAAATGCCTCTTCCAGGGAACAGTCTTGAGGTCCTTGAATCAAATCCATCAGCAATTATTCTGGACCCTCTCTGTGTCACGGCCTAGGGACTTGAAGAAAAGGGAGTTAGGGCTGTCCATCTGTTGCCTTGCAGCCTCCATCTTTCCTGTCCCCTGTGCCTGCCTGTAAGGTGTAGAGCAGGGGGAGGCGGGGAGCTTTAGTGGGAAAGGGGTACAGAGAGAGGGTAGCTGGCTGACAGCACGCCGGACCTGGAGTGAGGAAGTACCGAGTTCAAATCCAGCCTCAGATATTTCCTAGTTGTGTGAACCTGAGCAAGTCACTTCACTACTTCTGCCTCAGTTTCCTCATCTGTGAGATGGGGAGAATAGCACCTACCTGCAAGGGTTGTAGTGGGAAGATGTTTGTCAAGTGTTTGGCTCATTGCTGGCACATACAGGAAGGATAGAAATCCTTATTTCCTTCCCTCCCAGCTAGGGATAGGCAGGCAGGGTTGTGGGAAGACTTTCTGAGGAATGAGTAGATGTGGGCAGACAGGAGAAAGCCAGTGGAGAGGGAGGGATTGAAGAGCTTAGAAAGAGAAGGGTCATGGAGGGTGATTAGGGAAAGCGAGAGGGAGGAGTTCAGAGCAGATTGGGATCCGATTGCCCCAGAGGGAGCCCAGAAAGCTTTCCTGGAAGGAGGAGGACTTGGGCTTCTGTCACAGAGGCTGCAGGTGGCCCAGGCTGCCAGCTCCCTCCCAGACAGCAGAAGTGTGGCTCCTTTCTCTGTAGGCCCTAGAGGGAGTGCCCAGGTGGTATCAGCCAGACATTGTGCCAACTTGGAAGCTCTCCTGCTCCTACCTCCGTTTTCTGACTTAGGGTTTGTTTGTTGTTGTTTTTTTCAATCTAAAATGATTAATTCAATGTCCATTAACAAAAACAAGGTCAAATGACCCAAAGTGTAAAACTGAGATTGTTTGAAAATTTCCTGTAAAAAGAGTGTTATTCATAAAAACAAACTGATGTCTAAAATTTCATTATTCCTTCCTGATTCCTTCTGCCATTTTCTGTAGCACAGCAATCTGTAATATTTAATAAAAAATACTATTTGCTATGCATTTCATTTGTAATAATGTCTTTATTATGTAACAAATATATTTTAAATATACAATTATATATACACATGCTTATAATTGGAGGGTTTACAAAGATCTTCACATACATTATTTCAGCTCTATATTAAGCCTTTGACCTAGGTTCTATAATTTTACAGAGCTGGAAAATGTGACATGTTATTTGCCGATGCTGTCAAAAATGGCCAAGAATCCTGCTGTATTCCATGGTTGAACTCTTAAGCTACTTCCAGTTCTTTTAGATGTAAATAAAGCAACTATAAATAGCTGAATAGACAGGTCTGTTTTTTTATCTTTTAATGATACCTTTATGTATAATCCCAGAAGTGGGATCACATGGCCATGTAGCAGGTTCAATTTGGTTATTCTGATTGTACATCCAAGGGTTCTTTTTGTGCTTCTGAATCAAGTTTGTAACAGTTCATGTTTCTCATCACTCTTATAGTGTTCCTGTTTTCCCACAGTCCTGCCAACATTGAGTTTTATTCTTTAACTGATTTGTCCACTGTGAGAGCTGTAGGAATATCTCAGAGTTGCTTTAAGTCACATTCTCTCGCTAGAAAAGATTTCGAACTTTTTTTTCAGGGGCTTGTTGGAGTAATTTATGGGTCCCCCCCCCACTTTTGGGGAATAATTTATTCATATTTTGTTTGCCTACAGCTAGAAGGCACAGTAAATAGAGAATTGGGGCCTAGAGTCAAGAAGCTCAGATTTCACATGTAACCACAGACACTTGCTAGCTAGGGTTAGAAACAATGAACAACAACCAATCTTTTAATTCCCATGCTCTTATATATAGAAGAAAGTGTTATTTGATTTCTTTTTTGGTTATATGTGAACATTCATTATTTTTTTTTTCCAAAACATTTCTTTATGAATCATGTTGAGAGATAAAAATCTGAACAGAAGGGGAATAAAGTGTTCATAGCATGTGTTTATTTACGTTCAGTTTCTATATTTCTCTCTCTGGATGCAGATAATTTTCCATCCAAAACCGGAGGAGAAAAGGGGAAAAAAAGGTATGGGCTGGGTAGAAGAGAGGGCAGAAGTACTAAAGGGATTAAGAGAAGGGAGGAGGAGTGATAGAAGGTAGTGCAGGAGAGGGTAGAGTGAGTTAGAAACAAATCTGAGGGATTCTGAGGGATAGGGTGGAAAGAACAAAAGTATATACAGGGCAGAAAATAGGATGGAGGGAAATACATAGCTGGTAATCATAACCGTGAACATGAATGGGATGAACTCTTCCATTAAAAGAGAAGCAAATAGAATGGATTAAAAAACAGAATCCTATAATATGTTCTTTAAAAGAAACACATTTGAACCAGAGTTACGTACAGAAGAAGCATAAGGCTTGAGCAGAATTTACCATGCTTCAGTTGAAGGAAAAGAAAGCAGGGGTAGCAATTGTGATCTCAGATAAAACACAAGTAAACAGCTAATTAAAAAAGATAAGGAAACTACATATTGTTAAAGAAGTAGTATCAATAAAAATGTATATGCATCAAGTGGTAATGGCATCCAAATTCTTAGAGAAGTAAAGCTGATGAGTGGAAGAAATAGACAGCAAAACTATACTGGTGGGGGACTTCAATCCCTGCTCCCCTTAGAATTAGATAAATGTGACCACAAAAGAAGAAAGAAACTAGGGAGGTTAATAGAATCATAGAAACCTTAGATGTGATAGACCTCTGGAGAAAACTGAATAGAGACAGAAAGGTATATACGTGATACCTACAGAAAAATGGACCATATATTTAAAAATCTCACATTCAAATGCAGAAAGGCAGAAATAATAAACACGACATATTTTCATTGTGAAGAGTTTAAAACAATTTCTATCCCTCCTCTTCCCTTACCGTAGGTTTTCGTTGTGACCCTGGTATTGGTGGATATCATAATGGTGTTTATGGAAGCGTTGCTAGACTTGAAAATCTTAGAACCAGATAAAAAGAATTATGCTTCCAAGGTAAAGCTTATTTTTCTTTCCGTGTTCTAGCCAGCTCTCTATTACATTCACTTCATGTCCCAAGGTACCCCCAGTAATACGTCCCACAGTCTTTCCAACACGGAAAGTACTTGACTAGGTACTTGACTAGGACTTTCTTATCAAGGGCTAACCTTGGAGCCTGGAAGACCCAAGTTCAAATCCTACCTTTGATGCTTATTAGCTGTGTGATGGTGGACAGGTTGCCTGATGGGATGTGAGACCCTTTCAGTTGTAAGGCTATAACTCTTAACTTCTCAGCGCCCCCTGGCAACTGTCTAGGGCTGTGGGGTGTGTGGTGTGGGTAAGGGGAGCTCTGATCCACGACTGAGGAAATCACTCTTCCCCCCTCCTACCCTTCCAGCTTCCCTCTTCTCCCCACCCCACCTAGATAAGTGTCCCAACTGACTTTGTGCAGCCTCAGCCCCTGGATAAATCTGAAGGCCTCATTGTGAACCCTGACTGTGGAGGAGGGGAGGGGGGAAAGGGCCAGAGTAGCTGCAATGGAGGCTGTCAGCAGGGGGTGAAGGTGTAAGCACACTGGAAAGGTAAGAAGGGGGCAGGCTATGGAGGCTTTATGAGGCAGCTGGAGGATGCTCAATTTGGTCCTGGAGAAGAGAGTACTCCAGGGGTCACAAAGCAGGGGAGTGCCACTGTCAGATCTGCACTTGAGGAAAATAATGGACTGGAGTGTGGAGGGACCTGAGGCCAGTAGACCCTCCCAGAAGCCACTGCAGCGGGAAGGGGCAGCAGTGTCAGAGAGAAGGGGGTGACTGGGAAGGATGTTGCAAAGATAGAAATGACAAGACTTGACAATAAATGGGATATTTGGTGACTGTGAGTCCAGGATTACATTGAGATTTTGGATTAGATGACTAGCTGCTGGATGGAAAGAATTTGGAAGGGGAAAGATGTTTTATTTTAGTTTTATTTTAGAAATGATAAGCATTTCTTATGTCTTCCAAGCATCCATTTGAATGTCCAAGAGGCAGCTGGAGTTGCATGATTCTGCATGAGAAGAGTAGAGAGACTATGGCTGGATGTATTGATCTGGGAATCTTGTTCATAGATTTGGGAGCTGATGAGATCCCCAAGCAAGATAATAGAGAGGGAAGCAGAAGGGAGCTTAGAATCCAGTCTAGGAGGCCAGCTACAACTGTGACCTGAATGAGAAGGAGCTGTCAGCCAAATGAGAGGAGCCAGGAGAAAGCAGTGTCAGGAGAAGAGAATCATTGAGAAGGAGGTGATCAGCCATGTCAGCTCCTGCCAGGGAGCCAGGGAAGGTCAGCACTGAGAAAAGGCCGTTTGAAGAGATGGGTGGTGATGTGGGAAAGAAGTTTCAGTTCAATGATGACGTCAGAAGCCAGAATGCAGAAAGGTGGAAAGGGCGTGAAGACAGATTGGAGGTGACTTTCCCAAGAAATATAGATGACGAAAGGAGGTAACGTGGAACAAATGAATGTTTTTCTGAGGATGGAGTGGTGACATGGTAACAAATGTAGTGGAAACAAAGCCAGCCTCAAACCTAGGACAAATGAATTCAAATTCCCACTTCTGAATCCTGGCTGTGTGACCATGACCAGATCCCTTAACCTCTCAGTGTTCTAGGATATTGCCTAAGTTTTTAAATTACAGAAAAAGTGCCAGCCTGCATTAAAGGGAGTTTCTCTGCCTGGGACTTTCCTATACTAGTGAAATCACAGTCCACACACGCTCCCTTCTCTATGCAGGACATTGGGGACAGAAATAAAACAATCCCTGACCTACTCCATTCTTTATTCATGTTCTACTCTTAGAGAGTGTCTGTCCTCAGTGGATCATAGAACTAGAGCTAGAAGAGACCCATCCAATAAATCTGACATTTCTATTAAAGTGTCTGCTGTGTTCCTGGGAGAGACAGAGAGGCAAACATGGTCCCTGCTCTCCAAGGTCCCAAGGGGGACTCATGTGCATGTATCTTTACAACTCTGAGTCCAACCCTCACTCCTCATCACCCATTTTACAGCTTAGGAGATGGAGATCCAGGCAGGGGGCAGTGATTTGCTCAAGATCACACAACTAATAAGCATCAAAGCCTACATTTAAACTCTAGTACCACACCACCACTACCACTCCTTGATCTATTACTTACTACTATTACTATTGCTACTAACATCTATTGTTATTGTTGCTACTATTGTTATTGTTACTATTGATGCTATACTACCACTACATTAACAATTATTGTTTTACTACTGTTATCACTACTGCTACTGTTACTGTTACTACTACTACTGCAGCATACTGCTACTACTGTTACTACTACTCTTGCCACCACCACCACTATTATTAATACTACAAGTAGTACTAGTATTTAATTTCATGACTTTTATTATTACTACCACTAATAGTATTATGACTATCACTAATATTACTACCACTACCATGAGTAGTGTATCACTGACAATACTACTAATTTTTTAAATGCTGTAAAAATCTTGTCTTCTTTGATTCCCACAACAACTTTGGGAGGTACATACTATTATCCCCTTTTTTATAGGAATCTGAGTGAGACAGTGGTAGTGATTTGTCTAGGATCCCACAGCTAGTATTTATCTAAGGCTGTATTTGAACTCAGTTCTTCCTGTCTCCAGATCCATCACTGTCATCCACTTCACCTAGCTTCCTGTTTGTGGTTTTTGTGTAGTTCCATGGTGTCTTGAATGGAAAGGAAAACCTTATTTACATTAGACAACTCAACCCACAGAGGCAAGAGCACAATAATGAGTAGCCATGCAGGGTAAAACTGAGAATTCCTATCACCAAAATAGCCAAGGAGATGCAGAATGAAAGATAGAGATGATGGAGAAGGTTTCTTAGATCTGGACTTCTTAAACATTTTCTACTTGTGACCCTTTTTCACTTGAGAAATTATGTGCCTCTGGGTATATAGATATATAAATTAAGTTTACAAATAAAACATTTACTGATAATCATGATTTCATAATCTCCACATTCAGTTATGAGATCCCACATGGGGGGATAACCCAGAGTTTAAGAAACTGGGTCCTAGAAGGAAGTACCTTTTTGTTTAAAAATTATTAAAGCTTTTTATTTTCAAAACATATGCGTGGATAACTTTTAACATCCATTCTTTCAAAACATTGTGTTCCAAATTTTTTCCCTCCCTTCTCTCCACCCCTTTCCCTACATGGCAAATAATCCAATACATGTTGAACATGTGCAATTCTTAAATTGAATTTACATCTTAAAGGAGCACTTTATATGAAGTGCTTAGAGGAAGCCCTAAAATAACATTGGCCATTCCTTTTAACTTTTACCTTGAAGTGAGAGTATCTTTGGAGTTGCACGGAGCATGAGAATTCATTTTATCAACAGAAAAAAAGCAGACATAGAAGTTCCCAATAGTCATGCCAGTTGTTAAGTGGGAGTCCCTCTTGTTGAAAAGAATTAACAGAAAATCCATTACTAGCTACGGGCTGGACCATGTTTCAGAGCAAAAGGAGAATTTCCTCTAATGTCCCAATTCTCATTCCTCAAAAGTGGTAGGAAGTCGACCCAGGGCTTTTGAAAGCAACTGTTATGACTTCTGAGACTAGCCTAGCTAATATCTTTTTTTATATCACCTTATTTTCAAATATATGACTCTTCACTATTCAGCCAACATCACTTTATAAAAAGGCTTAGTTTAACAAAACCATCAAATAAATCAGTCACATATTAATAATTATAAAAATTTTATAATTTTAAATTTAAAATTTTTTTTTGTGGCCGTTCTTTGTATCTCCCATGTTTAGTATATCGTCTGGCACATAGTAGATGTAACTGCTTGTTGACTGACTACGTTGCTGTAGTTTTTGTTTCCCTGGTTCTGCTCATTTTACTCTATATTAGATCATTTACATTTTTCCATAATTCTCTGAATTCCTTATTCATCATTTATTTAGGCACAGTAACATCCCAATCCTTTGGGGAAATGGTCATTCAAGTTTCTCTACATAAATGTACACAGTGATATCTCAGATTAGCTAATTTCAGAGAGGCTTATCACCAGGTTGACCACAGATTGATCAAAGGCAATCTGCTAAATTGTTTTTTGATAATGACTCGGCACTTATTTGATGGAGCATTTCATATGTCATGTCATTTAAGTTCCATAGCCTTGCAGTGTAGTTAGTCAGTAAACTTTTATTAAGTAGCTACTGTGTACTAAGTACTTAGCTAAACTCTGGAGATTAAAAAAAAAAAAAAAAAAGGCAAAATGCAACAGTGGTCCCCAAGGAGCTTACAGTTTAATAGGGGAGATGACAAGCAAACAAATATGGACAAAGAAATCCTACAGGATAAATGGAAAGTAATTAAGTGAAGGAAGGTACTAGACTTAAGAGGGCTAAGGCTTCTTATAGTAGATTGGATTCTAGTTGGTACTGGAAAGAAGGCAATGGGAGATGAGTAGGGGATCAGCAATGATGATGATGATGATGATGATGATGATGATGATGATGATGATGATGTTGATGTGATGCTTAGAATTGGGGTAATCTGACTGTTGGCTCTCTTCCTGTTCTAGGTGTCCCTCCTTTTGAGTACTGCTATTATGATCATATTTATGATAGAAATGATATTAAAATTATATACCTTCTGCAAGGAACTCTTCTACTACAAGTTTGAGATCCTGGATGTTGTTGTTGTTATTATTTGTTTTTCTGTGAGAGTCATTATTATACTCAAAGGACATTTCTTTGAAGCCCTTCAATTATTGATCCTTCTCCGACTTTGGCGGGTAGTTAGGATTGTGAATGGTAAGTCCCAAAAGTAGCAGGTCCTTTCTGAATTGTGTGTTGAATACTGGACTTTGAAAACTGGGCAGAACACATATATTGTATCTAGGATATGCTAACATTTAACATGTATAAGACTGCCTGCTATCTAGGGGAGGGGGTGGAGGGAGGGAAAGGATAAGTCAGAACAGAAGTGAGTACAAGGGATAATGTAAAAAATTACCCAGGCATATGTTCTGTCAATAAAAAGTTGTTAAAAAAAAAAAAAAAGATTTAACCCCCACTCCCCAAAGAAAGAAAACTGGTCAGAGGTGGAAAGGGGGTGTTAAGTATACGGAGCACTGGGCATTCTTGGGTTCCAATCTAATAAACATGGCCCATGTTCCTGGGTTTTGGGTTATGCTGTGTTTGGTAATGGGAGCATGAAGATCTAGCAACAAGCATTGACACCTTCAATTAATTTCAGTGAGTTTGCCCATCGAAGAGAGTGTTAGACATGGAGTTAGAAAAAAGCTGAGTTCAGATTCTATCTCAGACTAGTAACTATGTGACTTTGGGCCAGTCCATTAACCTTTGCCTGTCTCAATCTCCTCATCTACAAGATGGAGAAAATAATAGCAACTACCTTCCTAGGTTGTTGTGAAGATAAAAATGGGTAATCTTTGTAAAGAGCTTTGTAAATCTTAAAGCAGAATATAAATGCTAGGAATTATTTTATCATTATCATTGATATTTATTTTTTCCCCTGAGGCAATTGGGGTTAAGTGACTTGCCCAAGGCACACAGCTAGGAAGTGTTAAGTGTCTGAGACCAGATTTGAACTCAGGTTTTCCTGACTTCAGGGCTGGTGCTCTATCCACTGTGCCACCTAACTGCCCCATTAGTATTTATTTTTATGGGTAAATACTTTTAACCATATAAAAGCCCAAAATGAAACCATCATCCCTTTACAACACTGAAGTAAAAATAATCAATATAGTATACCTGTCTGACGGTGTACCTAGTGTTCTTCACCTAGACTTCTCCATTGTTAAGAAGATAGATTTCATTTTCTATTTTCTAGGATCAAGATCGTTTATCACTATTTATCATAGTTGTACATCCTTTTGCATTCTTTACATTACATTTCTTTCAGTCATAGTATCTGTTCAGCTTATTTCAGTGTGCATCAGTTCATTAAAATCTGGTATTTCTCTGAACTTCTATTAGTCTTTTCTTAGCACTCAATGAGGTCACATTGAATTGGGTGGCGAGGGTAAGAAGGAGGTATGTGTTCATTCCCTAATCCCCTCAATATTTCTCCCATTGTGGTCTCTTCTGCTCCCAAGAAACTGAGCACCCAAATGAGGTGGAAAGATCGAATGTCCTCCTGTGGCTTCATATTGGTATTATAATATGGGAACTTGGTGGGAAATATGACTTGAAATATGGAGCTAAGTGACTTGCTCAGGGTCACACAGCCAGGAAGTGTGATGAGATCAGATTTGAACTCTGGTCCTCCTGACTTCAGGGCTGGTGCTGTATCTATTGCACCACCTAGCTGCCCCGGTCATTCTCCTTGACAGAGAAAACCGAAGAGAAGTAAAGCACTCCCTTCTTTCTGTTTTCACTTATCACTATTCCATTCCCCAAGCAACAATTCTATACCATTTTTAAATAATTGCCTTCTCCCCCAAGAAAGCCTAAAAACAAAAACCCAGTTTTTTTTTCTTCTGGTTTTCTTGCTATTATCAGTTCATTCTGAAAGTGAGCACTCCTGATGATTGTTGTAGGATCAGTAAAACATCCTTCTATTCATCCTATTCTCTTATCCTTTCTTCCTTCTTCTATGTCTTTTGAAAATCAAAGATATTTTTTGAGCTAACTCCCACATCAGGCTATCCAACAGCTCCTTTTTGCCTTCCTCACTAAGATGTTTTCTTTTGGTTCTTCAGAATTTCATTCAGAGCTTCCTATTCCTGCAGGGCTGACTTCCCTTATAGAAGATGGGATCCTACTTATTCTTTCTCTATACAATGTAGAATCTGCTCTCACCAAATCTAGGCTGCATGCCAGACTATTCCTGGCTTTCTTCTTTCACACTTTTAAAAAAATAATATATTTAATTTTCAAAATATATCCAAAGATAGTTTTCAACATGGATCTTTGCAAAATCTTGATTTTCATATTTTTCTCCCACCCCTTCCCTTAGACAGCAAGTAATTCCATATACGTCACGTGTGTCACATACTCTTAAGATGGAGCAGGCATTTGTTGAAATAGTCACTGATTGTGATATTTCCCAACTCCTGTTCCATTTCCTTTTTCTGTCCAGGTGGTCTATAGTATAGACTAAAGAAGCTATTACTTTTTCATCATTCAGTGACTTTCACCCAAAAGCTTTCTACCATGCTTCTCCCCTCAGATTTCTGGATTTCCTCAGAAATATAAATATTTTTAACACAGCATGCTAATACAAACTCTTATTTCCTTTAGCTTTTGAATAAGATAATGTCCTTTGAATATTAAATATTCCTTTTAAGTACTTTTTTTTTGAATAAAGGAACTTTTATTTAACCTTTACAGAACCCTAGTTAGTCATTGGGCTCATTCCACCAAGTGACAGCGATATCTCATGGCCTAGAAGGCTAAATGTGCCTTTTTCTGTTGATTCTAATTCCCCTTATTTGTTATTCAAACTATACATGTGTCTAGATGGGCCTTTCTTGAATGTTCATTTTTCATCTTCTGTACCACAGCTACTCTTGTGTGGTACCTAGCTGGGTGCATGTGTCATAATTTACTCCTTTCTCCTTCCTTGTCAGCTTGAAGCTCTTTGGATTCCATTTTTATCATCCTTTTCATTTTCAATTTGAAACAAGCTAAATTCTCCACTACAGAATTCCTAACATAAATGATTGCGAACACATATGCTTTCATTTGACCCTGTAAAGAGCCTCTCTATCATATTTTTATTTCAAGAATGAACAATTTTACACTCAGTTCTGCTCCTTGGAACCAAGACTAGTCATTGCATTTACTCTGACTTTAGATCCTTTTTAGAGTTGTTTTCATTAATGTCATAATAGTGCTATGTATCTGTTTGCTTTCTTTCCTCTGTAACCTTCCATATATCTTCCTGACTTTTTCTGAACTTCTTCTTCATCCTTTTTTCATAATATCTTATTAAGTGCAGAAATCACAACTTGCCCTCTCCCCCCCCCCCAAATTATGACATACTCACGTTGTTTTCAGGTTACTGCATTTCTATGAATCTTTTAGTATGTGCACTAGTCAATCAACCACCATTTGTTGTGTGTACTGTGTGACAGTGCTTTCTGAGAAGTGCTTGTTTTCTTCTGGGAGGATACCCCATACATAGACAAGTAAATATGAAGTGATTTGGGGGTATACTAACAAGTGGGGGAAGCAGGAAAAGTCTCTTGAAGGAGGTAATGCTTCCATTAGGGAGTTGTGGCTTTACAGAGGCAATGATGAGAGAACCTTCCAGGCATGAGTGACAGCTTATATGAGTGAAGGAAGTGGGAGACAGAGTGCCATGGACTGGAAAGAACCTGTAGTCTTGTTTGGCTGCAGTTGAGAGTCTGTGGGACGGCAAGAGCTTTGGCTCTTTGCACTTTGGTGCAAAAACTTTTAAACATCAGGGGAGTTTGTGTTTTCTTTTTGGGACAACAGGAAATCTCTTAAGGGCGAAGGAAGCTTGCTGAATAAAGAAGTGATTCAGGCAGTCCTGTGCTGTGGGAAGGTCTGTTTGGCAGCTGTTGGAGGCTGGGCTGCAAATGGGAGAGAATGGGTAGAGGGAGGCCAGTTGGGCAGCTGTTGTCCAGACAAGAGGTGATAAAGGCCTGGGTGAGCATGAATGTATTGTGGAGTGAAGGGCATTGATGGAAGAGATGCAGAAGAAATAGCATCAAGACAATTGACTATGGGAATGGCAGAAGTGAAAGACCAAATTAGACTGGTACATTGTGTCTGGGTGACTAGGACACTAGTGCCTCTGGCACAAAAAGAGCCTGGAGAAGGGGGGGATGGGCTTAGGGGAAAAGAGAATGAGTTTTGTTTCAGCCATTTTGACTTTGAGGTGCCCAAGAGAAGATCATAGGATCAAAAATTCAAATCTGAAAGTTACTTTAGAGGCCACTGAGCATGTCCCTCATTTTATACAGGCGACAGGTTCAGTGACTTTTCTATCTCATCCACAAGTCATGTTAATAAGCAATCATTAAACATGGTGCCAGGCACTATGCTGAGCACAGGGATTACATAGCTAATAAGTGTGGGGCAAGATGTGCACTCAAGTCTTCAAGACTCCAAGCCCAACACTCTTAACAAGATGGACATCCAATAAAGGAGGAAATAAAGCTTGGGGGAGGAAAGCTGAATAGGTAGATTTTGAAGTCATCTGCATAGAGATAATCCATGGGAGCTGAGATCATCAGGAGAGGTACTATGGAAAAGAGGGAAAAGTCCAAGATGAAGCCCTTGAATACACCCATGTGACTTAAGTTGGACAGGATTGATGATCCTGCAAAAGAAACTGAGAACTGATCAGAGAAATAGAATGAAAATGACAGATGTGTCCCAAACACCAAAGGAGAAGATATCCTTCTAGATAGGAAGGAGTGGCCAAGAATGTTAAAAATTCATTTGGTCCTCAGCTAAATAATAAAATGTCAAAGGATATAAATAAGTATTTTCTAAAGAATACATTTAAGCTATCAATTGCCAAGTTAAAAAAAAAGTTCCAAATCACAAAGTTAGAAAAGTTATAGTATTGCTGAGGTTCCACCTTACACCCACCAGATTGGCAAATTTGACTAAAAAAGAAAAATGACAAAAGCTGACAAGGATATGGGGAAAGGTACATTAATGCATCATTAGTGGAATTGTGAACTATTCAGACATTCTAGATATCAATGATAATGTTGCTCCCTCTGCCCACAATTACCACTGACAATGTGTATAGCTCTAAAGAGATCAAAAGATGAAAATTTTCTATATGTACAAAATTATTTGTATATATATATATTGTATTTACCCACCCCCTACTTCCCAATGCAGGCAAGAAACTGGAAACTAAACATGGGAGAGCGAGACAGGGGTTACCCATAAATTGAGAAATAGATGAATTAATTATGATATATGATTGTAATCAAATATATTGCTCTGTAAGAAATGGTGAAGGGGGGATGGTATTAGAGAAACTTGGAAAGACTTATATGAACTGACAGACTGAAGTGAGAACAGGAGGAGCACAAGTTGTTCAACATGAACATTATATACACAAAACTTAAAAAAAAACCAAGTCTGATCAATGAAATAATTATCTATATTTGGCTAACCAGATATAGTTTGGTCATTGTAAAATTTGCATAATATCAGGTCAACTAGTTGGTGTCGTTAGAGCACCAACCCTGAAGTCAGGAGGACCCGAGTTCAAATTTGGCCTTGGACACTTAATACTTCCTGGCTGAGTGACCTTGGACAAGTCACTTAACCCAATTGCCTCAACAACTCCCTCCCTCTCCCCAATTTTTTTTTTTTTTTTGCCTACTTCCAGAGGACCTAGGATAAATCATGCTGTCAATCCCCTTATGAGAGGATGAAGATGATGAACGAGGAGGATAAAATCCAAACTTTGAGGATTAATGATAAATGCAGGTGAAAAATAGAAGCGTCTTATAGAAAGTTTTTTTCTAGGAATTTGGTTGTAAAATGGGGGAGACACCTAGGACAACAGTTTCAGGGGACAGTGGAGTGTTTTTTTAAAGGCCAGGGAGATGTGGACATGTTCATAGACAATTGGGAAAAGGAGCCTGTTATATAACAGATTGAAAATTAGGGAGAGGCAATGATAGAAGGGGCAGGCTCTTAGCCACTGGAAGAGAAAGTCAGGAACACAAATAGAGGCATTGCTATTGCAAGGATCCACTTCCACTCTGCTACTGGAGCAAAGGAAAAATTGAGGAAATGATGTTGAGGTGAATGAGAGTGGAATCAGGGAAGAAAAGCACCTTGTGGTTTTTCAGTGAAGCATGAGGCAAGGTCTGCTGAGGAAGGGGCAGAGAATCAGCATGAGTAGCTTGAGGAACAGTTGCTGTGGGGAATATAATTAGGGTCAGTTGTGAAAAGTAGAGTTGGTCAATGCAGCATTGAAATCCCATCTGAAATCAGATCACAGCTTTTAGTGTACCCAGTCAGTACAGGTATATGGCTTCTTCCAATGGATTTTTGTAATTTGAAACCGGGAATCTTTCTTGAAACTAGGAAGTGATTGAACCCGGTTGTGAGAGGTACCTAATCTGTTCATGTCTCTAGTTTTCTTACTTTTCTAGTTTTCTTATCATTTATGCTTTTATGTTTGTCGCTCGTTCATTTGGAGTATGCTGTGGCATATAATGTAACCTGTTTGTTTAAATTTATTTTCTTCCAACCAGCTCTGTAGATTTTCCAGCAGTTATTGGGGAAAAGGTAATACATTTCCCCCCAGTGTGTTTACATTCTTGGGCTGATGGAACATTCGGCTACTGCCTTCATGTGCTTTTAGACTTTGCTTATCTGATCCATCATATAATTTCACAATCTCTTATACCCTACAAGAAACAGGGGAGAATTCAAACTGGACCCTAAACATTTCTTGGAGAAATTTCATCTGATCACCCCACAAACTTAAGCTAATCACTCAATTTTCAATTACTCTAAGTAATGATTAATGACTGGCAAAAATGAAACTTCCAAATACATATATTATGTGTTAGCCTACAGTACACACTCTGAGGTGTTATGGGCCAGAAACAAGGTGCTAAGTCACTAGAAATGATAGAAACAATGCTTATGTATCTGGTTCACACCTTTGGAGTTCACACCTTTGGGAGAGTTCACACATTTAAGAAAGGATATATAAGGAGGAGCTCCCCCAAGCCCACTAGAGAATTTTGGAGATTCACAAGTCAGGATTCAGTGGAGAATATTCACAAGTCTAAGAGAAGCCCACAAGCCCATTCTCCGAGGCAAGACAGATACATTCCAATTTAGACCTTGGTGCTGACTAGAGGCTTTGGCTTCTGAGGGAGCTAGAGGCTGAAGCTGGCAGAGGCAAAGGATAAGTGGCAAGAGCTCTCTTGGAACCAAGGAGAGAGATAGGTCTCTAAGAAAGCTAACTGGGCTATTTTGGAAGATACAATAAAGGATCTGGATTTTAACTCCTGGCTGCATTTGAGGTGATTATTATACTGAACTGAAAGGAAGGATGCCTTCAGAAGCTCCCCAAGAAAACTGCTCCCAGAGAACAATTATATTTTAGAGAAAGAGAATATTACAATGAGTCTTTGTGGATATGAAATTGTGGTAAGATTGCAGGAGTTTCAGACCACCCAGGGTTTATGAGTTGTGCCCTACATCACAAAGGGCATGTGTCTTAAGTTCTCAGAACAAAGGTTCATTTTTTAAATGTCTTATCTTTCAGGGCTTAACAGATGATTTATAGAAAACACTTTGTAAATCGGAAATTGAGTATAAAGGATTCATATTAATGGTCAGTATCACCATTTGGCTCTCTTGAATTATTTTTAGGCAGAGTTGTTTCATCCACGTCACATTCTGAACAAAAACTCTCAAAGCTGAAAGTAATAAATCATCAACTGACTATGAAAATTCAGGAACTTGAATTGATCTGCAGTGAAAAGGTAAGATGAATGAGAGCCTCAAGGAAAATATATCAGGGCTTCTTAAAAATTTTTCCACTCAAGACCCCTTTATGCTCGAGAAAATTTTACATGATTCCAGATATGCAGGCATATAAAATAAGCATTCAAATCAAACATTTACTGATAACAAATCATAAATTTATTTTAAAAAATTTATTGGTAAACATGTAATTTTACCATTTATTAAAGATGAAAGAAAATTTGCATACTAATGAGATGGGTATTTTTTATTTTTATGAAAACAAATGTCAGAATAATTGATACCATTAAGTGTGGCCAAATTTTTCGTGATCCCCACATTTATGACCTCATATAGAGTTGTGACCCTTCAAAAAGCTTTGAGACAGATGATTGAGGACTTCAACAATAACTGCATTATGTAGGTTAGAGATGCTCAGAATGTGAAATTGATCTTTGTTTTTTGAAACAGGACCAAGAAATTTTAAGTCTTAAAAGGTTCTTGAGAGATCATGGACTTCCTGAGTAGCCGAACCATGCGATATTTGCCTAACCACATGGAGAGGACACTTATTTGACAGAATGGCCTTTTGTACTTGTCAGTGAAGCACCCTAGTTATCTCCAGGATCATTTTTGGAATGGCTTCATTTAACTTGTTCTCAGGTCTGATTATGTCCAGATGTTACATACTAAGAGCTGCCTTTTGTCCTTGGTGTGACAAGAGACTTCCTTTGTAACAAATGTTTCATAAAGTATTTTTTCTCATTTTCCCAACTTTAACCTTGCTTGAAATTGATTGCTATAACTGGATGGGTTCGTGCAAAATTTAATTTTGTCAAATGTATGCTTTCAAAATTGTTTCATATATTTCAGCCCTGGTTCCCTAGTTATGGACGTTCAGAAAGACAAAAGCAATAAACAAATTGAGCAGATCAGAAAGGCGAAACGTGTTCTGTTGCTTACAAGTGAATCCCCACAGTTTGGGCCTTTCTCTGGATGTTGTCCAGATCCCTCTGTAGCAACCAGCTGCAAAATTCAGTCTAAACTTAATTGTATTTACTCATGCCTCTGTGTGACATTTGCTGAAGCTACCACACAATTAATGTCCATGGGAAACTGCCTGCTTTGCTTGAGCCCTCCCACTAGATTCTCTTGCTACAACAGTGATGAACTCTTAATGATCTACCTCCATCCTGTAGCATCCCAGGAGTGTTCCTGGGCTGGGCTTGGGATGGCACATAGCAATTAGATCAAAGACTAGACTGCAATTAATGGGGTATTTGAGGAAGGTGCTTTTCTTTAACCTTTTTTGTAATGCTTCTAATATTTCTGTATAATATTTTACTATTTTTGTGCTCATTTGCATATGGAAGTTAAATGAAGAAGAGGCTAAATTGAACAGCTATTGCTTTTGAAGTCATTTTTATTTATAAAGCAGTAGGATGAATTAAGGGGTTGGATTTCCTAAGAAATAAAGGAAAGAGGCACTTAGGTGGCACTCTGCTAAGCAATTTGAAAGTTGTATCTCTCATTTAAAACCCTGTGAATAAGGCGTTATTAATATCTTTTATTACTGAGGAAACCAAGGCAGAAAGAGATTAAATGTCTAGTCCAGGCTCACCCAGCGAGTGAGGCTGGAGTTGAACCCTCATGAGCCCGGCCCAGCATGCAGCCACTGCACCACCAGCCGCCTCTGCTGAAGACAAATCTACAAAGAGCTTTGTCCTAAACACATTTTCTCCCACAGTCAGGAGTCAGTTGGGACAGGAAGGCTGAAGGCTGGAGGGTTGGCCAGAACCTGGCTGGACTCTCCCTTCATTCTGAAGCTGCAAGGTCACCTGGCCTTGCTCCCAGCTGGGAAGCATCTTTGACAGGGGGTCAAGGAGACTTTGCATAAACCACTTTCTGAGATATTCCAGTTGTGGCTACCTGATTGTCCAGAAGGTGACTTTAGGCTGAGCTACAGTCTGCCTCTGCACCCTCCACCCATTGCTCCTAGCTTTGCCCTCTGGAGCCAGAATAAATCGTATCCCCCCCCTCTACAAAACAATCCCGTGGCTGTGAAAAGAAAGCAATCATATCTGTGCGGCCCCTCCCCCCCAACCTCTCCTCTATTTTCCAGACTCTTGATGTCTACTTCTTTCAACTAATTATTGTATGGCACGGTTTCCAGGCAGGGGATCGAATTCTGGACCTGGTGTCAGGAAGATTCATCTTCCTAAGTTCAGATCTGGCCTCAGATACTTTAGCTGTGTATCCTGCGCACTTTATTCCACCCTGTTTGCCTCAGTTTCCTTATGTGTAAAAGGCACTGGAGGAGGAAATGGCAAAGTGCTGTATCTCTGCCAAAAAGACTATAAATGGAGTCACGAGGTTTGAATGGGTCTGAAGTGACTGAATCACAATTAAAATGGCTTCCAGACCGTACTCCACAGCCTGCTGGCCTGCAGTCTCCTGACCAGCAGCAGCAGCCTCTGAGCTGGTTGGGAAGCTCCTCTTGGTGGCCTTTGTGGGAAGACCCATAGGAGCTGCATAGGATGAGCACAGTCAATTCTGATTTTTTACCTCCTATACCAAAATCAAGAAAAGCCCAGGGAGGGGGGATAAGAGAAACCTGAGGGGAGGAATGTTCTAAACGTCCAAGGCAAAAAGCATTGGGGATTGATATGGCTGCCAGCGTTATGGGGGACCCTTAGCCCAACGGTCACTCAGTTCTCTAAAAATACTTGGCAACAGCCCCAGGATTCCCTTAAGTTAGTAAATACTTACCTCACATAAAGGAGAAATTGGAGGGCAACCTGGCATCAGTGGTTGGCTGATCTGCTTCAGGTGGACATACAGGTTTTTACAGTGGTGAGTTTTGTTGACATATTATCTTTTCATGTTCTAATTCAATCCATAATCAAAGTGAGAATTGCACAAGTCTTGGATATCCTGTGTGTTAACCAGGATGGTCATGGCAGAGCACTTCATTCTATTCTTCTTCCTTCCCTGTCCTCCAACCCCTAACACTTCATTGACTCAAAAATATGAATCTGTATGAGAAATGTTTTTTATTTCCTTAGTAAATTAAAAATAACCCCATTCAATAAGCCAATAAATCACTTTGAGTACACAAGATGAATGGTAAAATTATTTCCTGAAAGTTTCAATGACTAAAACTTTAGGCCTAATTTTTTAGGCCTATTTGCTGCCTTAGATGAATTTTCAAAAAATCAAATATGTGGGGGGTAGGGAGGAAGAGAGGAAGAGGAACAAGAACTTACTTATTATCAGCCCAAGTGACCAAAGTGTCCAAGCAGAGGCAGGATTAAACCACTTGTTTCTCAGTACAGTAACCTGAGCAAACCCCACCTCCAAGGGGGATGCTGAGAGCTCCAGTCTGAGCTGTCAAACACTGTTCTAGCAACGTTCTCTCTCTGTTACAGACTGAATTGTGGGAGACAACTGTAGGAGAGAAGTCACATAGCAAGGCTGGCCTCTTAGGCAGAGATGGAGAACCTGCCTCCAGGGACAGAGGCAGACCCACATTTCTTACAGCTTAGAGGAAGAAGGTGGGAAGGAAAAGACACAGGGAGTCAGGGGGCCTGGAAGAGGTATTGATCCCATGAAGCTCATGGGCCGTTTTGGATCAAAAGTGCTCAGTGTGGGTGACATCTAAAGCCTAAGGATGTCAGCTGCTTGCCTGCTGACAGCATGGAACACTAGTGTGTAGAATCTGGGGATTCCAGGCTTCGGTCAGTCACAGACATGTGAGGGTTTTTACTCTGTCCCAGATTGAGCAAGGAGCTAGAGATAGAAAAGAAAGGCCACTGGTTTTGTATGTGACTGGGCTCAGTCCACTTCTAAGTCCTGTGGCCCTGGAACAATCAAGAGGCTGACCAGAGACTTCTGGATCCCATTGAAACGGTCTATAGGCTATAGAACTCATAGACTGCCAGACGTGGAAGAAAGAATCCTCAGCAATCTCTGCAGTTGCCAGAAAAGGAAAATGAGGCCCAGGGAGAGAAAGGACTTACCTTAGGGTCATGGTTAGAGGCCGAGCCAGGCTGAAAGCCAGAGCAGGTTTCCTGCTCAGAACCAATTTTGGCAGATGCTGAGTGAGGAGGAAGTCTAACCCAAGCCCGTGAAGACTTTCCAACAGCCTTGTAGTTGGCTGGAAGTGTGCCGGAGCACTTAGAACTGAGTGAGACAGAGAACAGTTGGTGAGACACTAACTAGGTTGCCCCATGGAAAGGGCCAGGGTCATCTGTGGTCATAGGACATCCCTGGTGGTTCTGCCATTGAACTTCTATGATTCTGGAGGAGAGTGAGCCGGGGAACTTTGTGCAGAGCTAGTTCACAGCAAGTGAAGACATCATCTGGGATGTCACTGCTGCTCAGTGAAAACAAAAACGATATAGCCACTTAATACTTCCTGATGCATTTATGTGGCCATTTAAATGCCAGTTATGACGATGATGATATTGTATCTGTTTATTGTTACTCTCTGAATACTTTTTAGCGTCACTAAAGTAGGACCAAATCTTACCTAAAACGTATGTCCTCTAATCATGGGGGCAAGCGTATAAAGCTAGAGTCAGAAAGACCTGGATTAAAACCTTCTCTCAGCCATTTACCAGCTGCAAGTCCCTTTATCCCTGTTTGCCTCAGTTTCCTTATCTGTAACATGGGTACATTAGCAGCGGATCTCTCACAGGGTTGTCTTGAAGACTGTGCAATGTCTGCAAACTTACAAGGGTCACCTCAATGTTAGCCATTATCATCACCATTAAGGTTCCTTCTGGTTTTCTTATCCTCAGTCTGCCGCAGGACCTGGCCTTCAGGAAACTTCTGCATACAGCAGTCACTTATAAGATGCTCTGGTTGCTATATTTATGAACTAGGATCTTCCCTACTGCATGCAAGGGTCTCACCCCACCCCCACCCCGGGGGCCTCAGTCCGCTTCTTCCCAGCGCGCTCAGGGCGCACACATCAGGCGCTTAAGTGTGGTTGTCATCCTTGGGGCACTGGCTCTCAGGGGAGACGGCACCTCTCCTCGGGATCTCAGGGTCAGAATCGGCAGCAATGGAGAGGGGACTCTCGGCAGTTTGCAGGTCGCTGGGCAGACTCGGTGTGGGCCCGGGCTTGGGAGCGATAACCAAAGAACATCGCGCCTTCCATCTCGGGCCACAGACCGGTCCCTCCATCCCCTTAGCGCGCGTTTTCCTCACAACTGCCGCGGCGGAGCGCGGGGCATCACGGGAGTGGGCGGGCCGGGGAAGGGTCGTCCCCGAGGACCCGAGTCAGGCTCAAGTTCAGGCGGGGGTGGGGGAGGGAGGATGACGTCAGGAGAAGGGAGCAGCCTCTGAGGACGTTAGGAGACCGAAGGCGGAGCGCAGAGCGAGGGCACATTAAGAAGGAGGAGAGCGGGAGGGGAGCCGAGCTGCGATTATAGAGGGGAGGACGTTGACGTCAGTTAGTGTCAAGGAAATTTAGAGAAGGGGCGGAGACTGACGTCAACGCAGCGGAACCAGGTTAGGGAACTGGAAGGTGATGACGTCAGGGCTCAGGGCCCGCTGAGGGATGGGGAGACTGACGTCACCTGTTCAGAACCAGGTTGGGAATCCAGAAGGGGGCGGATTATGATTGATGACGTCAGCGGTGCAGACTAAAGTTAGAGAACTGGCAGAGACTGAAATCAGAGAGCGAACCTAGGGAGAGACAAGAGGATTAATGTGAGGGACATAAATCATGTGGGAAGCATGTAGTGGATTAACAGGAAGTTTGCAGTACAAAACGAAGCAGGGCAGAGTTTTGTCAGGATAATGAGGAAACGGCCTCAAGGAGGTTGACTAACTTGGTCAAGGTCACAAATGTGGTAAAGAGCAGAGCCGGGATTAGAACCCACTTCCTTTAATTCAGATCCAAGATGCTGCCCATTACTGCCTCTTATGATGATGGTGGCCTGCTTCTCCTAGAGTTGAAAGTGCCCTTAAATAGGCAACCATTTGTGGATGGGGAAACTGAGGCCCAGAGAAGCCACACTGCTCTAGTCCAAGGTCACACAGGCAGTGAGCAGCAGATCTGGGATTCGATGTGAAGCTCCTTGCCTTGTCTTTCCACCAGCAGCAGAACAAGCCCCTGTCTCCTGACTCCTAGACTAGTGATCTCCCCTCTCTATTATTCCTTTCTCCTTCCATCCCCAGTCCCCATCCTTGCCTTCCCGCCTTCATCCTCCTTCCCTTGACTAAGCTCTCTCCCCTCCCCTGACACCATCATCCTTTGTTTTCCAAGACTGTTGTGTCCTCAGGTCTTTGTCCAGCTTCTTGGAATGGCTCTGCTCTTTGGAAGTCATTCTCTTCCAGATGTTAAGTCCTCCTTCCTCTGCAGCCCTGACTCATCCTCCTCTAGTTCCTAAACTGGGCTCTGGATCCTGAATATCAATGGCCTCCATTTCCCTAACTTAGTCAGCTCCCCTGACATCCTCCTCCTCCCGTTTTTGCATCATTCTTCTCCCCTTCCCCAGGCTTTCTCTGTATCCCACTTGTCTTCCACATCCCTAAGCTGGCTCTACAGCCAATCTACAGCCAAGAGATGCCGATCTCTTCCCCTCCCCTGAGTGTCCACGATACCATCTGCTTCCATTCCCCAACCTCACTTTGCTGCCCCTGGACATTCATCCCCCCTTCCTTAGGTTCCCTCTCTGGGTTCCCTGGGCTCCTGCAGCCAGTGCCTCCACACCATCCCAGGCTCACAGCTGCAGACTTGCTCTGTGCCCTGTTGTCGCGCTCTTCTTTCCTTAACTTCACTCTGAGCCCTTGTAAGTCATCCCTCCCCAATCCCCTGCATTCGCTTTATGTCCCTGACATTAAGTCCCTTGTCCTTCCCTAGGGTCCCTCTCTGACTTCAGTCACTGACGTCATCAGCACCATCGGCCCCCTTCCGAACTGGTGACGTCAGTCTCCCCTATCCCTCAGCGGCCCCTGACGTCATGCCCGTTCAGTTCCTTAGATAGTCTCCCCGCTCCTGACGTTAATCTCTAGGAGGGAAAATTTGAGCCAGGGATGGGGGAGTGGAGTTCCTAAGGCCTTGACTATTGTTCAGACTTTATTCTGACGCCGTCCCCTACAGTGCCTTGGACGTGCTCTGTGCCCCTGACATTACTGATCGCTTTCCTTTCCTGGGCTACGGTGTGCAAGTGGTCTCTAAGGCCCTGACGTCATCCTCTTCCAGTTCCCTAACCTAGTTCCGCTGTGTTGACGTCAATCTCCGCCCCTTCTCGTGACTTCCCTAGACGCCCCCTGGCGTCAATGTCCTCCCCTTTGTAAATTGTTGCTTCCGCCCTCCTCCTCCGGGGACCCTCGCTCTGCGCCCCCGACTGCAGCCCCTTAGTGTCCTTAGAGGCTGCTGACTTCTCCTGACGTCATTCTCCCGCTCCCACGCGCGCTTGAATTTGAGCCTGGATCGGCCCCGCCTCCCTGAGGTCAATCCCCGCCTTCCTTGGACAAGCTCGGCTCCGCCCCCTCCCGTACAGTCCTTTCCCCGGCCCGCCTCCTTCCGTGATGCCCCGCGCGCGGCTAGGCCGTTTCCAAGACGACGCGTGTTTCCGGCGTGCGGGCCCTGCCTGTGGCTCAAGATGGGGTGGCGCGGGGTCCTGTGGTTGCTACTCGTGTTCCTGAGCCCGGGGGCGGCGCGGGGTCCCGACCCTGAATCCCAAACCCGGACCCACACCGAGTCCCCCCGGGGCCCGGACCCCGCAGCCGAGGTCGGGACCGCTTCTCAGGCGCCTGGGACTCTGGCCCCGAGGCTCCCAAAGCAGGAGGCGCAGAGGCCCAGCCCGCTTACGGACGGTGGGTACCGAGAAGGTGGGGGCGGGCGAGCGAGCCGGCGTGGCCCGGACCCCGGGCCGACAACCACACTTATTAAGCGCCTGCTGTGTGCACTTAGAGCACGGTGGGAGGGAGAGGGAGTTAGGAGGAGCAGCTGCTACCCGAGCACCTATTAAGCCCCTGCTGTGTGCAGAGAGAGCACCGGAGTCTGTGGAGATACAGTGGGGGAGAGCTCAGCTCCTAGATAGAGCAACCAGAGCATCTAGAAGCGGCTGCTGTGTGCCGAAGTCTCCTGGGTGGCCAGCCCCTGTGGTAGTGCTGGAAACAGGAAAACAAGAAGGAACCCCAGTGGTGATGATAATGGCTAACACTGAGATGGCCCTTGTCAGTTTGCGGACATTGCACAGTCCTCATGACATTAGTGGCATGTACCCATGTCACAGACGAGGAAACTGAGGCAAACAGCCCACAACTGGTAAGTGGCTGAGGGAGAATTCAGGGAATTTCTGACCCTAGGTCCCGAGCTTTCCACACCGGCCCCCCCCTCCCAGAGCGTACAGAGATTTTAGGTAAAACACAGACCCTATCTTCAGGAACCTAGAAGGATGTTAAGGAACAAGAGGAAACAGCTAACACTAGCTGCCTGTATATGGCCACAGTGGCATGTTATCATATAGCTGTATTGCTTGTCCCCTTTTGGTGAGGGCTGATGACTTAATGGGGTGACATCTTGGCTCTGGTGAGCTGGATTTAAGGGAAGCAGAGGTGGGCCAAGCCCTTCGCCGCCTCCTGAGTGATCCAGGGCGGGACATGAGACATCTGGTGGTGGCCCCAGATGCAGCAGGTGACCATAACTCATCCTGACCAGCCTCTGAATTGTCTTCTGCATCCGTTCTGCTGTGAGAGCTTTCACACGCTTGGGGGCGCTGTCCTGTTGCCTCACGCGGGGGTTTGAGGCCCTTCAGCGAGCTGGTTTCCCGCAGTGGGCCAAGCACTCCCAGCAGAGGGGCTGGTCTTCGGTGAGTGCTCCAAACACCCCGTCCAGTTACAGATAAGTTTTTTTTTTAAGTGGTTTTTTTTTTTAAATTGGAGTTTTTTATTTTCACAACATATGTAAGATAATTTTTTCAAAATTGACCCTTGAAAAAATTGGAATTGTTCCAATTCCACCCCCCTTCCCCTCACCCTCTCCCCTAGATGGCATGGGATCCAATATATGTTAAACATGGCAAAAATATACATGTAAGTTTTCAGAGCCCTCTAGGCACGGTACCTTGTTTGATCCTCACCATCACCCTGTGAGGTGGGCACTATTATGATCTGGAGACTGAGGCAAACTGAGGAAACTGACCTGCCCAGGGCTCACACAGTAAGTGTCTGAGGTCACATTTGAACTCGGGTCTTTCTGACTCTGGTCAGGAATTTTACCTACTGTTTCACCAGGTTCTCTATAATGGGTTTAAGCCGCTTACATTAATGAGATCCATAGAACGCAAGATCTGGGCTTGAATGCCCTCTGCGACGCTGCCTGTGACCTTGGATAAGCCTCTCAACCCCTTTGGGACTCATTTATTTCATCTGAAAAATTAAGGGCTTGTATTTGATGACCTCTAAGGTTCCTTTCGTTACTAAGTCAATGCTGGCTTATTGAAAGTTTACTTTATGCAGAATTCTGAGCCTGGCACCTGAAGAGATAAAAAGTTTAGATTTTAAATGACTGTTTATGCTCTCATGGAGTTTACAGTTGAGAAAAAATACATAGAATATAAACAAGATTTTTTTAAGCATCTGCTATATATTGACCTTTGTCCTAGTTGCTGGGAGAGATAGGAAATTTGGATGAGACATGTATTCCTTGCTCTAGTGGACCAGGACAGTTAAGGGGATGTGCACGTATATAAATTTAGGATAAATTTGTGCTCTTAGAATTTATTAAATTATGTTTTTTTTGTTCCTGGTGGTAATAATCATGAATAAATGATTTCAAAGAATTTGAATCAGTCAGCACGAATGTATGAAGTGAATACAGAAAAAATGAAGCAATTCCTACACTGAAGGAGACTAAGTTCTCATGTGATTTTTAAACCAGAGTCACTTCTACGGTCCTGGCAATGCAAGGCAGCAGAAAGGGTCAGACAGTATTACACTAAAATAAAAAGAGCATTAACTTGATAAAATCTGTGCCCTCCTCTGTTGACCTGGATGGGAATGCTAGGTAGCATAAGGAGGAGGGGGACAGAGACCTATTTAAATCTAGTGCCTTTAGAAGGTGTGTTCCCAGAAGGAGGAAGAGTGGGCAGGAAGAGAGAGCACTAGTTCTGAAGTCTTGCGTTTAAAGCCTATTTTTGCTTCCTGTTGTGTGACCTTTGTCAAGTCGTTTCCATTCTCTTGAGCCTTTCAGTTTTCTCATCGGTAAATAAGAAAATTGAATTGCATGATTTCTTGATTCTCTTACAATTCTAAGGTCTAAGATCTATCAGAGTGATACAAGGCCTGAGAACGTCCATAGAAAATGTCATGAATAAATTCCAACAATGGAGAGCATGAAGCCCAGAGAAGGGAATGGCTATCGGAGTCCATCACTGTTATTTAGCCCTTTACAACAATAGTCCTGTGAAAGTTAAAATCCCTGGGGTTTTCCCTCCACTTTGGAGATTATGAAAATATGACTCAAAGAGATTAATAATATTCAATACTTATGTAACAGGTTCTAACCCAAATCATCTAACTCCCAGGTCATTGCTTTTTTTTTTTTTCCTTTTTTTTTTTTTTTTTGAGGCAATTGGGGTTGAGTGACTTGCCCAGGGTCACACAGCCAGGAAGTGTTAAGTGTCTGAGGGCACATTTGAATTCAGGTCCTCCTGACTTCAGGGCTAGTGCTCTATACTCTGTATCATGTAGCTGCCCCCCAAGTCATTGCTTTTTTTTTTTTTTTCTTTTTTTTTTTTTTTTTTTAATTTAATACCTTTTTATTTACAGGATATATACATGGGTAACTTTACAGCATTAACAATTGCCAAACCTCTTGTTCCAATTTTCACCTCTTCCTCCCTAAATGGCAGGATGACAGTAGAGTTAAATATATTAAAAATATAACTTAGATACAATGATACATAAAAACATTATTTTTGTACAAAAGAATCAGACTCTGAATTATTGTACAATTACTTTGAAAAAAAAATTTGCATAAATATAGGTTGGGAGTTCAATGTAATGGTTTTAGTCATCCCAGAGTACTTTCTCTGGGCGAGCTAGTTCAGTTCTTATGCTCCATTAGAAATGATTTGGTTGATCTCGTTGCTGAGGATGGCCTGATCCATCAGAACTGGTCATCATCTATATTTTGTTAAGTATATAATGATCTCCTGGTCCTGCTCATTTCACTCAGCATCAGTTCGCGTAAGTCTCTCCAGGGCTTTCTGAAATCATCCTGTTGGTCATTTCTTACAGAACAGTAATATTCCATAATTTTCATATACCACAATTTATTCAGCCATTCTCCAACTGATGGACATCCATTCAGTTTCCAGTTTTACCACTACAAAGGGCTGCCACAAACATTCGTGCACATACAGGTCCCTTTCCCTTCTTTATAATCTCTTGGGATATAATCCCAGTAGTAACACTGCTGGATCAAAGGGTATGCACGTTTGATAACTTTTGAGCATAGTTCAACTACTCTCCAAAATGGTTGGATTAGTTCACAACTCCCAACAATGAATCAATGTCCCAGTTTTCCCACATCCCCTCCAACAATCATCATTATTTTTTCCTGTCATCTTAGCCAATCTGACAGGTGTGTAGTGGTATCTTAGAGTTGTCTTAATTTGCATTTCTCTGATTAATAATGACCAAGTCATTGCTTTTTAAAAAATATATCTTTTTTTATTCTCGACCAACATAATAACCAACATCAATATTTCAAAATACAAAGAAGAAAAAAAGAAGATCGCATAAGAAACTAGACTTTTGTATGTGCTTTTATTTATTTATTTATTTTGGAGACTCAGCCTTCTCTTATCTAGATGACAATTCAGTGGTCATTCATAGGATAAACCTTACCATTAATTGGCACTGTAGCTTTGCATTCTGGGTCAATTTATTTATTCTGAGGCTGCCTGTGATGTCAGGTGCTCACTATATTGGTTCCAGACACAGACACTCATTGGGATTTAGCTTTGTTGTGCCCTAGAACTCCCCAGCTCTAGTAATCCACAAGCCTTATCTTGTTTAGAGCAGGGACTCTGTATGTGTCCTGTGCTTGTACTTTTTTTTGTTGTTGTTGTTTAAATTTATTTTATCCAGTTATGTGTAAAAAACATTTTTTGGTTATACATGTACATTCATTTTTTTTACTTTCATATTTCCTTATGAATCATGTTGGGAGAGAAAAATCAGAAGAGAAGGGAAAAAACACAAGAGAAAAAAATAGAAGAAAAAGGGAGGGGAAAGTGAACATAGCATGTGTTGATTTACATTTCAGTCTCCATATTTCTTTCTCTGGATGTGAATGGCATTTTCTATACAAATTTTATTAGGATTGCCTTGGATCTCTGAGAAGAACCAAGATTTTCATAGTTGATCATCTCACAATCTTATTGTTGTTGTTGTGTACAATGTTTTCCTGGTTTTACTTGTTTCACACAGCATCAGTTCATGTAAATCTTTCCAGGCCTTTCTAAAATCAGACTGTCCGTCATTTTCAATAGAACAGTAATATTCCATTGCTTTCATATACCATAACTTTTCATCCGTTCCCCAGTTGATGGACAATTCTGTGCTATCAGAAAAAGAGCTGCTACAAACATTTTTGCACATGTGGGTCCTTTTCTTTTTAAAAAAATTTCTTTGGAACACTAGGAAATGAATGTAAACTGCTTGCATTTTTGTTCTTCTTCCCGGGTTATTTATACCTTCTAAATCCAATTCTCCATGAGCAACAAGAAAACTGTTTGGTTCTGCACACATATATTATATCCAAGATCCACTGCAATCTATTTAACATCTTTGGGGAGAGGGCGGAGGGAGGGAGGGGAAAAATCGGAACAGAAGTGAGTGCAAGGGATAATGTTGTAAAAAACTACCCTGGCATAGGTTCTGTCAATAAAAAGTTATTAAAAAAAAAATAAAGAGTTGTATATGGAAAAAAAAAATAAAAAAAAAGTTACCAATGATTTCTTCATTAAAAAAAAAAAAAAAATTTCTTTGGGATTCAGACCCAGTAGAGATATGCTTGGATCAAAGGGTATGCCCAGTTTTATAACCCTTTGGGCATAGTTCCAAATTGCTCTCTGTAATGGTTGGATCATTTCACAATTCCATTATCTAAGGTATTAGTGTCCCATTTTTCCCACATCCTCTCCCATATTAATCATTATCTTTTTCTGTCATCTTGGCCAGTCTGAGAGGTGTAAGGAGGTACCTCGAGTTGTTTTAATTTGCATTTCTCTAATCAATAATGATTTAGAGCATTTTTTCATGTGACTAGAAATGGCATTAATTTCTTCATCTGAAAATTCTCACGTACTTAAAAAAAAAAAGAAGCCCTTGTGTAGATGTGTATATATAATCGTGTTACTTTAAACAAGGAAACAAAATTGCTCTACTTGCAACTTCATTTGTACCTTTCTCCCCTCTGCATTTTAAAACTTTGTTTTTTTATCAAGATTCTTTGTATATGTGTGTGTTTGTTCCCCCCTTCCTCCCCCCCATTATTATAAATTTGGCCTTCCCCTAAATTGTTCTCCTGGTTTAATTTATTTCAGTCAATATTTCCCAATCTCATAGTTACCATTTCTTATGGCACAATGAAATTTACATTCATTTGCTGTCAGTCATTTGTTCATCCATTCTCTAGTTGGTGAGGATTTATTTTTTCTACAGGTCTTTGCTCCAGCAAAAAGTGTCATTCTGGTATTCTTGTACATATGAGTTCTTTCTGGCCTTGACCTCCTTAAGGATACATGCCTAATTAGAATAATACTGGGTCAAAGATTGTGTACAGTGACTTTTTGCTTTTAATCCCATATTGCCTTTCAGAATAGTTGGACTGATTTACAGCTCCATTGGTAGTACATTAGTTTGCCCGTCCTACAGTATCACTTTCATCAATTGCTATTTTCTTCTTTTGTTTCTTAGTAAAGTATATGGCAGAGAGTCAGTATATCCTAGTGGATGGCTGGCTTTAAAGACAGAAAGATCTGATTTCAAGTTCTTTCTCTGAAACATATAGGGCATGAATCAGGGCAAATCCCTGAATCTCTCAGACTTCTAGGCTACTCCTTTTTTCCTCCTTTTTCATTTTTTTTTCTTCCAAATACATGTAATGATAGTTTTCAACATTTATTTTTCTAAGACTTTATATCTCAAAATTTTTCTCCTCCTTCCCATACCTCCACCCTCCCCAAGATAGCAAGTAATCTGATCTTGGTTAAATATGTGCAGTTCTTTTAAACATATTTCCATATTTGTCATGTTGTGCAAGAAAAATCAAAACAACAGGGAAAAAACCATGAGAAAGAAAACAAAAGAAAAAGGTGAAAATCCTATGCCTTGATGCACATTCAGTTTTTATAATTCTCTCTCTGGGTGTGATGGTATTTGCCATCCCAAATCTATTGAAATTTAGGCTACGCTTTAAGAGTCTGTCCCAGAGAAGGTGCTCACCTGCCCGGGTGGAGGGAGTGTTCTCCCCATGGAGTTTTCTGTACCAGAGATCAGGTTTTGCCCCTCTCCTAAAGTAGACGGGTCATTAAAAATGCCTGAGGTAGTTACTACCAGTCTATGTTACTTGTCATTGACCTGCTGTGTTTTCTCTAGTTTCTACACTGTGTGTGTGTGATCTGATAGCCGAAGAATGTGACGCTAACTGCTGCTGTGACCCTGACTGCAGCTCTGCAGACTTCAGTGTTTTCTCAACATGCTCTGTTGATGTTGTCAAGTAAGTTTACAACTGTAGCCTTTACAACTGTTTCTGATTGATACTTGACACTTACCCCTCCAATAGTTAGCCTATGTTTTCTGATAAATCTTCAGAGAGTATTTACTCAGTCTCTGGAGGCCTCCCTTTTGTGCTTTTACCATTTCCAGAATGCTAGTGCATCATTTCATTATTTATTTATCTATTGCCTGAAAACTGTGCCCCTGAAAGGAAAATCAAAGTTCCTGTATTGGTGATTATTTCAGATGGTTTCAAGATAACCACTTTGTAACATAAGTAAGCTATTCTCATTAATATCTTGTGAGGAAAAGAGTTCATTTTGATTTTATACAATTTTGACTGATATGACAAAAATTCAATAGGAAGATTTTGTTTAGACTATTATGGTAAATTCTGGCAGTTCACATTGTACACAAGAATAGTGGAAAACTGTTCACAGATGATTAGAATTTGAAGAATCTATCTTGAATTATCTGTGTACAAATATGTCAGATTTCAAAGTTTTAAAGTAAGAAGCACTTAACGATGGTAATTACTATAGGTAGCAGGGTGATGAGGCCAATTTATGATCCTGAGAATGATAATTTAAATTTAGTTTTATGGAAGGATTAGCAAGTGATGTTTGAAAGTTTGAATGCTTTTCAAAGTTATGCAGTCTGTTTTCATCAGAGTTTTTTGGCTGACCAAAAGAAAATATCCCAATGCATTTGTGTTCTTCTATTCAATATTGGGGAGCCTTCCTCAGGCTCTCGTGATAATATGTGGATTTTAGTAGAGCATGACACCTGTCCCTTCAGTTACCTTTTCTACTTATTTTCCTGAAGGAGTTAACGATAAATGTAGGTGGGGCTTCTGTATAGTCCAGAAGTGTTTGGCCTGTCGTTTTACTTTTAAACCAGATTCTCCAATATATTTTTGTCATCCTCTCCTACATGTATGCATTGAAGTTATTAGGTACAGCAAGATATTTTGATTTATTGGGAGGATTGGTCTTCTTGAATTCTTCTTAACTTGCTTGAAATGTTCCCTCTCTTCATTTTCACCTCTTAGAATCCTTGGTTTTTTTCAAGACTCAACTAGAATAGCACCTCTTTCATGAATTCTTTCCTGATCCTTCCAAGTGGTGATGCCTTTTCCCCAACATTGCCTTGTTATTTGTTTTGTATTAATTGTTTCCCATGTTATAATGCAAGCTTCTTGAGAGTAGAAACAATATTATCCCCTTTATCTTTGTATCTTTAGAACCTAGCCTGCTGCCTAATCTCTTAAATGCTTGTTGATTGAGTGAGTAGACTTTCTCAGTCTCATCATCTTCTGTAACAGGTAGTGATGGAAACTATCATTATTTTCATGGTGGTCTTAGGAAATAATATTTCTTATTGTCCTTGGATACACAATGAAGCCAATTGCACCAATTCCAACAATTCCTTTATTTTCCTTTCCATGGAAAACTTGTGAACTTTTTTTATTTATATGCAACTTTTTTTTTTTTTTGGCTTTCTCATTTTATTTATAGAAAGCTTATAACTTTGAGTCAGTTCTCTACATATTTGAGAAATCAGGCCTTTATCAGAAATACTGGCTGTACAAACTCTTTAGCAGCTTTCTGCTTCCCTTCCAATTTTGGTTGCATTGGCTTTATTTGTACAAAACCTTTTAAATTTAATGTAATCAAAAATGATCCATTTTGCATTTCATAATGTTTTCTGTTTGGTCACAAATTCTTCCCTTTTCATAGATCTTACTTAGGTAAACTGTTCCCTGCTCTTCTCATTTTCTAAGGTATCGTCTTTTATGTCTAAATCATGGATGTACCTATTTTGATCTTATCTTGGTATATGGTGTGAGATGTTGATCAGTGCCTAGTTGAGCCTTAAAACTATTTTCCAGTTTTCCCAGCAGTTTTTTGTCAGATAGTTCTTTTTGGTCCATTCATGTGTCAAGTTGATTGTCATCTGTCATCTCCTCCATGAGCTGTATACTTGGCTATGTTATGATTTCTAAGCACCAGGTGAGTGGTATATAGAACAGGAATTAGGATTTAGAGGAGGAAGCTGTCAGGTTCAAGTAAGCTGATCACAGGGCATTGTTTTCCTTACTTTCTTCTTTTTAAGTCTGAATTTTTCAATAGGAAGTTCATAACCTGATCCAGTCAGTGCCAGCTCTTATTTTAACTGATAGTATAGAGCTTCTTTGTCTTTGGCTGCAAAGTGTAGATAGAATCAGTCTGATTTCTATATTGACCATTTGATGGTGTCCATGTGTAAAGTCACATTTTGGGTTGTTGAAAAAGAGTGTTTGATATATTGGATTACTTGCCATCTAGGAGAAGGGTGGGGTGGAAGGGAGGAAATTTGGAACACAAAGTTTTGCAAGGGTCAGTGGTGAAAAATTATCCTTGCATATGTTTTGAAAATAAAAAGCTTCAATTAAAAAAAGAGAGAGTGTTTATTACCAGCATATTAACTTGACAAAACTTTATTAGTCTCTTGTCTTGTTTCAGTTTGTACTGCAAGGTCAAACTAACTGTTATTTTAACGATCTTTTAATTTACTACTTTAGTATTCCATACCCCCATGATAAATGTGACATCTTTTTTTGGGTGTTATTTCTAGAAGATGTTGTAGGTCTTTAGAGAACTAATCGACTTTGGCCTCTGGCAACAGTGGTTGGAACAGACTTGTATTCCTGTGATACTAATTTGTTTGCCTTAGATTAGAATAGACATCATTTAATCATTTTTGAAATGATCTTGTACTGCTTGTCACACTGTTTTATTCATTGGAAGGGCTATTCCATTTCTTATAAGGGATTCTTGCCCACAGTAGTATAAGTAGTGATCATGTAATTATATTCTCATTGGTGAGACAGCTAGGTTAAGGGCTGGGCCCAGAGTCAGAAAAACCTGAATTCAAACCTGACTTCAGATACTTGGTAGCTTGGGCAAGTCACTTGACCCTGTTTGCCTCAGTTTCCTAGTCTGTAAAATGAGTTGGAGAAGGAAATAGCAAATATTCCAGTATTTCTGCCAAGAAAACCCTAAATAGGGTCATGAAGAGTTGGGCATGACTGAACAACAACGTTTCCATCTTTTAAGTTCTCTGATACCCAAGGTGTCTATTTTCCTGCATTGATAAGAGCATTAACTTATTTTTTTAGGATCAACAAAAGGCCCTGGAGGCATCATTTAGAACATCAGTTAGTTTTCTTGGAAAGCTGAATTGGTAGTGAAGACAGGGTATCACTTGGAAATTGCTTTTCTGAATAAATTCCTGATAGGAACTTGGACTTTTTTCTCTTTCTCTTGAAAGTGGAATGTTATGTGGGAGTTGGAAGGTGGGATTACTAGAAGAATGAAAAAAAAAATCTTACTGCCCCCAAAGCATGCTTTGTATATTCCTACCTTTTATTTTATTTTTTGCTAAGGCTATTGGGGTTAAGTAACTTGCCCAGGGTCACACAGCCAGGAAGTGTTAAGTGTCTGAGATCATATTTGAATTCAGATCCTCCTGACTTCAGGGCTGGTGCTCTATCCACTGCGCCACCTAGTTGCCCCAGTATTCCTACTTCTTTATCTTTTCTTATGCCAATCCCTCCACCTGGAGAAAAAAGAATAGTACCAATTAAGTGAGTGTTCTGGTTAAGTTCCAAGTAGCCGAAGTTCCAAAGCCAAATATTTTACCTTTCATGCACTTAAAGATGGTGAAGACTTAAGAAAGCGTGTCAGCAGCAACTGATTATAATACCTCTTCAAAACAGGCTCTTTCTCCTGACTCCTTGTCACCCTAAGGGGTGTCTTTGCTAGACACCTTAGTTGATGTTATTTATAATCCTTCCTTCTTCCTCTTCTCCTTCCTTGCATGTCCAGTTAGGCACAAAATCTCTCTCCTTAATGAGATTTTACATAACTATCCTTTCTATTTTTGTTTTCACAATGATTCTTAACTCAGATCTTTATTATACATTGTTGCTCTCACTAGAGCAGTCCTCTCCTTAGAATCTCTGCTTCTCTTCTTTCCCATTCCATCCTGTCACTTGAACTGTCTCCAGATTAACCTTCCTGAACACTGAATCTCTTTTGTCATTTTCCTGGCTAGAAACTTTTAATGTTTTTTGATTGCCATCAGAATAAAGTTCAAACTCCTTAGCCTGACATTTAAGGCTTCCCACAGTCTGACCCTATCTGTAGATTGTGCTACTTACTGTCTCCAAATCGTGCTTCTACATCCCTATCTCTGTACCTTTCTCTCTGCCTTCCTAGGATAACTTTCCTACTCTTCTGTACCTTCTCAATCCTTCATGCTCTAGTTACCCTCTCCCCTCTGATCAGCCTACTTGAATCTGATGGCTTCCTCCTCTAGATCCTAATTCTTGGTCTGTGTAGCAGTCACTTGGCAACTATCATTTGCTTCCTTGCATTGTTAGTTATCCTTTTTATGTGTGTATGATTATCTCTTTTATCTAGATGGTAAGCTCCTCAAGGAGGAGCCTTATGTTCTGGTCCATCCACAACAGTGCCAAGTATAGGGTTTGCACCCAGCAGCAATCAAATAAACATGAATGGACTGATCAGATGGTTTTCCTTCCATTAGCAAGTCTGCTATCTCTCTTTATTATCTACCTTCTGTTTTTAGATGCTCTAGTCATTTGTCAGTATCATCATTAACTATTCTGCTAGATGTTTTTCCATAACTTCTGCTAGCATCATCTTGCTCACTTTTTTCCCCAGTTAACTACCCAGCTCTCTATTTCTGCATCTTCCTGACTTCATTTTTTGGTCCATTTATGTGTCAAGTTGATTGCCATCTGTCATCTCCTCCATGGGCTGTATACTTGTCAATGCTATGATTTCTAAGCCCCAAAAATGATCAGATTATTTCAGACATCCATTTTTTCTCATTTCACATGATGTATTTAAAAATTTTTTTTCCTTATTAGCTTTTTAGTGTATTATTAATATATAATGCAATCCATTTTGTAGACATAGGAAAGAACATTGGATATAGCATTGTAGGATATGGTATTCTATCTCAGACATTTACACATGATGTATTCTTATTGTCTTTAATTTATACCTTAATTCAGCAAACTAGATATTCTTAAATTGTTCCTAGTGTTATATTACAAGCAAAATTATTTTATAATCCAAACCTCCATGTTATCCTGTTGTTACCTTGGTTTTTATTCTCACTTGTATAATAAAGCCCTAGACTATATTTCATATTGTACTAAATTTCTTGGTTGTTATTTTTCTTGTCTAGATTTTTTCTCTCATCATAGAAAAGACAGAATTATAAATGCTAGTCCTTGTAACAGTGAATAAACTTAACAACAATGATATTTCATATTTTCACAATAGTCTCAGCAGAGCCACTAATCTTGTAAATATGTCCATGTGATATTTTTAACCTATCTTGCCTAAATTGTTTATGTTGTAGATTTTAGAGCTTTTTTTTTGTTTTCAGAGATGATGATCATTTCTGCTTTCAAAAGACAGCTACATATGAAATGGATTTGCAAGCAGAACCACCTAAAAGACTATTTCAGTTAACTGATAAAGTCAACCCATCTCTTTTCTGCCTCTATACTCTCAACTGTAAGTATCTGATGAAAAAATGTATTCAATCAAGGCATAGGGGAAATTTTTTCTTTAAACTTCTTTTGTAGCAAGAATAAAGCTTAAATTTAGGATCCAAGTAATTAACCTTCCTTGTGGTACAGTACATAGATGTCCTCTGCAAATATCAAGGAACTTAACATAATTGCTTGTTAATGGATTCTCTTTTGAAGTAATTGTGTTTATGTTTCCTAATTTGTAATATATCAAGCTACCTGGTTTATATTTCCTGAATGTTTTTTAAATTTGACTTCCTCTTAGTTGTTATGGTACAGCTTTGAATAGTAGCTGTAGTTCCCATTTCCTTTTTTGCTTTCATTTTTATTGAGATTTGCATAAAAACAGTATTTATTTTTATAAAATCATTTAGCCTTGATCAAGGCTACCAAAATCCATTTTTAGAAAATAGGTACTGAAAAATGCCACCACAATTGGAGAGATTAGAAAGACCAGGGATATTCATTTATGGGATTGCCTGTCAATCTTTAAAAACATTTTTTTGTTATGTAGTTTATTGTTTTTATTAGAATGACATTAAAATTTTGATTCAACTTTTATCTCATAATTAAGCGAGAGCAAGAACTTAAATTGCTGATTTGTTAACATAACAGGAAACAAATGACATTGCAAATCAATTTTCTGTCCACTGACACATTCAGGGATACATACAGCCTATTTTCCTTCTTTTAGTTTGTAGGACACAGAAGAACCATCCTCAATTGACTCTTTTTTAAATTGGCTATGGGGTGAGGAGAGTAATCTCTCCTTGTTTCTTGTGTGAAAGATAAAAAAATGAATTTTTTTATATCCACCCAAATTTGCCTCTCTAAACTGGTTCATTGATTGATCCCAACCTAGGTTGAAGAACATAATTTTTGTATATGACTCCATTGTGCTGTTGGACTATAGAGCATAGGAGCCATATTGGATTTCTCTCCATATTGGACTGAAAAGCATACTGTCCCTGTTGGCACATGTACTTATCTGGAATGAGGCAGGTAGAATGATATGTGAGAGCTGTAAGGGGCTTTGAAAATCAAGTTGGGTAGTCTTCTCATTTTACATAGGAGAAAATTGAGTTTCATGGAGATGGAGTGACTAGGCTATGGAAGAGAACTCCATGCAATTGGTTTTAACCTGAGGGTACATTTCAGATGAATCTGTTTCTCTAGTCTTAGTTCTGTTTGTAGGGACAATCTTGAAAAGCTTTTATTTTGACTTTGACAAACATGCTTTCTTTCACAACAGACAAAGCTGCGTTATCCTTTATTACTCCTGAATTCCCCAATGAGAATGATTTTGATAATTTCTTGACAAAGTCTGATAATTTTGCCAGAACTAAAGAATTAGACATTTCTCACCCAACCATGCTGAATGCTCCAACTGCTACTAAATACATGGTAAGTAAAGAATCTGGCTTTCGTAAAATTCTCTTTGTAAGACATATAGAAGACCTACACAGGGAAGTATACTTTCAATTAGCTTATTTACTTAAGTAAGACTGTATGTTTCTTTAAGATAGAGATCTTATCTAATTTTTATCCTCATTGTTTAATGTAGTATCTTGCATATTGTAGAGGCTCAAAAGATGTTTTTTAAATTGAAATGAATTTTTCAAGAGGTTGTAAAAAAAAAAAGTTAGTTTTGTGATAATACAGAATTTTTATTTGAAACTTAATTTTTAAAAACTAATATAGTTATGTTAACCAAAGAACAAGAAACAGACTCTTTAGTAGGATGGGTAAGGTTTTTTTATTTTTTATTATAGCTTTTTATTGACAAAACATATGCATGGGTAATTTTTCAACATTAACAGTTTTGAATAATCTCCTTCTCTCTTCCACCCTCCCTCATTGAAAAAAAAAAAAAATCCATTACAAAAAATATATGGTCATATAAAATAAATTATATTCAAAATGTAATAAATAAATTTCCCATTAGCCAGGTTCCCTTCTCCCCTCAAAAAAAAAAGAAAGATAAAGAAAATATGCTTCAATATGCACTCTGAATCTGTCAGCTCTCTGACTGAAGGTGAGTAACATGTTTCATCAATTTGGCATTATTGTAATCATTATGTTGATCAGAATTAGCCTTTCACAATTGATTTTCTTTACACTAGTATTAATGTGTTCTCCTGATTCTATTCACTTCACTTTGCATCAGTAACCATCTCCTCTAGTATTTTTAATAGCTGAATAGTATTCTGTTACATTCATATGTTATAACTTCTTCATTCATTCTTCAGTTGATGGATTTTCCTCAGTTTCCAATTCTTTGCTACTTCAAAAAGAGTTGTCATAAATATTTTTTTACATTTTGGTCCTTTACCTCTTTCTTTAATTTTTTTGGAAGTATAGGCCTACCTACTAAAAGAATTGCTGGGTCAAAGGTAGTATATATGTGTTTATTAGCTTTTTGAGTGTAATTCCAAATTGCTTTCCAGAATGGTTGGACTGGTTCACAGCTTCATCAATAATAGTACGTTAGTTGTACTTGTTTTTCCATGCCCCCTCCAGCCTACGTCATTCTCCTTTTCTGTCATGTTAGCCAATCTGCTAGGTATAAGGGGGTATCTCAAGAGTTGTTTTAATTTACATTTCTCTAATCAATAGTGATTTAGAGTCTGTTTTTTATATAGTAAATAAAACTTAAAGTTCTTCCTCTGAAAACTGCCTATCTATATCCGTTGGCTGTTTATTAATGGAGGAATGACTCTTATTGTAAATTTAACTCAGTTTCCTTCATATCTTAGAACTAAAATCTTTAAATTTTCTGCAAAGACCCCCCCACCCCAGTTTCCTGCTTTCCTTTTAATTTTTAGCTGCATTGATTTTGTTTGTGCAAAATCTTACAAATTTTATATAATGAAAATTATACATTTTACCACCTGGGGACCTCTTGTTTGGTCATTAACTCTTTCTCTTTCTAGATGCGATATTTATGCTCTACTAATTTTCTTATAATGTCACTATATTTAAATCATATCCCCATTTTGAGATTATCTTAGTATGCAGTTGGAGATGGTGATCTGTACTTAATTTCTGCCAGATTTCTTTCCAGTTTTCCCAATATATATTTTTTTAAATAGTGAGTTCTTGTCATAACAACTGGGATCTTTTTGAGTTTATCAAAGACTAGGTTTCTGTGCTCCTTTGCTTCTGTATATTGTATACATAATCAATTCTGCTGATAAATTTCAATTTCTTTGAAACTATTTCTACTCATATGAAAGGGTGTTCCAAATCACTATTGATCAAAGAAATGCAAATTAAGACAACTCTGAGATACCACTACACACCTGTCAGATTGGATGACAGATACGATGACAGGAAAAAATAATGATGAATGTTGGAGGGTATGTGGGAAAAGTGGGACACTGATGCATTGTTGGTGGAGTTGTGAATGAATTCAATCATTCTGAAGAGCAATCTGGAATTGTGCCCCAAAAGTTATCAATCTGTGTATACTCTTTGATCCAGCAGTGCTACTACTGGGCTAATATCCTAAAGAGATACTAAAGAAGGGAAAGGGACCTGTCTGTGCCAAAATGTTTCTGGCAGCTCTGTTTGTAGTGGCTAGAAACTGGAAAATGAATGGATGTCCATCAATTGGAGTATGGTTGGGTAAATTGTGGTATATGAATGTTATAGAATATTATTGTTCTGTAAGAAATGACCAGTAGGATGAATACAGAGAGGCTTGGAGAGATTTACATGAACCGATGCTGAGTGAAATGAGCAGAACTAGGAGATCATTATATACCTCAACAACAATACTGTATGAGGATGTATTCTGATGGAAGTGGATTTCTTCAGCAAAGAGAAGATCTAATTCAGTTCCAATTGATCAATGATGGACAGAATCAGCTACACCCAGAGAAGGAACACTGAGAAATGAATGTAAACTGTTTGCATTTTTGTTTTTCTTCTCAGGTTATTTTTACCTTCTGAATCCAATTCTTCCTGTGCAACAAGAGAACTGTTTGGTTCTGTACACATATATTGTATCTAGGATATACTATAACATATTTAACATGTATAAGACTGCCTGCCATCTAGGGGAGGGGATCGTGGGAGGGAAGGGAAAAGTCGGAACAGAAGTGAGTGCAAGGGATAATGTAAAAAATTACCCATGCATATGTACTGTCAATAAATAGTTATTAAAAATTTTTAAAAATTCAATTTCTAATCCACTTACCAAATTGTTTTGTTGATTCTAGTTTTGTAATATTGTTTTAGACACATTTTTAGCAATATTATAATGACAATTAGCTGTGAAAGGCTTAATAACCAATACAATGATCTGCTATAATTCCAAAGGAAGGACTCAGGATGAAAAATGCTATCTCACCTCCAGAAAGAGAACAAATGGACTCAGAATGAATAGCAAAGAAGAATTTTTCATTTTATTTTAGAGATGTGTGTGGCAAAACATGGCAATGTAGAAATATGTTTTGTATTACTTCATAAGTATAATAAAAATCATGTTTTGCATTCTCAGTGGATGAAAGGAAGGACTGAAGAGAGAGAGAGAAATCAGAACTAGAATTTAAGAAAATAAAATAAAAAAAAACATTATTGTGAATTTTGATGAAGAACTTCATTGGGTTTATTTTGGGAAAGTACATTTCATTATTTGAATTGGAATTTTTTTTTCTTTAGAAATATCTGATTGTTTTTAATAGCCATAAATCTTCTGTTATCTGTTTTTATAGTACAGAATTCCTGTGCAGACTTCTGATTCATTTCTGATGCTCCCATGTCCTTTAGTCACCATTCATTGCACAGATAACAATCCTGTAGGTAAGTGCTCATATTTGCTCATTCCTATTTAAAATTAAATCTAATTTTCATTCCCCTTTAAGGTTTGCCATTAGAATCCACTGCTTAAATTTATAATCCCCTTAATCAGGCCTCTTAATTAGGGTCTTAAAAGTGATCTAGTTCTCTCTAATACTGGGTTTGACACATCTCTGACAGATCTCAGTCATCTGGGCTTTGCTTGGAGACTTCCAAAGAGTTCACTACTTGCCTGATGAGGCAGCTCATTTTCTTTTGGACATTTCTGATTACTCTAAAATCTTTTCTCATGGTGGCCTGAAGTCTGCTTCCCTGTAACTTTCCTTCTTGTCTTCATTTTGCTCTCTGGAGTAACAACCACCATTCTGATATTCAAAGATGGTCACATTTCTTACTTGCATCTTAAACTGGCTATATTGTGATTCTTTCTCATCCTCTGGGCTCCCTTATCCAGTTCACAGTGTCAGGGATGACTGGGCTCCTCTAGGGTGTCTGTGCTTCCCCAAGACAGCTTCTCAGCTTGCCCAACAGACTCAGTTCTTGAGTGAAACCTCTCAGTCACATGCTGTGCCCAAGGAGAAAAATCAGCCACTGATCATTCCTGGCTTGTTTCACAACTTGCTTTGCCCTCAGTTTTCTCTTCCATATTTGTAACTTAATCTTTCCTTGAATGTGTGCTTTTAGAAATTTCTTTATTTTGCTTATCTTTTGTTGGTTACTTTGCTGTGATTTCCAGGGTTTCTGATGAACCAGATCTTTAGATGTAACAGAAGAGTAACTCTGGAGCAATGTGGGGAAGACAAAGCCCTCAGTATGGCTCACTACATCCAACCCAAGATTTTGGCTGTAAGTTCCGTTTGAAAATACCACAGCTTCTCTATTTTATTTTATTTTTTAAATTGCATATTGAATATTTTTATAATAGCATTTTATTTTTCCAAATACATGCAAAGATAGTTTTCAACATTCACCTTTGCAAAACACCGTGTTCCAAAATTTTCTCCTGCTTACTTATTTCATGTTCTTTTTAAACATTGAAAATTATGTTGGTCATTCTAATATAATGCCTCCTGATTCCCACACTCTTACCAAGTTAGTTCAGTAAACGAAAGAAGTGCAAAGCATCTATTAAACTCTTATTATATGCCAAACACTGGCTTAAGAAATCGGAATCCAAATATAAAAGCAAGTCACTTCCCTCAGCTTTCTAGAATTGTGGTGAGGATAAAAAGAAGAAATATTTATCCAGCTTAAAATACTGTATAAATACTAGCTGCTAACTAGCATTCATTATTATTTTAATGGGGGAAGACTACTCAACAAGAAGAGCTATGGCAGAATTGTATTATGGGAACAATAAAGCAGAGTGTTTATTGCACTGATCTGATGATTCAGAGAAAGAAAAAGTTCCATATCACTTTATTGTGATAGGATACTTGCCTTTCAACTGGTTTCTGCACTTCCATCCTTTGAACATCTTGAATAGCTCCATGAGAATAACCTTTCTTTCATTTTTCATGGTCCAAAGTAGTAATTCCTCCAAACTCCATAACCCAGCATTTCTGAACCTCCATAATCAGGACCTAATCTATTATTCTGTTCTCACTGTTCACCAGTACCAGTCTCCTACTCTTATCAGGCTCTCTGTAGAACATGTTTTGTATATTCCCACCTCCATGCCATCTCTTGCAGAGAAGCCCTTCCAATCCCTTCTGCCTTTCTAAGTCCTGCCCCTCCTTCAAGTTCTAACTCACACTCAGATTGCATTGTTTCTCCAAATACTGCAGAGCACTGATTCCTCCTCCTGAACTCCTAACATCATTGAATCTTAGATTTAGAACACATCCAGTCATTTTGAGGTCATAGGATTAAGAGATTTCGAACATTTGTGATCATCTAATTCAGCCCCCTATTTGTTTTGCTTATCTTTTCCCCTGAAAACTCTACTTTTACTGTATTCTGTCATATACTGGTGGTTAAATTTTTCATGTATTCTTATTTATTAAGGACTGTTAAGGGGTCCCCCAAACTTGTCTTTTTGAGTTGCAATATTTTCCAGGAGCATTGGTATGAATGTGTCAAGCACAAGATCCTCCTCCCTAGCTGATATAATTTGTTGCATGCGTCCCAAACAGGACTCTTATGTGTGTCGAGACAGGCACCAGTCAGTCTGTGCTTGGCCAAGAAACTACTTGTGTGACTGAGACCCTGAAGATAAGCAGACCATCCTATTTTCATATTCTAGCAGTTCCCGAGGGAAAAATTTAATCCTCCCCTTCAGGAGAGGTTTTGTAGTTTTCCCACTTTTACTGCACTGTTCATTTCTCTTGTAATAAACCTAATTTTACTGTAAATTTCATTTGTTGACATCTCTTCTACACCTTATTTGTAAAGGCCTGGAGGGAAGCTGCCACATTCTATATGGCTTTTCCCCTCCCTTTTCTCTTAGCCCCTAATAATATGCATATAGGAGGTAGTCAAAAAATCCTTTTTAATTAATTGAGAAAAAGCTTATGAGTTCCTCCAGACTAGCAGTGGCTAGAGAGTTGGCTGATGCCATGCTCTGTTTTAGGAGTGTATTTGTAAACAAAATAACCGAGTTTATTATGAATGTGATGATAATGTTGATAACATGTAATCAGGTATAATAACAGATGTTGATGTTAAAAAGAAAAATGATGATTTTCTATGATATACAGATATAATTCTTTCTGTTTCCTTTTGTCTAGGAGCCTAATTCAAGTAAAGAGGTAAGAATCAGGCTTTTTATAGTAAAAACACAATAAAACTTGCTTTTAATATCTTTTAAATAAATATATGTATGATCAGAAACAGTGCCTTATTATCAATAGAAAGGAATCGACTAAATAGCAAGGTTTTTTTATTTGCTAAAAAGCAATTAAAGAATTCCTAATACACCCTCCCTATCTTTTGGTAACATTGAAACTGATTTGGTTTTGAAGTTTTACAGTTTTCTTTGTGCTGAAGTTGTACAGATAATCTTCATTGACAAATGAATGGAATTAGATCCTATGTTTTCTGGTGTCCTTCCAAATGATCTCTTGTTAAAGTGATGATTAGCAGCCAGGATGCAGTGTGCCCATCAAAGATTTATAAATTGAATTCAGTGAACTACCACATTTTAGTAGATTATTTAATATTAATATAACATTTGGTGATTTGTGGGTGAATGATAGTCAATCCAAGGGTCTGCCATAGTTTCCCTCACTGGTTGTGGAACCTGTCAGAACTAGAAGGGGTGAAGAACAAGAGTCACTTGTACAAGAAGCCTTATTGCTTCAGTTTCCATCTTTCTACCACCAGGGAAGAATTATGGTCTTGGGGCACTGTCTGGTTTTCTTTGCCAAGTACCTGTTGATTTTCATGGGTAATGAAGTTTCTATAGATGCTTTTAGAACTTAGGATATAAATATACAAAAAAGATATAGAAATAAGATAATCTTTTTAGTTAATGGCCTGAAATAGCCTGAAAGCTTAGCTAAGCAGAATTTTTAGGTGAAACCTTTGGAGCTCTATTTATATGATAAATGAACAAGAAGTACAGTCACTGGGACTTTCTTTGTTCAAAAGAACAACTTCATGAGTGTCTTTGAGAGTCTGGGCAGTTTGTTCAGGGCCTCATCCTATTTTTATGTATTGCTGTGCCTAGAAATCAACAGTCAAGGGAACAGTTCCTGCACCTTTGAGTCATTGTGAAAAATATCCACATCGTATTAATTAAATTGATAATGTTAAATCTATTTTGATGAATTCTAACTTTCTGAATATTGGTCTTTTGGACCTGGTTTCAGCATATGGGATTGTTCAAAAATCCATAACAGCCTGCTTCCCAGCATCTTCTGTGACATCATTCTCACATTCCTCTTGAGGATAATAAAATGACTTAATCAAGTTTGCCTCCTCCATCCCAGGCACAGTGCTTTCTCACAAAGATATTTGAATTCACAGTGCTCTTTTCTTAGCATTTCTGTCAGTCCCCTGTTTTCCCTTCCTAAAAAGACTCCTAAAAAGGGATGTGCTGTTTGAGGCTAAAGGTTTCATTTACTGTCACCCAATATATTTAGGATCTCTAATCCAAATGAGAAGATTTTTATATTGAGTGATAAATTGATAATTAATTTATGAAATTATGAAATAGTGCCAGACACACCTCAGGAAGACCATGATTTGTGGTGGGAAATGGGGTGGCAGAGGATATTGGGAGGGGGACTTAACAGATCAGAAAGGCAGAAAGGCAAAAAGTAATACAGTGACAGACGGCATGAGGACAGTGAATGGGATAATGAAGTAGAGCAGGAGAGACAGAGAATATCACTCATGTAAGCATAGATCTGAGTTGCGAGCATGCTGTAGCATAGACCAAGGAGATAGAAGAATGTTTGGGGGGGGGGGAGGGCAGGAGTTTGAGATCCTTTATAAAATTTTTTGGAATGAAGCGGACCAACTCCTCCTTGCAGTTAATTCATTAATACATCCAAATTAGCCCAAAGTTATCAGTAAAACTTCAGAATCATTATTTTAAAGTTATCAGCATCTTTTCTGGTGGCCTGGAACTGTGGAGGTCTGGTTTATGTCTGGAATTTACTTATCATAGAACCAGAACCTTGACCAGCAACACCTGGATGGTTTCTTTTGATTTAGCACCTATTTTCAGGATGTGAATTTTAGTCAGTGTATGATACGATTTGGAAATTCTGCTCCTTTGATTTTTTGGATGGTTTAGCTATGACTTACAGGTTCCTCTTTGTGATCTTCTTTCCTATTATTGCTACTTTATCATGGCTGCCTATAAAATTTGCTTACTATACTGACTAGAAGGGGGGAAGGTGGTCAGGAATCCCAAGCAAGATACAAGTGAGAAGGATCTGGCTTGATTTTATGATGACTTGAATAAGAACTCTGTATATGATAGTATATGAGCTCCCTCTCTCTTCTAGACCAATAGCTAACAGGCACTCTTCTGGGTGCTCTTTGATATGTGAGAGGTACTTATTTTACTCAGACAGAAAGCTTTAATTAGTTTTGCTCTTTGATTACTTAATGCTATAGAGCCAGAGAATCTTTAATATTGAGTTTATAGATGTAGGAGATGATATAGGAAGTAAAATATATGCTAAAATCAAACCAATAGATATTGTACAGGTTTATAGCTATGGGGCTTCTTAGTCTTAAAAGCATATTTTTATGAAGTGTGTTGAATAAACTATTTATAACACTTTGCAGATTCCTATCACTGTCCGAAGCGTACTTCTGAAATCTCTAAATAAAACAGTGACTTATCATCCCCAGAGTGATGTTCTTTTGCAACCCACTTTTGTCAACATCAGTGGTCTGAAAGTCTGCACTAATGTTGTTCTTCAGGTAGGTGCCAGATATCATTTTTTGATGAAACTTTATTTCTTCAAGGTAGAATCAAGCCATATGCCCTGGGACAGTCATCAGAAACTGCTCCCCAAATGTTGCTTTTGCAGACGGCCACGTTGTGTCCCATTTTTATTTGTTCTCCAGTTGGTGTCTAGGAATTGATTAGCTTTTAGACAAAAATGAGTTAATTATGCCACATCCTGAAGCTACAAAAGAATAAAGGATGACAGTGACAATTCTTCCCAAAGACTGAATTTATCATTTGTTAAAACAGAGTTCTGCCCTTTAGATCACAGCATACAATGGACATTGGCTGTTGGGCGCAACCTGGTCTTTGTGATCTTTCCATGTTGACTCTATTTCCATTGCACTTGTTATTCTGTATGTTCTGCTTTCTTACTAGGCCTTTTTGACTCTTCCCTTGTATTTCTGAATTCTTTATATATATCACTGCATTACATATATGTTTGCCAAAAAAGAATATTTTATGAAAAACACATAGGGCAAGCTCTCAAAAGACGGTCAGAAAAAGTGATCCAAGGACACTCTCAAGGTCTCTCTTAAGAACTCTAGAATTGATTATATGACACGAGAGACACTGGCACAGGACCGCTCAGCATGGCGTGCCCTCGTGGGAGAAGGCGCTGTGCTCTGTGAGCAGAACAGAATTAGCTCAGAAGGAACATGAGATGCACAGAGTTAGAGAGCCCGCCCCGGAGGTTCATAGGGACTATTTGTGTGTGACCTGTGGCAGAGCACTGAGAGCTCGTGTTCTGGTCAGCCCAAGAAGGACACAGTGTAACCGACTCTCACATAGTAAGCCATTTTGGTCCTCTTCCAGGATGAAGGACAACCACCAGCCAGTGTATACACCGCCATACCTTGTACACCCTTCCCCAAACATTAATCGCATTTGGTTTCCAGCTTTTAGAATGTTTGAAATGTGAATGATGAGATTAGTTCTATCTAACTGCCAGTGAATCCACAAAGTACCCATTTGGGGTAGCCTGCAGCTCCAGTGCTCATCCTTGTTTGAGATGGGAAGGGCACACCTGAGCTGCAGTGCAATTTATGGTCTGTTGTGATCTAGTGGAAATATCAATTTCCAAGAAGTGCAGGGACAGAGAAGGATTTGTTCCTACTCTTATCTTTTGTATTTTTCAGTATGCTAAAAGTAGCTCTGGTTAAGTTAAGTTAAGTTAAGTGAAGGTCACACTTGCTAACTTGGACAGATCATTTTCCCTCTTAGGAAATCTACGAAATAAAAGGATTAGATTATGTGATCTCCAAAGTCCATCCAACTCCAAAATTCTATTGAATGTATTCTTTGATGCTGAATGGAAAATAATGAAAGAGATCATAAGTTGTGTGTGGTTTTATTTTCAGTTAATGTACAGCATCACATACACAGAAACAGGTGAAATCACAAAGGCTGATAGCCATTTCCTTCTTGGGACCATCAGCAGCACGATGCTTCCACTTCAACAGCAATTTCAGGTTCAATTTCTTCAGGTAATTTCTGTCATCTTAATACAGATGCTTGTCAAGTGATTATAAAATTATAATATTTTAAGACTTAAAACCTCAGGCTGTACGTGCTAACCATAACATGGTTTGTACTGAACACTGGATTCATTTGTAGTACAATTTTATGGTAGAATTGTGTCAGTTTCTTTTTTCCTTGTCTCTTAAAAGCAGCACACTCAGTAAACTTGTAATTTTATGGCAAGATGTGTGTCTGCTTCAGTAGTTATATTTATAGTTGTATGTGGGGGGAGGATGTTGTCTTGTTTAATATTCTAAACTTTATTTAAGCTCTTATTTTTTCTGAATAAAAATAAGAATTTTTCTTTGTTATATTTTATCTTTCAGCAAAATGTTAAATCATTCCGTGTAAGTGGAAATCCAGGTTATATTCCAGGACAACCATTATTAGCTGGATTTGAGAAGGGATATCCTTTTTGATTGTCTAATAGGAGTCAGTTTGCCAGTATTTGGAAATCATATTGTCTCATCTCTGTATATTTTAAAATCCTTTGTACCAGAGCTTCTTAAACTTTTTCTACTCATAACATTTTTTGCCTGAGAAATTTTTACATGATCCTAGATATGTAGGTATATAAAATATGTATACAAACAAAAAAATTATTGATAATAAATCATAATTTTGTCATCCCTACATTCAGTTATGAGACTCATGGGGTCATGACCCACAGTTTAAGAAACTGGGCTTTAGATTATTTGGGGGAATGGAGGTATTTGTTCTCATTCGGGACTTATTTAGACTAATTCTGCCCTAGTTACTGATCTAGTTGAATATTGAGGAAAATCTTTTGGAGGTTGGTTAGGGTGAAGTAATATGTGTGTGGCAAATGTTTTAATAAACAGAAAATTATGACTCAAGGTAGAAATGTCTGCAGACACCAGAGCCTGTGATGATTTTGTATTTAGTTGTGGAACTTATAGTAACTGGAAGGAATATGGGATTAGGGTCAGACGAACCTGTGACCTTGTGTCCCACATGTTGGGCCCACACTATCACTGAAGACCGTGCATGATCTTTGGGCACCAGCTTGTTCTCTTTCTCCCAATACTTGCTGGCTTTCATGAGTTTCTGTAGGTACTGTTTGTTTAATTGGATCTTGGGATTTTGTTGTTCATATGTTTAGTTGTGTCTGTCTCTGTCTATATGAGGTTTTCTTGGCAAATATACTGGAGTGGTGTGTCATTTCCTTCTTCAGTGGATTAAGGCAAAGAGAGGTGAAGTGATTTGCCCAGGATTATGCACCTAGTAAGTGTCTGAGGATGGATTTAAACTTGGGTCTTCCTGATTCCAGGCATAGTACCCTATTCACCCAGGCATAGTACCCTATTCACCCAGCCATCCACTGGCCCTAAATCTGCACTTATTAATGTGTATAAAAGATTTATGGACCAGAATAATGATGCTGGAAATCTGCGGCTAACCCTGAGTGAAACCTGTTTCTAGCTGATCTTTTCCTTAGCTGATAATAGTCAATGAAAATAGTCATAACAATGCCGTGAGGAAAGTATTGAAAAACTCCTGTGCATCTAGGGAACTTGAGAGAAGAGGGATAATAATTTTTCCACTGTTTAATAAATAGGGGTTTGTGAACAAAGAAAGAACTTTATAAACTATAACATTTAACAAATGTGAACTATTGTTATATTTTTTAGCATTGATTGTATATTTTCTTAACTCTGTGAACATCCCGAATTATTCAAAGTTCTAACAGAAATAGACAGATTACTGTTTTTTATAGCACAGATGAACAGAACTGCTTATTAGTAGAAGGACTTCGAAAACCGATACTTTTTGGTTATAATATGATGACTTCCTGCAAACTAAGGTAAGGGATTCGTTTATCACCATTTCACAGTTACCTTTCTGATGATTCGATAATAAAAGACTACTTTTTTCTGGGTACTGTCCTAAAAAGAAACCCTAAATAAACAAAGTCTCTTTAACTCTGAACAAGCTCAGCAGGCATGAAACCCTTAAAATAGATTCTGAGTTCATCATTACTTACTATCTAGTGGACCCCTTCCCCCCATGGTTCTCCCCTGGAAACCTGAGCCTGCCCACCATGTGAAAACTCACATGCTCCCCAACCATGCATCTTGTCATCTGACCTCCGGACACATAGTGCTTTGCCCAGCTCCCCTTCCCTTCTCATGTTCTTTCAGCTACTGGGAAGGGGGACAGTCACTCACATTGATTAAGCACCCTCTGTATGCCAGGCTTTGTTTTCAGCACCTTCCATTCTGTTTGAGGAGACAATGGTCACCTGTCTAAGTGTAGACAAAACATAGACAAAATGAATATGGGGTGCGGGAGGCACTATTAAGGAGCAGAGGCAAAAGAAAGTGCTTTGGCGGAGCTTTAAAGTGAAGAGCAAGAAATAGAGGGGACACAGGTGTGCATCCAGGCAGGGGGGACAGCGAGGGCGAAGGCCTTTCCTTGTGGCAGATGGCGAGGGGCGTGTCCTCTTGTCATAGGCAATAACAAAGGATAGAATAGAGAGACACAGAGAGTAGAGATAGTAGAGAAAGACAGAAAACAGAGAATGGAGAGACAGACAGAAGGAGAAAGAGAGAGGGAAGGAAAGGAGGCAGAGATGAATGAGAAAAATCTTGAAAATCAGAAGAAAAGAGCATTGCTGAGACTAGACAGCTTTTTTTAGGAGTGTGACTGTGGGAGGGAGGAGAGATTTAGGCTGATATCCTGAGAGTTGTGGATCAAGTACGCAGGTCTTTAAGAGAGCTTTGGTGAGGTTTGTAGGCAGCAGGGAAGGAGCTGGTGGCCAGGGAGAGAGAAGAGATGAGAGAGTGGGGATGATGGTAGGGACGGTTTGCCAGAACAAGAAGGAATGGGCTCAAGGCACTTCATAGAGGGCCGCTGTTGGAAAGGAGTAGAGTGGGGGAGAGGGTGTTAAGGGCTTCTGAGATGAGCTCAAGGTGAATGGCCTCCAGATCCTCAGGGCTGACAGGGAAGTGGGAGACTGGAGAGGTGAGGGATGAAAAGTGATGGAGCATCATTTAGGGAGGAGTCACAGGATTGCCTTGCTTCAAGGAGGGCTCAGTTGTGATGAGCTCAGTCAAGTTGTAGCCTTCCACAGTCAGTAGAGAGCTCTGACTTCCTCCAGCTCTATTCCAAATCCTGTTCATTGGAGTGGAGGAAGTGGCTGTTGCAGGACTGCGGTTTGACCAGGCCCAAGCAGAAACAGGATCAGGCGCCAAAAGGGCACTGGAGAAATGAATTGGTTAATTCTAGTGTTGAAATTGGGAAGAAGGAAGGAGGGAAATCCCCCAAGCCTACAGAGCTTGGGGGATTTCCCTCCTTCCCTCATCTCTGCCTCTTAGCTCTTCTGGGTTCCTTCAAGCTCTTCTGGGTTCATTCAAGACTGCTCAGATTCTCCTGTCTGCAGGTGTCCCCCTTGGTATCTGTCAACCTTCTATTCTCTTCTCCCTGTTCATTTCATGTATATCTTCTCATTGAAATAGGATTTGATTCCACCAATTTTTGCCTTTCTTCGTATCCTCAGTGCACATTGTAAGCCCTGTGACTTTTGTTCCATAGACACTTCCTGTGTGCATTATTTCCCTTGTTAGAATGGAATCTGCTTGAGGGTAGGGTCACTTTTGGCACTGAGTAGATGTTTAGTAAATTGTTTTTCATCCATTCATTGGAGCGAAGTGTCTTAGATGACAATGAAATATTAAAGAAAATTACTGCAACTATTGTTCATTTTAATAATAATGGCAGAATGTACATTTCCTGCATTTCAGGAAACAGAAGTGAATTCCCAGCAAATCTTTCCCTTTTCTCTTGCTCCCAAATTTTTCCTGTTTTTTCCTGGATTTCAAACTATCCAGCACCCCAGAGAGAAAACATCTGGTTCTGGTGTTTTGGCCATCTTGCTATAATGAAATGCCCTCCAGTGAGTTCTACACTGAAAAGCAAGGTTAGCCACTTCCATACATTGGATCTCCTTGTCAGAAGGAAAGAGAGGCCGAAGAGCAGGAGACTATCAACATGCTTTTATTAATAATTGTCAGCTGCTTAATATCTTGTTGTTTTCTTTCTGAAAGATTAAACACAACACTCAATTGCCAACTAGTTGAAGAAAGACTGAAAAAATTACTGATGGGACAAAACTTCCCACAATATGTATCATCTTTTGGAAATTCTCCAGTCCAGAATTTGCAGGAATGGGTGCCTGTCCGTTTCTTCACTCAGACACTGCATAGACGGGTAAAGATAATTCCTAATATTTGGAGGGCGTTTTTTTGTTTTCATGAAGATGTCTAGGGTGGCAGGTGCTGACATTCTGCCTCTTTCTTCTGCATAGAAAAGACTTGGGATGAACCCCTGAAGAAGCAGGAAAATTGATGTATTTGAACAGTTGAACTCCTGTTATTCCCACTCCCTTGAAATCCATGACAGGAGAGATGGGATGGGAGGAGGGGCAGTGCACTATTCTGACAGGCACAGTGACCTGGGAATCAGGAAACCTGCTCTGGCATCTAGGCCTGGCTCAGCCTCTAACCATGACCCTAGGCAAGTTCTTTCTCCCCCTGGGCTTCTTCGTCCTTTTCTGGCAACTGCAGAGATGGCACTAAACTGCTGAGGGTCCTTTCTTCTACATCTGGCCATCTATGAGTTTTATAGCCTGTAGACCATTTCAATGGGACCCAGAAGTCTCTGGGGTCAGCCTCTTGATTGTTCCAGGGCCACAGAACTTAGAAGTGGACTGAGCCCAGTCACATACAAAACCAATGGCCTTTCTTTTCTATCTCTAGCTCCTTGCTCAATCTGGGACAGAAGGATAGACCCTCACATGTCTGTGACTGACCGAAGCCTGGAATCCCCAGATTCTACACACTATTGTTCCATGCTGTCAGCAGGCAAGCAGCTGACATCCTTAGGCTCTAGATGTCACCCACACTGAGCACTTTTGATCCAAAACGGCCCATGAGCTTCATGGGATCGATACCTCTTCCGGGCCCCCTGACTTCCTGTGTCTTTTCCTTCCCACCTTCTTCCACTAAACTGTAAGGAATGTGGGTCTGCATCTGTCCCTGGAGGCAAGTTCTCCATCTCTGCCTAAGAGGCCAGTCTTGCTATGTGACTTTTCTCCTACAGTTGTCTCCCACAATTCATTTTGTAACAGAGAGAACGTTGCTAGAACAGCGTTTGCCGGCTCAGACTGGAGCTCTCAGCATCCCTCTTTGGAGGTGGGGTTTGCTCAGTTCACTGTACTGGGAAAAATGACTTGGTCCTGACTCTGCTTGGACACTGGTCACTTGGGCTGATAATTAGTGAGAGAATTGCCCATAGTTCTTGCCACCACCACCCCCTCCCAATCTTCCTGCCCCTTTACTAGCTTCTGATGACCTTGCAAGCTCAAGACTTGGCCACTTTCCTTCCAAGAAGTTGAATGTGGAGACTTTTCCTCCCTCAGCTGCAGGAGGTCCTCTTGCTAGCTTCTCAGCATGCTGAGCTTCTTAGGCAGCAAGTGAAACCCCAGAAGTCACCTCCAAGTCCCTGAAGCTGAGCACTGAAGATGGGACAGGGGCCAAAATGCTTTCAGTAGCTACAGACCTTTGCCAGCCCTTTTACCTGTCCCTTTCTCCTCCTCTGAGCTGATAGCAACAATTCCCGAAGTTCTAGGGAAAAGTTCTTACCAACTTTGTAAGGGAAAGATGTGCCACCTGTGATCCAACAGCACTTTGGAAATGTGTCCAGGGTGTCACCCATCATTCTGTGCAGGAGCCTTTCTGTTGATACCACCAGCATGGCGCTCACCATCTCCTCCTGAGATTATTGTCCCTGCTGGTCGGCAGAAGGTAGAGATTTGCCCCATTTCTAAGCCAGAGCAGCTAAGCTATAGAGAAATTAAGTATGCTGCCTTAAATTGCAGAGAAGGCTAGTTATTGAGACACCAAGGGCATGGCAAGCCATCACTAGTGGTCTTGACTCTGTCAGGCAACTGAAATAGGTTGACTCTGGAAAAGAGAGGGAGACTGACCACTTCATGCAGCTCTGCCTCACTTAAATCCAGTTAATGCATGAAGCAAAAGACAAGGGGGAAAAGTTTAGTATTTAGAGTGTAAAGGGATCTAAAATTTAATGCCCTAGTTTTTGAGCTATTTTTGGTTCAAGGAATACTTGAAAGTAAAAATAGCACCTTTTACACCATTTAATCCAAATGTTTTAGGAAATTCCTGTTGCTCAGAACATTATCTAAAAGATGAGACTTCTATGCAAAAGAAAAAAACTCAGGTTTGGATGTCATTGGATGTAGAAAAATAGTTCCATGGAATAATGTAAGATTGGCATTTTACTTTTACAGGAGCCATGTGTGATCCCAATGACTTTTGAGATAAAAGTGAAGTGGACTAAATATGGTTCCTTAATGAATCCACAAGCCAGAATAAACAGTGTCACAGCAAAATTGACGTCAAATTATTTTTCCAAGGTATGATTTGTTTAATTTTCAGAACATAGACATTGCAGATGATATTTGCCAAGATTTGAAAATGCTGCCTTTGTATTTGTCCCTCCGGGACCATTCCAAAACAATTTAATTATGACTTTTTAGCTTTATTTCTTGGGGAGAAAATAGTATTCTTTGATAATGGGTTTTATTCACATTAATAGCCTGTGTAATTCCAGACGTTAAAAATTGGTTTTTATTTTTAAATTTGTGAAAATTGATCTAGGAATGCAAATAGACTTAATGTTTTGGTCATTGAAACTTCCAGGAAAATTTTTTTTACCATTCCTCTTTTGTCCTCAAAATGATTTATTGACTTATTAACCCCATATGTCACCTATCAATGGTGTTATTTTAATAATTTTATTTAGGAAATAAAAAATTATATTTCTCATCCAGATTCACATTGTGAGTCAATCAAGTCAGGGTTGGAGGGTGGAGGGTGGGAGTGGAAAGTCAGGAATAGAATAAAAAGTTTCCTAGTCTCTGTTACCCTGGTAACTAACACACAGGATATCCGGAACTTGTTTAACTCTCCCTTTTTTTTTATTACAGACCGAATTAGAATATGACAATACGATGCAGGTTTCTACGGTGGTTAGTTTTGTTGATGTGTCTGCACCTGCAAAAGCAGGTTACAAAGCTCGGCCAACCATTGATGCCAAGTTGCCCTCCAATTTCTTCTTTCCATTTGTGTGACATAAGTACTTGCTAACCTAAGGAAATCCTGGGGCTCCTGCTGGCTATTCTTAGTGCTGAGAACAAAATGGCCGTTGGCCTGAGGAGTCCCCGTCACTTGGAGAGCTGTGCCCGTCCCCTCTGACTTATTGAGCGAGCCTCCCCTCCGGTCTCTCGTCACCTCTCCCTGGGCTTTTCTTGATTTTAGCAATCGAGGAGGTCGAAGAAGCTCCTGGGATTTCCAGCCCTTCCGCAGAGCCAAGCTGTGTCTGCTCTGACTGCAGCCCCTGTCTCAGTTTTCCCCCACGAGGAGCTGTGCAGGCCACTCCGAGACTTCTCTGGGCCATTGGGTGTAGGAGACAGAGCTCACCTCTGAGTCAGGAAGACTCGGAGTAAAGGCCTGAGCCCAGCCCTCTGCTGGGCCTGTGGCCATGGGCCAGTCCCTGACCTCAAGGGACAGCACCCCCGATGGCGAAGGGCAGGGCGGCTGACTGGCTTCCCTGTGTCCTCGTCGGAGCACCCACCGCTTTGGCCGAACATCACAGCAGTGTGCGAGGAGGAGGGCTGGCCCGGCCCTGGTTAACTACCTCTAAAGGCTTTTCTTCGACGGAAGGTACACAGGCTTGGGAAGGACACGGACCAGCCGGTTGGAGAATGGCTCATTGAGGCTGGTCAGAAGACTGCAGGCCAGCAAGCGGTGGAGTATGGTCTGGAAGCCATTTTTAGTTGTGATTCAGTCACTTCAGACCTGTTCAAACCTCGTGACCCCATTTAGAGTCTTTTTGGCAGAGATACAGCAATTTGCCATTTCCTCCTCCAGCATCTTTTACACATAAGGAAACTGAGGCAAGCCGGGTGGAATGAAGTGCGCAGGATACTCAGCTAAAGTATCTGAGGCCAGATCTGAACTTAAGAAGATGAATCTTCCTGACACCAGGTCCAGAATTCGATCCCCTGCCTGGAAACCGTGCCATACAATAATTAGTTGAAAGAAGTAGACATCAAGAGTCTGGAAAATAGAGGAGAGGTTGGAGGGGAGGGGTCACACAGATATGATTGCTTTCTTTTCACAGCCACGGGATTGTTTTGTAGAGGGGGGGATATGATTTATTCTGGTTCCAGAGGGCAAAGCTAGGAGCAACGGGTGGAGGGTGCAGAGGCAGATTGTAGCTCAGCCTAAAGTCACCTTCTGGACAATCAGGTGGCCACAACTGGAATATCTCAGCGGTTTATGCAAAGTCTCCATGACCCCCTGTCAAAGATGCTTCCCAGCTGGGAGCAAAGCCAGGTGACCTTGCAGCTTCAGAATGAAGGGAGAGTCCGGCCAGGTTCTGGCCAACCCTCCAGCCTTCAGCCTTCCTGTCCCAACTGACTCCGGACTGTGGGAGAGAATGTGTTTAGGACAAAGCTCTTTGTAGGTTGGTCTTCAGCAGAGGCGGCTGGTGGTGCAGTGGCTGTGTGCTGGGCCCGGGCTCATGAGGGCTCGACTCCAGTCTCACTTGCTGGGTGAGCTTGGACTAGACATTTAATTTCTTTCTGCCTCAGTTTCCTCAGTAATAAAAGATATTAATAATGCCTTATTCACAGGGTTTTAAATGAGAGATACAACTTTCAAATTGTTTAGCAGAGTGCCACCTAAGTGCCTCTTTCCTTTATTTCTTAGGAAATCCAACCCCTTAATTCATCCTACTGCTTTAAAATGAAAATGACTTCAAAAGCAATAGCTGTTCAATTTAGCCTCTTCTTTAACTTCCATATGCAAATGAGCACAAAAATAGTAAAATATTATACAGAAATATTAGAAGCATTACAAAAAAGGTTAAAGAAAAGCACCTTCCTCAAATACCCCATTAATTGCAGTCTAGTCTTTGATCTAATTGCTATGTGCCATCCTAAGCCCAGCCCAGGAACGCTCCTGGGATGCTACAGAATGGAGGTAGATCATTAAGAGTTCATCACTGTTGTAGCAGGAGAATCTAGTGGGAGAGCTCAAGCAAAGTAGGCAGTTTCCCATGGACATTAATTGTGTGGTAGCTTCAGCAAATGTCACACGGAGGCATGAGTAAATACAATTAAGTTTAGACTGAATTTTGCAGCTGGTTGCTACAAAGGGATCTGGACAACATCCAGAGAAAGGCCCAAACTGCAGGGATTCACTTGTAAGCAACAGAACATGTTTCGCCTTTCTGATCTGCTCATGAAAAAATGGACTTTCCTATAATGACCTGGAGTCTAAGAAAAATTTGTTTATTGCTTTTGTCCTTCAGAATGTCCACAACTAGAGAATCCAGGGTTGAAATAAAGGGGAAACAAATTTGAAAGCATATATTTGGCAAAATTAAATTTTATGTAGCAAAGTTAGCGTTGGGAAAATGAGGAAATGTAGCTTATGAAACATTTGTTACCAAGGAAAGTCTCTTATCACATCAAGGAAAAAAGATAGCTCTTAGAAGAAATGATGTAATATCTGGACATAATCAGACCTGAGAACAAGTTAAGTGAAGGCTTCAGGTAATTTCCAGAAATTATTCTGGAGATACCCAGGGTGTTTCACTGACACAAAAGGCCATTCTGTCAAATAAGTTTCTTCTCCATGTGATTAGGCAAATATTGCATGGTTCAGCTACTCAAGAAGTCCATTATCTTTCAGGAGTTTGTTAAGTCTTTCAATTTCTTGTTCCTGTTTCAAAAACAAAGATCAACTTTATGTTCTGAACATCTCTAATGTGCATAAATCTAATTACTGTTGAAGCTGTCACTCATCTATCTTACTTGAAGTTCTCATTCATCTTACCTTTTCATTGCAGCTAAATTCAAGATGCTGAATTTTTGTGGCCAGTTGATGATTAATCAGTCTCAGCCTTGAGAGTTGTCGTTCAGAGCGTGTCTTGACTGAAATAATTATGCCTAAAAATAATTCAGAGGGCCAGATGGTGACCTTGGGCATTAACATAAGTCCATTATACTAGATTTCTGATTTTAAAATACTTTTCTATGCATCATTTCATCAGATCTGTGAGATAGGACATTTAAAAAATGAACCCTGGTTCTGAGATTTGTGATGTAGGGCACAACTCATGAAGCTGAGATTTAAACCCAAGTGGTCTGAAGCTCCTGCACCCTCACCACAATTCCACCATCCACATAGACCCACAGATGTGTGCTGTAGGCTACATATAATGTATTTGTTTGGGAGTTTCATTTTTGCCAGTCATTCATCATTACTTAGAAGAATTGAAATTTGGGAGTGTCCAGCTTGAGCTTTTGAACTGACCAGGTGAAACTTCTCCAAGAATGTTTTTAGTTTCTACTTTGGCTTTATCCCCATCCCCTGTTTCTTGTAGGATAACAGAGATTGTGAAATCATGTTGATGGATCAAGAAAGCAAGGCCTCAGAGCACATGAAGGCAGTAGCCCAATGTTTCATCAACCCAAGAATATAAACACAATGGGGGAAAATATTACCTTTTCCCCAACAACTGCTGGGAAGTTGGGAGAGCTGGTTGGCAGAAAATAAGTTTATAAACAAATAGATGACGTGTGCCACAGCAAATTCCAAGTCAATGACTTAAACATAAAAGCATAAATGGTAAGAAAAATTGAGAGCAGAACAGAAAAGAATACTTTTCACAACTCAGGTTACCGAAAGAACTCAAGATCAAACTGGGATGATAGGACAGATCGCCAAGAACAAAGTAGACAATTTTGAATGTGTAAAATGTTAGCATTTCTTGCACAAATTATATCAATGCAATTTTGGGTAAGAGAAGACCCAGTCAGTTGGGAATATCTTTTCACTGAACATCTCTGATGATAGACTATATCCAAGATATACAGGAAATCAACCCCAATGTAAGAAAATATATTTCACAAGAGATGGTGGTCAAAGGATATGTCCAAGAAGCTTTCAAAAAAATAAAATAATGTGGAAAAAATGGGCCAAATCATTAACAAGAGAAAAGTCAAAACAACTGAGGTGACATCTTGTGTGTCAAGCTGGCAAAGGTGAAGATAGTGAAAGAGCTATTGGAGAGGCTGTGGGAAGACCGGCACAAATAATATGCTATTATTGGCCCAGCAATTCTGGAAAACGACTTGGGAGGAGTGCAGAGTTACAAATTTCACACCTGATCTAACTCCAGGACAGATATTTAAAGGAAATCAGAAAGATTGGTTCTTCAGCAACAAAAAAGATAGCTGGATTGTGTAGTGGATAGTGTGCAGGATTCAGAGTCAGAATACCCCTGAGTGCACATCCTGGTTAAATCACTTCCTAGCTGCACCATGTTGGAGCTAATTACCTCTCTCCAAAAAAAAAAAAAAAAAAAAAAAAAAAAAAAAAAAGAAAGAAAGAAAGAGACTCCTAGCTTTAAATTGCAAAAATCCATTGGCGGCAGCCATGTACCTGTGCTGACTAGATACACTAAAAGTTGTGGTCTGATTTCAGCAGGGATCTCAGTACTACATTGTGACCAGTTCTACTTTTCACAATTGACCATTGTTATATTCCCCATAGCAGCTGTTCCTCAAGCTACTCATGCTGATTTTCCACCCCTTCCTCAGTAGCTTCATTGAAAAACCGGAGGCTGCCACAAGCTGCTTCTCTTCCATTATTCCACTCTGTAAGTCACCTTAACATCATTCCCTTTGCACCAGTCTCAGAAGATGATCCTCAGAAGAACAATACCAATGTCTATTTGTGCCTGTCTCTTGGTAGTTTCCAGGAGTCTGTCACTTCTATCGTTCCCTCTCCCTAATTTTCAAACTTATAAACGGGCTCCTTCCATGCTGTCTACAAACATGCCCATTTCCCTGTTTAAAAAAAAAAAAATCTTCACTGTCCCCTGAAACTGTTGTCCTGTATGTCTCCTCCATTTTACAGCCAACTCCTAGAAAAACCTTTCTATAAGTCTTCTATTTTTTTTACCTCCATTTATCATTCACTCTTGCAATTTGAATTCTATCTTCCCCATTCACCTAAAACTGCTTTCTCCAAGGTAAACAATTGTCAATTATATGCTAAATCTAAGTTTTTCTTGGTCTTTATACTTAATTTCTCAAAATCAAGAGTGAAGGAATTTTAAGTTTTTTATATTAAATTTCTTTTTTTTATGGAAAAAATTTTTTCTGCCCTTCCCACCTCCCCAGGTCCATTGGGTGTGGGAAAAAAATGGAAAATCAAAAGCCTTGTAATAAACAGGCATGGTCCGCTAAGAGCATGTCCAAAAAATAAGTCTCAACTTGTGAGTTCGTCACCTCTCTGTAAGGGGATGTGCAGCATGATTTATCCTAGTTCCTCTGGAATTATGTGAATTTAGTAATGATTTAGTAATCTGGTTAGCCAAATAGAGTTGGTCATGTCATTGACCCGACATCTTAAGTCAAAATTTTGTGTTTATAATAAGTTAGTTCATGTTAAATAAATTGTGCTCTTGTTCTCATTTTGGTCTACATCAGTTCATACAAGTCTCAAGTTTCTCTGAAACCATCCGTTTCACTATTTCTTACAGAACAATATATTTCATTACAATCATATACTATAGTTGTTTCATCTATTTCCCAATTTATGGGCAATCCCTCCCCCATGCTAAGTTTCCAGTTTCTTGCCTGCATTGGAAAAAAAAAAAACTAGTACAAATAATTTTGTACATATGGGACATTTTTAGTAGAGGGAACATGATTATCATTGCTTTCTAGAATATCAAGATAGTTCACAATCCCACTAATGATGCATTAATGCACCTTTCCCCATATCCTTGTCAGCTTTTGTCATTTTTCTTTTTAGTCAATCTGATGGGTGTAAGGTGGAACCTCAGCAATACTATAACTTTTCTAACTTTGTGATTTGGAACTTTTTTTTAACTTGGCAATTGATAGCTTAAAGGTGTTCTTTAGAAAACTCCTATTTTTATCCTTTGACATTTTATTATTTGGCTGAGACCCAAATGAATTTTTAATATTCTTGGCCACTTCTTCCTATCTGGAAGGTGTTTGGGGCACAACTGTCATTTTCATTCTATTTCTCTGATCAATTCTCAGTTTCTTTTGCAGGATCATCAATTATGTCAACTTAAGTCACATGGGTATATTCAAGGGCTTCATCTTGGACTTTTCCTCTTTTCCATAGTACCTCTCTTGGTGATCTCAGCTCCCATGGATTGTCTTTATGCAGATGACTTCAAAATCTACATACTCAGCTTTCCTCCCCCAAGCTTTATTTCCTCCTCTCTTGGATGTCCATCTTGTTAAGAGTGTTGGGTTTGGAGTCACAAAGATTTCAGTGCACATCTTGCCCCACACTTATTAGCTATGTAACCCCTGTGCTCAGCACAGTGCTGGCGCCATGCTTAATGACTGCTTATTGACATGACTTGTGGATGAGATAGAAAAGTCACTGAACCCGTCGCCTGTATAAAATGAGGGACATGCTCAGTGGCCTCTAAAGTAACTTCCAGATCTGAATTTTTGATCCTATGATCTTCTCTTGGGCACCTCAAAGTCAAAATGGCTGAAATAAAATTCGTTCTCTTTTCTCCCACTCCCACTTCTCCAGGCTCTTTTTATGCCAGAGGTACCAGTGTCCTAGTCACCCAGACACAATGTACCAGTCTAATTTGGTCTTTCACTTCTGCCATCCCCATAGTCAATCATTTTCCATCTTGATGCTATTTCTTCTGCATCTCTTCCATCAATGCCCTTCACTACACAATACATCCATGCTCACCCAGGCCTTTATCACCTCTTGTCTGGACAACAGCTGCCCAACTGGCCTCCCTCTAGCCATTCTCTCCCATTTGCAGCCCAGCCTCCAACAGCTGCCAAACAGACCTTCCTACATACAGGACTGCCCATGTCACTTCTTTATTCAGCAAGCTTCCTTCGCCCCTAAGAGATTTCCTGTTGTCCAAAAAATGAAACACAAACTCACCCTGATGTTTAAAAGTTTTTGCACTTTGGTCTTGCACAGACTCTCAACTGCAGCCAAACAAGACGACAGGCTCTTTCCAGACCATGGCACTCTGTCTCCCACTTCCTTCACTCATATAAGCTGTCACATCATTGCCTCTGGAAAGCTACAAGTCCCCAGTGGGGAGTCCTTCAAGACTTCTTTCCTGCTCCCCCCACTTGTTAGCGAACCCCAAATCACTTCATATTTACTTTTTATCTCTCCTGAATTGTCTATGTATAGGGTGTCCTCCTATACAAAAAAAAGTTGTCTAAAGTCAGAATAAATGCAATGGCCAGGCTTGGTTCTAAGAGACAAAACTCATTGTAAAATTGTTTATACTTGAAATAAAAATATGATGATGATAGGCTTTTTACAGGGTTCTTAACAAAGCATATATGTTCACATTTATATATAAGGAATATAAATAGAATGTAGTGGAGAACTTAGCTTGTTTCAAATTGAAAATGAAAAGGATAAATATGGAATCAGAGAGCTTACAAGGGAGCTGACAAGCTGACAAGGTTGGGGAAAGGAGTAAACTATGACACATCCACCACATAGAGTAGCTCCAGTCCAGAAGATGAATGAAAATTCAAGAAAGGCCCATCTAGACACATGCATGGTTTGAATTACAAGGGAAACTAGAGCCAACAGAAAGAGGCTCATTTGCCCTTCTAGGCCATGGGATATCACTGACATTTGGTGGAGTAAGTCCAATGACTGGAATTGGGTTCTGAAAAAGTTAAAAGATTTATTTAAAAGGAACAAGATGTGCCTTATTCAAAAGATAAAGGAAACAAGAGTCTGCATTAGCATCCTCTGTTAAAATTTATATTCCTGAGGAAATCCAGGAATCTCGGGGGAGAAGCATGGTAGAAAGCTTTTGGGTGAATGTTGAAAAATGATGGAAAAAGTTATCTTTTCTACAGTCTATACTATAGACCACCTGGACAGAAAGAGGAAATAGTGGAGTCATTGGGAAACTAGCAAGGAGGTACGGCATAGTATTGATGGGAGACTTCATTATTCATACTCCTGCTGACTTTCCCTCTGTCCAGAGAACAGCACTTAGTTCCTTTCCTTGAATTGGTGACTATTTCTTTAAAAGGCGAGAGAACTAGTGAGGATTCCTGTTCTGCAATTGATTTTCACCAACAAAACAAGTTAATAGGCGATAAATATTAAGTTTCTATCATATACCAGGCCTTGTGTTAAGTACTAGGGATACAAATATTAAAAAAAAAAATAGTGCCTTTCCTCAAGGAGCTTACAGTAAAGCACAGCAAGATAAGGTAAGACAACACACAAAAGAAAGCTAAAAGTGTGGGTGGGAGGGGAGGTACCTGGCACAGGGGCATGATGGAGAAGTCAAAGGAGTCCAAAATGAGTGCAGCTAGAGAACAGAGGAACTGGTTGCTAGGATAAAATGAAAAGGAGCTTTGGAGGAAATGCCCACTCCACGTTAAGAGTGTGTGACACATGCCTAACATATAGTGGATTACTTATGCTGTCTAGGGGAAGGGGAAGAAAAATCTAAAACAAGGTTTTGCAGAGATCCATGTTGAAAACTATCTTTGTATATATTTTGAAAATTAAATCTATTAAAAAGTGTGCAACAGGAGGAAATGCAGGAATAGTCTGGCATGCAGCCTAGATTTAGTGAGAACAGATTCTATATTACACAGAAAAAGAATAAGTAGGATCCATCTTCTATAGGGGAAGTCAGCCCTGGAGAAACAGGAAGCTCTGAACGAAATTCTGAAGAACCTAAAGAAAACATCTTAGTGAGGAGGAGCTGTTGGATAGCCTGATGTGGAATCGCAGGGAGCTAGATCAGTAAATGTCTTTGATTTTCAAAAGGCATAAAAGATGGAAGGAAGGGTAAGAAAATAGAATGAATATGAGGATGTTTCATTGGTCCTCTAACAACCGTCAGGCGTGCTCACTTTCAGAATGAACTGATGATAGCAAGGAAGCCTGAAATCAGGTTTATTTTGTTTTATTTTTTTAGGCTTTCTTGGAGGGAAAAGAGAATAAAAAATGGGACAGGACTATTGCTTGGGAGGCGGACAGTGATGTGAGAACAGAAAGAAGGTGGTGTTTTCTCTCAAGAAGAATGACTTTGCAAAGATCAGGAAAAAGGGTTAAAATGACTAAAAGGACATTGATAGTAAAGTTCATTTCTTGTGACTGTCCAATCATTTCAATCATGTCAACACTTGGTGACCCCATTTGGGATTTTCTTCACAAAGATACTAGAGTGGTTGGCTATTTCCTTCTCCAGCTCAATTTATAGATAAGGAAACTGAGGCAAATAGGGGGAAATGACTTGCCCAGGGTCCCACAATAAGTAAATATGTGAGGTTGGATTTGAACTCCAGAAAATGAGTCTTTGATTCCAGGCCAGGCACTATTTGCTCTGCCACCTAGTGACCAGCAAAGGTAATTAGGAAGATATTTAGGATTATTTGTTACATTGATGTGTTCAATTGATCAAACCCAAATGAACTACATCATGGCGACAGTCAAAGGAAAGGCAGGTGTGCTTTTGGAACCACTTGACAGTGATTTTGAAAAATCAAAAAAGACACCGAGGGGTATTTTTAAGACCAGGGAAGGGCAAATGTCCCTATTTTTAGAAAGAAAAAAAAAAGTGGTGGAATGGAAAAGAATTCTGAAATCTATAGTCCAATAAGCTTGATTTTGACTTTGCTGACATTAATTCAAGATTCATTATTGCAGAGATTGCTGTTGAAGACAGAAAATACAGTGAATACAAAAGGCCAACTTTGTCAAGAGCAGGTCATGTCAGACAAACCTAACAGGCATGGATTTCTGAATAGGTAGCAGATGTTGAAAGTTTGACCTGCAATTGGAAGGTGGTTTCCAGGGCAACTCCCCAAGGATCTATGCTTGTCCCTGTGCTGCTCCAGGTTTTTAACAGTTCCTGGGAAATAGCTGTTGGATGGCATGCCCATAGAATCTTCAGAGGACACCAGACTATGAGGGATGGCTAACGGGGGGGGGGGGGGGGGTTTAGAGGGGGGAAGAGGCAGGAAAGCAGAGGCTTCTGATCATGCTAGATGGGGGAACTGTAGCTCTTTAGCCTTCAGAAAAGATGACGTAAAGAGACAGAAATAATCTTCTAGCAGTTGAAGGACTGTCAGCTTCAAAAAGAAATTTGAATTGATTGATTCTGCTTGGACCAAGAGCAGGGGGTGGGAGCTGCAAAGAGTGGAATCAAGGCTGTAGCCCCTCTTATTTGTCTTTCTCCCAGAAAGCACAGTATCACTCACTGCAAAGCCCCATGAGTGTAGGAGGTATTATCAATATGAAGAAGCTTTGGGGAAATGTGTGTCTGTGGGAAAGCGTGCCTTTTCAAGACCGAATGATGGAAAGCACCTGCTTACCATCTATTGGGTTCTGAGAATATTCTAATAGTTATGCTTGGTTCAATCTCCTCTGTACTTCCCTCTCCTGGAATTGGACTACTACCCTCCCATTCCTGTTTTCACTCTGTACCACCCCCACTATAAAGCGTCTTCCTAGCCCAGTTGTAAGATAAATCAAGAAGCCATATTCCACATGGTCAGAGAACATGGCTGTGACACCTTGGCTGGTGTCTAAGGTCGAGTTTTTCTCTTGTGGACACAAATAATAAAAATGCTTTAACTAAACCATGAAAAATTCAGAGAGCTGGGTCAGTTCTTCCACAGGAGAAAATTTAGGCTTGATAGGAAAAACTCCCTAACTTTCAGCTGTCCAAACATGAAATAAGGTGATTGGGTCAGTAGTCATTCTCCCTTTCTAGAAATCTTCAAAATACCATTTACTGATTGTGTAATAAAATGTTTTTCTTCAAGTATGAGTTTGACTAGTTGACCTCTTTGGCATCTCTGAGATTCTATAAATTTTTATATTTCAGATAAGCTTTTTATCACTTTCTATGGTTAATTCACAAATGAAAGGCAACATGATAGAGCTGGCTGTGGGGCCAGGAAGACCTGGGTTCAGGTCTTACTTCTGATGAACTCTAATCTGTGACCCTGGCCAGATCACTTAATCTCTGACTGCCCAGGCAACTAAGGCCTTAGGTTACAAAAACAGACTCCAATCTGCTCTAGTAGAGGGAGGTCACAGGTTTGGTTAAAAAAAAAAATCCCTCTTCTCTATCCTCCCTCCCTTCCCCAAGATCAGAACTTATGGATATTAACTTTAACCCAATAATAATCAAATCTTCCCATTTATTTCGATGACCTGTTTTGATATCTAAGAGATTAAGGTGTGGGTTGCTTCTAAGGTGCCATTGAAATGAGATTCTGGGAGGATATCAAGGCGCCCAAATGCAGTAGAACAAGACTCCCTTATACAAAGGTCAAATTGACACTTAATCTTTTCCCTTCAAAACAGTCTGAACCTTATCCCCAGAGTTCCTAACCCACATAAGCCCAGTTTCCAGGCTGTCCGGTGCTAAATTCATCAAACCAAAAGAGAAAAGGAATTCTTCCAGAAAATGCCTCCCTATTCAGTAGGATCCTACGAGAGATGAGTCCTGACCTGGTCAAGGAGGTAAGAAAGCTGTTAGATCAGGTAGAAGAGAAAATGCCATGTATCTGTTCTCTTTATTTACACAGACAATTACATATTTAACACCAATATTTTTCCATACTTCATGGAAGTACCTTTCTTGTATCTATTTTGTATATATTTACTGCTTTCATGTTATGTCTTCTGACAGAATGTAAGCTCCCTGAGGGCAGCCATTATTCCCCTCATACCTTTGTATCCTCAGCACTTAGCAGATTTCCTTTCACATACCTGGTGCTCAATAAATGTTGCTTGATTGGCTGATTGAGGAAGAAAGGAGTGATAACTAGGGCTCATAGGGAAGGCTCTCCTATGATAGGTGGCATTTAACTTGAGTCTTGAAGGAAGCTTTGAATTTTAAGAGTTCTAAGAGATGGAAGGCAGGAGGCAATGGCTTCCAGGAATATAGGACAATCTTTGTAAAGGCACAGAAATGTTGCATGACACGTATGTCAGGGAAAAGCAAGTAGACCAGTTTGGTGGAATGATATCAATAAGGATTACCCAGAAGGCATGGAAGGACTACAATCTGCACCAGGAGAACGAGTGCTACGTAGATGAGATCATGTGAATGTCAAAGTACAAAAACAGTCCTTTAGAAATAATCATTAGAACTTCCTATCTTCTAAGTACAAGGGGAAGTCATATTTCCCACTGAAGTGCACTCAATCTTGCCACCTCATTTGGATGTTTAATTCCTTGGGAGCAGAAGAGACCACAATGGAAGAAATACGGGAGGGGAGGAAGAGGGAGAATGAATACATACTTTATCCCTACCCTGAGGAGTTCAGAGAAGCGCCAGAAGACTTTAGTGAACTGATGCAAAGTGAAATAAATTGAACAACAGATACTATGAATAAAAGAGGGTAATGTAAAGAATGCAAAAGGAAGTAGAATTGTGATTAATAGTAATAAACAGTCTTGGTCCTGGAAAATAAAAAATGAAATATATCTTCTCAACAATGAAATAGGGAAACCTAGGGGAAGAACATGTATAATAAATGGTTATTTTTACTTTTCTGGTTTGTATAAGAGTAATAGTATTTATCCATAAAATAAATGATAATGATGATGATAAAAATAATTGTTAGCATATTCTGCTTTAAGATCTGCAAACCTTTTCACAAATATTATCCCTTTTTATCCTCACAAATCAGGGAGGTAGATGCTATTATTGGCCCCTCTTTACTGATGAGGAAACTGAAGCAGGCAAAGGTTAATGATTTGCCCAAATTCACAGAGTTAGTATGTGAGGTAGCATTTGAACTCAGGATTTTCTAACTCCAAGTCTAACATTCTAGATACTATATTACCAACTTGAAATGATTGTATTGTAAAAATAAAAAGCATCAATAAATTGACTTTTTTTTTTTTTTTAAAGAAAGACTAGTTTCTTGTGGCAGATACTCATTTGCTCTTTGTTTTCCTACTACCAAACAAGATGTAGCCTAAGGTCAGCACAAGGCTCGATGCCAGTTAGATTGAAACACAAGAATGTCTCCTGCCTTGCAGAACTGGTATCGCCTTACGTCTGAGTTTTCAGAGCAGTCTGCTCAGCCAACAATTCATGGAGGACCTGCCACTACTGGGACTTACCGTTGATAATCCTGGCCACCCGCCAAAGTCGGAGGAGGATCAATAAGCCGAGGGCTTCGAAGGCATGCTCTTGGAACAGAAGGACAATGTCCAGGACAAAGGAGATAATCACAATAACGGCATCCAGAATCTCAAATTTATGGTAGAAGAATTCCTTTTGGAAGACATATAATTTTAATGCAACTTCTATCATGAAGAAGCTCAGGATGGCAATACTGAGATAGTGGAACACCTAGAAGAAAGGCAGGGAGACAATAGTTAAATTCCACCTACTCTAAGCATCACATCATCATCATCATCACTGGTCTCCCTCCTTATCTCCTATGACTGCTTCGAGTCCCATCTAGAATCTAATCTTCTAGAAAAGCCTTTTCTAACTTTTAATTCCAGTGTCTTCCTTCTCTTCATTATTTCCCATTTATCAAGTACAGTGCTTGTTTTTGCAGATTTGTTTGCTTGTCATCATCCCCATTAAATTGTAAGCATTTTTTTTTGCCTTTTATTTTTAATCCCTAGAATTTCGCACAGTGCCCGTCAGAATAGCCATTTAGCAAATCTTGATTGACTAACTACCTTACAGGATTATGAAAATCCAGTGAGATGACATATATAAGAAGACTGGTCAAATTTAAAGTGTCAAATAAGTGTTCCTGTTATTAATTATTATTATTCAAAAATAATTTAGCAGATGGCCTTTAAGTTGCTGTGGTGGAAAATGTCATCATCCTGTTGTCAGCCTGGTGATAAGCCTCTCTGAAACAAGCTAGACTGAGATACTCAGTGTGGGGGGAATGGTCAACCGAATTTCCCTATATACATGTAATAGGATATTACTGTGTCTAAAAAAAATGATGAATATGAAGAATTTAAAGAAACAGAACCAGGAAAACAGTACACACAATGATTACAATATTGGAATCTGTCAACAAGCATTAATTAAACACCTACTGTGTGCCAGACACTGTGCTAAACATGAGAGATTCAAAGAAAGGCCAAAAAATATGGAAAATTTAAAAAAATCAACAACTGAGATTGAGCACCCTTTAATTATAATGATCAAGCTTAGTCCCTGGAGAGGAGGGGAAAAAAATTTAATCTCTCTTCTTTGCAGAGGTGGGAGATTATGAGTGTGATATACAAACTATTTTATTTGATGGGGTGCATATACTATCATATATGACTCATGTATTGGTTTGTTGAACTGGGTGCCCCCTTTTTCTTTTCTTTTTTTTTTTTTCTTTTTGCTGAGGCAATTAGGGTTAAGTGACTTGCCCAGGGTTACACCAGCTAGGAAGTGTTAAGTGTCTGAGATCAGATTTGAACTCTGGTCCTCCTGACTTAAGGGCTGGCGCTCTATCCACTGCACCACCTAGCTGCGCCACACCCCTTTTCTTTTAAAATTTTTCTTGAAAGTGATAGTCGGCTGACTGAGAAGTGATATATTTGGAAATAAAGGTGATGTAAAAAAGATATTAAAGAAATTTAAAAAAAGAAATTAGCTAATCTGGTCTCAGCAGACAGACATGTTTTCAAAAGCCTTAGGTCAGCTTCCCATCACTCCGAGGCAGGAGAGGAGCAACATTAGGGGAGATTCTCCTCTTGCTCTAAAACATGATCCAACCCTTAATTAATGATGGATTTTCTGTTAATGCTCCTTAACCACAAGGACTCTACTGAACAACATGCATGATTATTGGGGAAATTCTTTATCTGCTTCTTTCGGTTGATAAAATGAATTCTGATGCTCTGTGCATCTCCAGAGACTCACTTCAAGGTTCAAAGGCATGCCCAACGTTATTTTAAGGCTTCCTCTAAGCACAAGTCCCACCTTCTTTCAACATCTATCACCTCCCTTAAGCCTTGGTGCAATAGCTACTTCCTCTAGGAAACCCCCTCCTCCATCTCTGCCTATCTTGATCTCTCACTCTGCATCTTCTTGGCTACTTAGATACAAGTTCAGAATTCTCAGTTTTACTCTGCAAGATTATTAATTCTGGTGCTTCTGCCCATGCTGGTTGGGTTGCCCACTGTAAATAAAATGTTCCTTTCTATTCAAGACAGTATGGAACTGTTTTATTAGTAGTAGTAGTAGCAATAATGCCAGTGGAGATAATAATAGTATTAATAGTATTCATAGTGATAGTAGCTATAATATTAGTAGTGGTAGTATAAGAGTAGTACTAATAGTACTGATGATAGTAATAATAGTAGTAGTGATAGTAGTTATAATATCAGCAGTAGTAGTATAAGAGTAGTACTAATAGTACTGATGATAGTAATAATAGTAGTAGTAATAGTAGTTATAATATCAGCAGTAGTAGTATAAGAGTATAAGAGTATTACTAATAGTACTGATGATAGTAATAATAGTAGTAGTAATAGTAGTTATAATATCAGCAGTAGTAGTATAAGAGTAGTACTAATAGTACTGATGATAGTAATAATAGTAGTAGTGATAGTAGTTATAATATCAGCAGTAGTAGTATAAGAGTAGTACTAATAGTACTGATGATAGTAATAATAGTAGTAGTAATAGTAGTTATAATATCAGCAGTAGTAGTATAAGAGTAGTACTAATAGTACTGATGATAGTAATAATAGTAGTAGTAATAGTAGTTATAATATCAGCAGTAGTAGTATAAGAGTAGTACTAATAGTACTGATGATAGTAATAATAGTAGTAGTGATAGTAGTTATAATATCAGCAGTAGTAGTATAAGTAGTACTAATAGTACTGATGATAGTAATAATAGTAGTAGTAATAGTAGTTATAATATCAGCAGTAGTAGTATAAGAGTATAAGAGTATTACTAATAGTACTGATGATAGTAATAATAGTAGTAGTAATAGTAGTTATAATATCAGCAGTAGTAGTATAAGAGTAGTACTAATAGTACTGATGATAGTAATAATAGTAGTAGTGATAGTAGCTATAATATTAGTAGTGGTAGTATAAGAGTAGTACTAATAGTACTGATGATAGTAATAATAGTAGTAGTGATAGTAGTTATAATATCAGCAGTAGTAGTATAAGAGTAGTACTAATAGTACTGATGATAGTAATAATAGTAGTAGTAATAGTAGTTATAATATCAGCAGTAGTAGTATAAGAGTATAAGAGTATTACTAATAGTACTGATGATAGTAATAATAGTAGTAGTAATAGTAGTTATAATATCAGCAGTAGTAGTATAAGAGTAGTACTAATAGTACTGATGATAGTAATAATAGTAGTAGTGATAGTAGTTATAATATCAGCAGTAGTAGTATAAGAGTAGTACTAATAGTACTGATGATAGTAATAATAGTAGTAGTAATAGTAGTTATAATATCAGCAGTAGTAGTATAATAGTAGTACTAATAGTACTGATGATAGTAATAGTAATGGCAGTTGTAATAGCAGTACTAACAGTAGCAGAAGTGGTGGTGGTAGTAGTAACAGTAGAAGCAAAATTAGTAGAAACGGTGATTGTAGCAGTAGTGATAACAGTCCTAAAACAGTCATTGTAACTGGAGTGCTTGTAACTTCAGCAGTAACAGTAGCCATGGTAGCAACAATAACAGGAGTAGGAGTAGTAACAGTAATAGACACAGGAGGGATAGCAGTGGTGTGGTAATCATCAGAGAAGCTCAATTTAAATCCAGCCTCTGATGTTTGTTAGTTGTGTGGTCTTGAGCAAATCACTCCCCCCTGCCTGGACCAAAGATCCAAATATAATCTCCTAATCTGTAAAATGGGTGGTGAGGAGTGAGGATTGGACTAGATGAGTTGTAAAGACACATGCACATGGACTGGGACCTTGGAGAGCAGGGACCACGTTTGCCTCTCTATGTCCCGCAGGCACACAGCAGACCCTTACTAGAAAGGCTGGCTTTAGTGGATGGGTCTCTTCTGGCTCTAGTTCTATGATCCACTGAGGACAGACACTCTCTGAGAAAAAAGGAGAACGTGAATAAAGAACAGAGAAGGAGCTGGTGAGGTCGGGGATTGTTTTATTTCTGTCTTTCTGTCCCCAGTCCCTGCACGCAGAAGAAAGGGAGCAAACCTGGACTTGTGATATCACCGTCACAAGGAACTCTCAGATGGAGAAACTCCCCTTACCAACCAATGCAGGCTGGCATCTTTTTTGTAAATTAAAAACTTGGGAAATATCTCAGGATACTGAGAGGTTAAGGAACTTGGCCATGGTCACACAGCCAGGATGTGTCAAGAGTGGGAATTGAACTCATTCTTCTTGAGTTTGAGGATGGTTCTGTCTCCACTACATCTATTACATACACAGGAGATGCTTTAAAAATGTTGAATTAAAGAAAAAGCAGGCTGACCTGCCAATCCATGATTGCTAATAGGTAGCAATAGAAAAAGATCTCAGTTTATCCTGTGAGTTTACTCTGAAAGGTGGGTGCTGTTCTTTCCCTCATTTTACAGATGAGGAAACTGAGGCAGGCAGTTTCTATTACTGGATTCATTTTCTTTATATCTTCTCCTTTCCCAACAACCTGTTTGTGTTGGGGAAGTCAGAATACTCCTTCTTCCTCTTTACTACTTTCAAATTTTCCCTTGAAACTGACCCTGAGATTCATGCTAGCCAAATTTGTCGCTCGATAGAAAATCCTGGCGATTGTTAGCTATAGATGCCCCCTCCCCACTCCAGCTCAAGTCATTCAAGATCCTGGCTCAAATATTTTTCTCTTTCCTATCTGCCCCCCATCACAGGAGGGTAGATGCTCATGACTAAGTACCTATCTTCCTCATTCCTAATTTACTCAGTTTCCATGACCACCTCCTCCGCTCCACCTCAGCCACTCACAGAGAGGCTCCCCCCTTGTCTTGCCATCAAGCCCAAATCTTCCACTTCCGTGTTCACCAGCTCTGAAATTCCTCAATCTGGTCATAATCTCATCATTCCATCTTTTACAACCTCTGGTTTACACCCAACTTTCAACCCAGTTTTTTAACCTCACTGTGACCTCCATTATCTCTACCTCTTAGTTATTTCCCAGGTCATCATCCTTGCAGTGACTGGCTGCCATATCTCAATCCCTTGGTGAATCCACTCAAGTCTACACTACCTTCCACCACAATTCCCTTTGCCCCTCTGTCCAGTTGATTATCATTACAAGCTTGCCAAGCCTGAACCCTGGAAAACTCCCACCAGTCACCTCCTTCACAATCCTGTGTTATTGAACCGAGCTGGAAGAAATTACGAAACCTGAACTGATTGGACCAACTACAAAATGATGTTATTTCATCTCAACTGAGCCTTACACGCAACAAGGCAAACAACCTATGACTCCAATCGGATTCACTATCCCCGTCTCCACTGTAGCTTTTCCAAGCATTCCTGTCTCTCCTTAATCTTCTGAACTCCTCCCCCTAACACTCTTGGCCTAAGACCTTGCCCTATATTTCATGTAAAATTAAACGGGATGGTTAATGGAGAGCTCCATCTTCTTTCCTCTCCCTCTCTCCACTATCTCAGATATCTTCCTCATTTATCTCCTCCTCTTTTCTGATCTCCAATGAAGATGGCCTTTCTTCTCTCCAGGGTCAATCCCTCTACAACTGTTTCAATCCCATCCCCTCCCATCTCCTCCATCAGACTCTCTGGCACTACCATTCCTGAGTTTTCTCAGATTCAGTCTATTGGCTGTTTCCCTACTGCCTATTAACACAACCATGTCACCACTTTGTCCTCAGAAAATCATTCACTTGTTCCACGCTACCTCCTTTCCTCATCTACATTTCTTGGGAAAGTCACCTCCAATCTGTCTTCGCGCCCTCTCTTTCCACCCTTCTGCATTCTGGCTTCTGATGTCATCATTGAACTGAAACTGTTTTCCCACATCACCACCGATCTCTTCAAACGGCCTTTTCTCAGTGCTGACCCTCCCTGGCTCCCTGGCAGGAGCTGACATGGCTGATCACCTCCTTCTCAATGATTCTCTTCTCCTGACACTGCTTTCTCCTGGCTCCTCTCATTTGGCTGACAGCTCCTTCTCATTCAGGCCACAGTTGTAGCTGGCCTCCTAGACTGGATTCTAAGCTCCCTTCTCTTTTCCCTCTCTATTGACTATGGTTCTGGGTCAAAAACCTCCTCTACCCAAGCCTCTCAAGCCACAGCACTAGATAGTTGCCGGGGGGCATTGAGAAATTAAGAGTTACAGCCTTATGACTAAAAGGGCCTCACATCCCATCCAGTCCCATTTCAGTATGATGAAGAAACTGCTATTCAGACACCTTAGGTGACTTGTCCACTGTCACACAGCTAATAAGCATCAAAAGTGGGACTTGACCTTGGGTCTTCCAAGGCTTGTCCTTTATAAGTCCTAGCTAGCCAAGCACAAAATGCGTTGGAAAGTCTGCAGAATGTACTCTTGGGGGGTGAGAAACTGGGCCACAAAATGAGATAGTACAGAGGGGGCTAGAGCTATGGAAAGACAAATAAGCTGATTGTGCTCTACCCTGGCGGCATAATTGTCCTTGTCAGGCTGGATGATTTTCAAATCTAACATCAATTCAGCAAGCACCAGCAAGGCATCCATAATGACCAGGCAAATGATGATGACCTACGGGAAGAAAAAGAGGAAAATTGTTTTAAACTCTTTACACTGAAAATGTCAAGTGATAAATACTTTCTTCCATATAGAAGATCTTGGGGGGTTAAATGACAGGTTGTTCCTCTCTTCTTAGAGCAAAAAAAAATGGGAATTGAGTGGGGAATGGCTCGATAGACTGTGGTGTGTGTTTATGATGGGATGTCGTTCTATGGGAAATGATGAGCAGGATACTCTCAGAAAAAAAAAAATCTGGAAAGTCCTCCATGAACTCAAGCAAAGTGAAATGTACTGTGTACAAAGTAATAGCAATGCCCTGGGATGATCAGCTGTGAAATATGACTTTGCTATTCTCAATAGTACAATTATCCATGACTTCTCTGAAGTACTTATGATGAAAAATCCTATCCATATTCAGAAAAGGAATTGATTGTGTCTGAATACAGACTGATGCATTTTCTCTCTCTCTTTCTCTCTCTTGTTTTTTAAACTTGATTTTTCTTAAGGGCTTTTATTTTCATTAAGCTGGGAGATCTAATTTTTTTTCACAATCTGACTTTTATGGAAATTTTTTGCATAGCTTCACAAGGGGTTTCTTAATTGTGGGTGGAGATAAGGAAGAGAACCTAAATTCAAAAAGTAAAAATAATTTTGTTTTGAAACTTACTGCATAAAAATATAAAATAAAACAAATAACAAAAGAATGGTTAAATCAGTTCACAACTCCACCAACAATGTATCAGTGTCCCAGTTTTCCCACATCCCCTGCAACATTGGTCATTATTGTTTCCTGTCATCTTAGCCAATCTGACAAGTGTGTAAGTGGTATCTCAGAGGTGTCTTAATGTGCATTTCTCTGATCAACAGTGATTTGGAGCACCTTTTCATATGACTACAAATAGTTTCAATTTCTTCATCTGAAAATTGTCTGTTCATACCCTTTGACCATTTATCAATTGGAGACTAGTTTGAATTCTTATAAAGTTCGGCCAATACTCTATATATTTTAGAAATGAGGCCTTTATCAGAGCCCTTGAATGTAAACATTTTTTCCAGTTTATTGCTTCCCTTCTAAACTTGTCTGCATGGGTTTTGTTTGTATAAAACCTTTTGAACTTAATATAATCAAAATTATCCATTTTGCATTCTATAATATACTCTAGTTCTTCTTTGGCCACAAATTCCTTCCTTCTCCCCAGATCTGAGAGGTAGACTATCCTGTGTTCTTCTAATTTGCTTACAGTATCACTCTGTCTAAACCCTAACCCATTTTAACCTTATTGTGGTGTATGGTGTTTAGATATGGGTCAATGCCTCGTTTCTGCCGTACTAGTTTCCAATTTTCTCAGCAGTTTTTGTCAAATAGTGAATTCTTATTCCAAAAGGTGGGGTCTTTGGTTTATCAACACAGTCGTTGCCTGTTGTGTCTTGTGGTTCTAACCTATTCCACTGATAAACTTCTCTATTTCTTAGCCACGACCAAATGGTTTCGATGGCTGCTGCTTTATAATATAGTTTTAGATCTGGTACAGCTAGGCTACTTCCATTTGCATTTTTTTCATAAATTTATCATTTTAGATTTTAAAAAAAAGCCTAAATCAGAAAGCCATTAAGCCAGAAAACGCAGGTTGGGGCAGGAGAGCTTCCGAGTTGGCACAATGTCTGTCTGATACCACCTGGGCACTCCCTCTAGGGCCTACAGAGAAAGGAGCCACACTTCTGCTGTCTGGGAGGGAGCTGGCAGCCTGGGCCACCTTTGGCCTCTGTGACAGAAGCCCAAGTCCTCCTCCTTCCAGGAAAGCTTTCTGGGCTCCCTCTGGGCCAATCTGATCCCAATCTGCTCTGAACTCCTCCCTCTCGCTTTCCCTAATCACCCTCCATGACCCTTCTCTTTCTAAGCTCTTCAATCCCTCCCTCTCCACTGGCTTTCTCCTTTCTGCCTACATCTACTCATTCCTCAGAGAGTCTTCCCACAACCCTGCCTGCCTATCCCTAGCTGGGGGGAAGTAAATAAGGATTTCTATCCTTCCTGTATGTGCTAGCAATGAGCCAAACACTTGACAAACATCTTCTCACTACAACCCTTGCAGGTAGGTGCTATTCTCCCCATCTCACAGATGAGGAAACTGAGGCAGAAGTAGTGAAGTGACTTGCTCAGGTTCACACAACTAGGAAATATCTGAGGCTGGATTTGAACTCGGTACTTCCTCACTCCAGGTCCGGCGTGCTGTCAGCCAGCTACCCTCTCTCTGTACCCCTTTCCCACTAAAGCTCCCCGCCTCCCCCTGCTCTACACCTTACAGGCAGGCACAGGGGACAGGAAAGATGGAGGCTGCAAGGCAACAGATGGAGAGATGCCATCCGAGGCTGGGCTGAAGGAGCTGCCCTACAGGGCAGACCTAACTCCCCTTTCTTTGAGTCCCCAGGCCCTGACACAGAGAGGGCCCAGAATAACTGCTGATGAATTTGATTCAAGGACCTCAAGACTGTTCCCTGGAAGAGGCATTTCTCCTGCTCGGCCCCAGGAAGCAGCCCCAGGAGCATCGCTCCCCAGTGCATGGATTCCTGCCTGGATGGCAGGGAGAACTCCCTAACTGCGGGTCTTATCCAGCATGCCTCAGGAGGCAGGGGTCTCTCCCACAAGCGAGCTTCAGGCCAAGGCTGGAGAGCCATCTGCTGGGTGGGCAAGTGAGGCACAGCTGGGACTAGATGGCAGCTGGGTCTCTTCTACCTCTAAGATTCTGGAGTGGGTCTGATCAGGAAACTGAGGCAGCATGGGGAGAGCAAAGTGTGGTGGACTGGGGATCATAAATGGCCTGTACTCAAATCCTGCCCTTCACAGGGGCTAGCTTTGAGACCTTTTGCCTCTTTGTGCCTCAGTTTCCTCATCTGTAAAGCGGGCATAAGGATCCCTACCGAGCTCAGAGGATGCCTGTGAAGAAAGTGCTTTGAAAACTTTAAAGCAACATAGAAATAGGTTACAGGATGGTCAATTGGGGATTTAGAGCTCAATCGGAGAGCCTCTCTTCTTCTTGGGACTCCTCTACTTCCCCCTCAAGCCTTCCTTACCTCCTTTCCAGCTTCCCATTATTTCCTCATTAGAAGGAAAGCTTTTTGAGGACAGCCACTGTCTTTTTTGCTCCTATTTATTTCCCTAACACATAACACAGGGCCTGGCACATAGTAAACACTAAATGTACTCTCTCGTTTGCTCTCTCTGCTTCTGTTTCTCTGTCTCCTGCTTTCCTCCTTTTCTCCTTTCTTTTCTCCGATTCTCTCCACCTTCTCCCCCCCTTTTTTGTCTCTCTCCCTCCTTCCTTCCCTTTCTTTCTCTGCCAGGCTTGAGGAATGAAGCCCCCCAGGGAAGGGTGAGCCCCCCTGGCCCCCAGGTGCGGGGGCACTGGCTCACTGAGCCTGGGACTTGGGGGGATGGAGATGGCCGCCCTGGGCTACCCCTTCCGAGCTAATACCGTGATTCTCTGCTCATCACAGCCACAGGAGGGAGGGACCCATCCCTGACAGAAATGGATTCTTGGTGGGCCCCCGGGAGGAGGAAAACCTGAACAATGACAGTGACAGGAACGAGGCTGCTTCCCACCCCCAGGTACAAGGGCAGTGACATCTGCACAATCTGGGGAACTGGGTTCATTTCTATTTCTAGCAGCATACATGCCTAGGGGCCTATGAGCAGGGTCACAAAACTAACTTCAGCAATCAATCCTGACAGCTCCTTCACGGTTCCTCAGCCTCCCAGAGCACTCAGCATTCAAAAGGGATGCCCAGAGGCTCTGGGGACATGCTCCCTGTCTCACTGCTACCCACAGGCCAGGATCAAACATAAGGAGGAAAAGGAAGGCTCAGAGAGGGCAAGAGATGGCTGCTGGTGAAGCAACGGAATGGGCATTAACTTCCCAGCCCAGATCTTAGGCCCCTTATTCTCCATTCCTCTTAAGTGGCTCAGCTTTCCTCATTCTAGGAGCCTCCCGGCAACAATATTCACGACCTGGTGTTCATTTAAATTGGAACATTTTAGGTTCTAAGGTCTTTCCCCCCTGATATCCCCTGTTCTGAATCCCCTCCCCTCTGATATCCCCTGTTCTAAAACCCCTCCCCATGATATCCCCTGTTCTGAAGCCCCTCCCCCTGATATCCCCTGTTCTGAAGCCCCTCCCCTCTGATATCCCCTGTTCTAAAGCCCCTCCCCCTGATATCCCCTGTTCTGAAGCCCCTCCCCCCTGATATCCCCTGTTCTGAAGCCCCTCCCCCTGATATCCCCTGTTCTGAAGCCAGTTCCCCCCTGTCATCCCCTATTTTCAGACCCTTCTCAGTCCTGACATTCTGATTCTAAAGAGTTAAGTGGCAAGTGGGTAGAACAGGAAGCATTTTTATTTTCTCTCTCCTTTTTTTTCTGAGTCAATTGGGGTTAAGTGCAGCCAGGGTCACACACCAGGAAATCTTAAGTGTCTGAGACCAGATTTGAACTCAAGTCCTCCTGACTTCAGGGCTGCTGCGCCATTCACTGTGCCACCAGCTGCCCCTTTATTTTCTCTTTTTAAATCATATTAGCAATGATTGTGATAACCTTGGAAGGCTCCAAACTTTAAAAAAATTTTAAAAAGCTCCCATCTGATTTTCCATTTCCAATAGTGTTGCAAGAGAAGGGAGAGTGGGTTTATTATCTCTACTTTAGAGCCAGACAAGGCACATGACTGACCCATAGCCAAGCCCTGACTCTCCGATCTAGACTCTTCCCCTCCATCCTGCTGGTCCAGCTCTTGGTGGCTCCTACCTGAAACCTGTGGGAACTGAAGAGCTTTCTCATCACAGTCCTGAAGTCCGGGGGGGCCTTTGGAGGGCTGCCGGCCTCCTCTGGAACACTGGTGGCGCCGCTCTCAGCCCCAGGAGCCAGGGACGTCGGCGCCGGGGCCGCCGGCATCTGTGGCTGCTCATCCTCCTCTTCCTCGTTGTCCCATTTCTTATACCTGGTGTTCCACTTGTAATGGTCGTCGCCAACCACCGTGAAGTGCCTCAGGAACCTGGACATAGCTCTGGGGGAGCCGTCCTGGGGTTGGGGGGAGAAAGAAGAGTTTTAGCGCAGGCTACAGAGACAGAGACAGAGAGAGAGAGACAGAGAGACAGAGACAGGGCAGAGAGGGAGAGAGAGGGAGAGACAGAGAGAGACACAGACAGACACAGAGATAAAGATATAGACACAGAGAGACAGAAAGACAGAGTGAGAGAGACAGCGTGTGTGTGTGCATATGACAGAGATAGAGAAAAACAGAGACACAGAGTTACAGAGACAGAAAGACAGTGAGATAGTGTGTGTGTGTGTGTGTGACAGAGACAGAAACAGAGACACACAAAGATAGTTACAGAGATAGAAAGACAGAGACAAAAAAAAGAAAGAGACAGAAAGAGGTAATGAGAGAAAGAGAGAAAGACACAGAGATAGAGATAGAGGGGCAGAGAGAGAGAAAGGGAGAAACAGACAGAAACAGAGAGAAACAAAGACAGAGATAGTTACAGAGAAAGAGGTAATGAGAGAGAAACAAAGACACAGAGATAGAGACAGTCAGAGACAGAGACACAGAGATGATAGAGAGGGGCAGACAGAGAGAAAGGGAGAAACAGAGACAGAGAAAGCCAGAGCAGAGCCACGTGGGTAAGGGCACAGTCAAACAGTAGAGAGGAGGTAGGAGCGGGTGGGGCACCCAGAACTCAGGAGTTTGAGGAGTTTCTCTTGTTCTCTTACTTGGAACGAGGGGCTTTATAGAGGCCTGGCAACAGGAAGCCCCAGCCTGCCCTTGTGGTTTGCCTGGCTGTAAGCAAAGGACCTGCCTCTGCAGTCCAATCAAAAATCCCCGGGCCCGGGAGGAAGGGTGGGTGGGAATGATGCTGTTAAATGGCACCCAAGGCCCCTGTTCGAGCCGTCTACAGGAAAAGCTGTGAGTCACACTTCACAGGTGAGCACATTCTGAAGAAGTGAGCCTGTGCTTGGGGGGTGGCAGTGGAAATAGGTGGGGGGTGGAAGTGATAACCCCCCACATACAGAATTCTAAGGAAACGGCACGTGCAGACGCTTCCTTTTCAAGAGTCAGGTTCCTGAAAGGTGGAAAATAAACAGAAATGGCCCAAAGGCCATTTGGGCCTCTTCTAACAGAGACAAAGATGCTGGCTTTTTGTTTTGTTTTGTTTTGTTTTTAAACAAAACATCCCCGTGGTAAAGCAAAGAATTCCTATGTAGGGCAAACCATATTTCCTCCTTCCCCTGCACTTGGTTTAGACTTCGTGAGAATCTGAGATGTTTATCAGTGGCTTTGGATCATTGTTCTAGGATCAGAAAGGACCTTGTGGACCATCTCATTCAGTTTCTCCCAATCCAGGCCAACAGCCTTCAGTGAGCCTATCCTGAGCCAGGCCCTGTGCTGGGCCATGGGAGTTCATAGACAAAAGGAAAAAAAATCCCTGTCCTCAGCGGGAGTTGGGTCTTATTCTTATTCTAGAAGCAATAGGGATCCTTTGAAGATTCTTGAGCACCAGAGTGACATGGTCAGCTTTATGACTGAGGGTTACCTGGAGAGAGGAGAAATGGTTGTTTGAGTCGTGTTAGACCTTCATAACCCTATTTGGGGTTTTCTTGGCAGAAAACTGGAGTTGTTTGTCTTTCCTTTCCCCAGCTCATTTACAGATGAGGAAAGTGAGGAAAACAGAATAAAGTGACTTGTCCAGGGTCACACCACGAGGAAGTGTCTGAGGCTGGATTTGAACTCAGATCTTCTCAAGATCATCATCAAATCATCCAACTGCCAGATCAGCTAAGAAACTACTGCAGTTGTCAAGGTGAGATGTAATGGGGTTATGGTACTAAAGCTGGGAAAAGAGGATAGATACAAAGGATGTATAAGAAGAAGAATTGATAAGGCTACACTGTTTGGATACTAATAGGAAGCAGCCTGCTAAGACCATTCCCCAAAGGAGGGGAAAAGAGTGCTAAATTTTACCTTATATGTGAGATCCTCAGGACTCACATGTACCTATGTGTTAATTTTATAATGATTTATTATTTTATTATTATTTGCCCATATATTTTAAATATATGGGCAAATAATAATAAAATAACATCTTATTTAATTATTCTGATGCTTATATATTAAGTTTTAATTAATCGCTCATGTCTTTAATCATATATTAACTTAATGCCATGCATTAATTTAATTATACATTATTTGATTATCAATTATTTGTGAAGTTAATTATATATTAACTTGATGTTCATATGTTAATTAAATGAGATTTTGTTTTATTATTGTTTGCTACTATATTTGGTCACATATCAATTTGTGCATTGTACATTAATTATGTGGTATTTTAAGCATTCGTGGCTAATATATTTAATTGTGTGTTGATTTAATGTTTGTGCATTAATGAAATGATATATTATTATTAATTATGTACTAATATATTTAATGACACATTGATTTGATGTTTCTATGTTAAAGTATATATTATTTATCATTAATTAATTATTTACTGGGATATTCATTATGTTTTAATCTAATTGCATGTCAATTTATTTTAAATTAATTAGTAAGATATTTTAGATTATATGTTTATTTAATGTTCATAGATTAATTTTTAATTAATACACCACCATTAAAAATTACACAGGAACCACATTTTCCTCGGGTTCAGGCTGCACTGGGGAGTGTTGTGGGCTACATGCACCTGATGTCTGGTTCTGAAGTGGGCTGTCTATCTGTAGGGGAAGTAATCTGGTAACTATTCCCTCAAGACTTTTATCTTTCAGCACATTATTTATTAGACTGGCTTGCCTTGATGAGAAGGATCTGTGAGCAAACACTGAGCAAACCACTGAAGCTCAAGATTTCAACGGACACTCTTGGTGGAGGATTGAACAAGATGAAGGTTGGGTATATGGCTAGGAAATGTGTCTTCCTTCAGTCAAGTTCCTTTCTCCCTCCCTGCCCCCCCCATTTCTGTTCCCCCATACCTTTCTCTGAGACATCTCTTTTTCGCTTTTACTTAGACATCCCTGGAGGTACAAAGGCAGAGCCCTACCAGGAGATAGACTGTCCAAAAAAAAGGGAAGTCCCCCTTCTTCTGTCTACTTGGTAAGGTCATATCCAGACTCTAGTGTCCATTTTGCTTGCCCTGGGTCATTAAGGAAGGCCAGTAACAAGCTGGACCATGTCTAGAGGAGGGAAACCACAGATTGGAGGTGATGGTAGCTTTGGGAGCAGAAATCAGCAAAGGGGAAACGAGGAGCCATCTTTTGGCATTTGAAAGCTGTCATGTAAAAGACTATTTTTGCTCTCGGTCAGAGGTCAGGACCAGGAACAACTGATGGAAGTTTCAGAGAGACAGATTGAAGTGAAATCCAAGGGAAAAAACACTCTAGTTATTGGAGCTGCTCCAAAGAGTTCAACTAGCTGGGTGACCCTGGACAAGTCACTTCATCATGTGAGCCTCAGTTTCCACCCCTGTAAAATGAGCTGGAGAAGGAAATGGCAAACTATCTTTGCCAAGAAAACCCCAAATGGGTGCACAAAGAGTCAAACAGGGCTGAAAACAACAATACCAACAAAAAGCCACACGGGCCACATTAGTAGAGTGAACTCCCTTTCACTGAAGGTCTTTGAACAAATTAGATGACCACTTGGGAGACATTGCAGAAGGAATTCTTGTTTGACCCCCAAACCCTAAAGCCTTTCCCAGCTCAGCTCAACATTTTATGCTCTAATGGCCTTGTATAAGTCATTTCTTCCTTCACTGATCATCAATTTTTTCATCTGGAACGTTTTCCTTGACTCTGACATTTTTAAAATCTTTTTTTCCCCTCACACAATATGTATATTAGTATCAGGGCCCATAATATGCTTGGTTTGGCTAAGAGAAGAAATTTTTAAATCATAAAATCAATATCGAGCATTTTGAATTTTTTTAGCAATGATATTTAAGGAAAATTCTCATTGAAATTAAAAAAAAAAAAAAACAAACCTAACAAAAAACAACAGGAAAAGATGCACAGACCAGCCACCAAGAAGCCATTGTTTGGTTCTTAGAACTATCCAAAGATAGTTTTCAGAAATGCAGGCAGTTTAGCCAGGCTCGGGCCATCCATCTCTAATTCCTGGCAAGGCCGAGGCTGGTGGATCTCCTGAACCCAGGAGTTCTGAGTTGCAGTAGGTCAGAGCCACTAAGCCGGGCCCCATCCAATAGAGCCAGCCTCCAGGAGCAGAGGGCCATCAGGCTGCCGAAGGAGAGCTAAACCAGCCCAGGTGGAAGAATGGAGCAAGTTAAAGTTCGTGTGACAATCACTGTTACTTATGAATCTGGGTGAGATCGGGGGACCCAGTCTCAAAAAAGAAATGGAGCCAGTTCTCTATCATACAGGAACTGATCATCCAAGTTGTGGCTTGAATATATATGCTCATGGATTCTCCTTCTTCTCTCTCCATTCCTGATCGTGGGGCCCATTCCCCTCCACTAGACAGCAAAAATGTCACACGACCATAGATTTGGATAGGGACCTCATAGGGTATCTAGACCTGGGTTTTACATATGGGGAAACTGAGGCAGAGAGACAGGAAGTAATATTCCAAAGTCAAATGAATATTAAGAGGATTAGCCAGAATTTAAATAGCCTTAATTTCAAAATCTTTTCACTCCAGCAGGAAGCCTCAGTGGACACACAGCCTTTTTGAGAGACCCAGAAGTAAGAAAAATAGAAAAAATGGCTAAAAGGAGCCTCCTGATGTGTCTTCACATTTAGGATCAGCGGGATGGTTTTTGTTCCATTTTTCAGAAACTTCCCATCTAGTGTAAAGAGCAGGGAAGGAATCACTCCAGTGGAAACCACCAGACTGAGTTCATCTGCACACAACCCGTCCGTACTGTCTTGGTTGTCACCGAGTCTGGCCACCAAAGTTCCTGTCCCTCCCTCACTTCAGAGAACAATCCAGATGGATTTTTTTCTCTTAGCTTCCTTTTTGAGTCACAGATGGGGGAGAAGGCCATCCTTGGGGACCAGGGGCGAGGGGTGGGGACAACAGATCTGAACTCTCCGGGGCATCGGAACCCAGCTGCCTGGACCTCGACCAAACTCTGGGGGCTCAGATTATGTGGAATTTTTTTTTTCTTTTTCTAAATTAGGGAAGTCTTTAAATAAGTGTAGCACATTTTCCTTTTCAAGGAGGAAGTGTGAAGTTGATGAGGGGCAACCACAAATGCAACAGGCCAAACCCCATGACATGGGGGCCTGGTACAAAGAATCTGGGGAGTGGGGAGCCTTCTGGTCCTGAATCCCCTGTGGCAGTTGGACATTCAAGGCCTGAGGTGATCCCGTGCATTACTTCAGTTTTTTGGTATCTCGTTTTTGCCATCTTCAAATCTAAAACACTGCAATTAAATTCAATTAAATCCAACCACTCACTATGGATTGTGGGCAGGCAAGTAGGCAGTCAGTCCAGTGAATAGAGCACCAGTCCAGAAATGAGAAGGAAATGAGTTCAAATCCTACTTCAGATACTTCCTAGCCGGGAAAGTCACTTAATTCTGGCTGCCTCAGTTTGCTCATCTGTAAAATGAGCCATAGAAGGAAATAGTAGCATCTTTGCCAAGAAAATCCTAAATGGGGCCATGTAGAATTGGACACAACTGAATAATAGAAGATATTGGCCCTTTGGCAATCTGATAAGACATATTTACTGCTCCCAATCATATGCTATTGCTTATTTTCCCAATTGGAGAAAATGCTAAATTTTAGGCAGAGGTTGGTGAAAATGAGGATTTTTTCCCCCCTCATCCTAGTTCACAAATCTCATGAAATCCCTCTCGTGGGCCCCCTTTGGGGTCTGTTGACTTCTGCTTTGTACTACAACACTAAGGTTTTTAGATGTGTCACTAATGATTTGGGGAATGAGAGGATGAGTGGGAATTCTCCCTTCCAATGGTTTAATCCAATCTGTTCATTTTAGAAATTAAGAAACTGGGTCTTCAGTGGCAGTGGCTGGATTTGAACCCAAACCTCTAAGTCCAAGTTCAGTGTTCTTGCTATTATATCTGCCTGTTAATAAGCTGTGCTATCCTAACTTTATAGAGGGGGAAACTGAGGCTCAGAGAAAAGAAGGGACTTGCAACAGGTTTTTCCCTCTGCTCCAAACACATGCAGGCTAGAGCTGAGAAAGTTTATAGAATCATAGGATTAGGCAAACGAAGAAAACAACATAATTTTACATCATAATTCACTTTGACTTCATCTGTTAGAGAGGCTTATTTTCGTCCTGTGGGCCTGAGCATCTCTGTCATTCCTCCCTCCTCACTATCATCCAGCCCTGGCATTCTTACTTGCCTCCTACCTGGGCATCTCTTCCTCCAGTCCCTTTTTCACTCATGGACTCTTCACTGAAAGGTGACTTGCCCAGTATTTTACAGCCAGAACATGTCTGAGCAGAGACTTGAACCCAGAATCCAGCCAGAAGAATTTCCTTCTGGCTCCTCTTACAAACTCATAAAAAAAGGCGGGGGGGGGGGGGGGGGGGGGGGGGGGGGGGGAGCAAATACAGCAAGAGAGGCTGGCTCTGGAGCTTACTAACTGGATGATTCACAACCTTCTTTCAACGGTTCCTCATCTGTGGAATGGGGCTAATAATCCTCGGAATCCCCTAACTTTCATGGAGAAGAGAAAGGAATAAGCATTTATATAGCACCTAATATGTGTTAATTACTGTGTTAAGGGTTTTATAATTATTATGTCATCTGATCCTTACAACAAATTTGGGAGATGGGTGCTGTTGTTATCTCTATTTTACAATTGGGGAAAACTAAAACAAATAAGGTTAAATGACTTTCCCAAGATCACACAGCCAGTAAGTGTCTGAAACTAGATTTGAACTCAGGCTTTCCAGGGATCTAACCACTGTACCACCAGTTACTGTGGATGTGCAGGGAAGCTCATTTTGGAAACCTTTAGGGAGAATTGTACATCCTCTTTTTTTCTCATTCTCTTCTTTCTCCTCCTCCTCTTCCTCATTTCCTGGCAATGTGGGGAATGTGAGGTACAGAAACTCCTTTTCCACGTTAATGAGACTACCAGCCATTTTCTTGGGAGGGGGGTGTCTGTTGACCTCTGCTTCCTGCTACAGTAAGATTTTAGTTGCGTCACTACTATAATTTATGTTCTTAGGAAAGGACATGAGGCACCGAGAAATAAATGGCTTGTCCAAGATTGCACGGCCAGACTGTGTCAACGGTAGGACCCAGATCTCCCTGGGTGGCCTCCCCTCCCATCTCCTTGACCCTTCTGTCTCTTCCCATCTGAATTCTAGTGATGAAAGTCTGCTTACCTCTTTGTCTTCAGTGTCCATTTTTCAGCTGTCACAGAATCTAGAAAGAAGGATGCAGTTGGGTTCATTAGTGTAACACATTCATCTTAAATTTATTTTATTATTTTATTTTTAGAGCTTTTTATTTTTGAAACATATGCATGGATTTTTCAACATTGACCCTTGCATAGCCTTATATTTCAGATTTTCCCCTCCTTCCTCCCATCCTCTCCTTTAGATGGCAAGCAATCCAATATATGTTAAAAAAAAAAAAATGTGTTAAATCTGGGGCAGCTAGGTGGTGCAGTGGATAGAGCACCAGCCTTGAAGTCAGGAGAACCTGAGTTCAAATCTGGTCTCAGACACTTAATACTTCCTGGCTGTGTGACCCTGGGCAAGTCACTTAACCCTAATTACCTCAGAAAAAAGAAAAAAATATATATATACATATATATGTTAAATCCAATATATGTAAACATTTTTATACCATTATCTTGCTGCACAAGAAAAATCAGATCAAAAAGGAAAGAAAATGAAAAAGAAAATAAAATGCAAGCAAACAATAGAGTGAAAATGCTATGTTGTGAGGCACACTCAGTCCCACAGTCCTCTCTCTGAATGCACAAGGCCATTGGAACTGGCCTAAGAAGTCCAGGTCCATCAGAATTGATCATCATATAGTATTGTTGTTGAAGTATATAATGATCTCCTGGTCCTGCTCGTTTCACTCAGCATCAGTTCGTGTCAGTCTCTCCAGGCCTTTCTGAAATCATCCTGTTGGTCATTTCTTACCGAACAATAATATTCCATAATATTCATATACCACAATTTATTCAGCCATTCTCCAAATGATGGACATCCATTCAGTTTCCAGTTTCTAGCCACTACAAAAAGGGCTGCCACAAACATTTGTGCACATACAGGTCCCTTTCCCTTCTTTAGTATCTCTTTGGGATAAAAGCCCAGTAGAAACACTCCTTATGACCTCATGGTAAGCACCTAACATGCAGTGCTCCCCTCCTTACAATCCCACTTTAGGCATGGTGTATTTGACATAAGTCCAAACCAGCTGCTCCTAATTAACCAATTAGTGAGTTTTACTATGTAGGGACGGCCAGTGGGCCAGCCTATATCCCAGTAGAGCCCTGGGGTTGCTGCTAGCAGACTTCGGTCAGTGCTCTCAGGGATTATCAGCTGTGTTGGTAACGGAGGTTTCCTTACCAGGGTGTTCCCTAGAACAGTTTAGGAGCCGTTGGGTGGTGCAGGAGGGGGAGCACTGGACCAGGAAGATCTGAGTTCAAATCTGCTCTCAGACTCTTACTAGCTGGGTGACCCTGGGCAAGTCACTTAACCCTGTTAGATTCAGGTTTTCACCCATAAAATGGTGCCACCCCTGAGCTGGAGATGGGAATGGCAAAGCCTTCCAGCATCTTAGCAAAGAGACCCCAAATGAAGTCATGAGTGAAAATGCCTGAATCAGAAATGAAAAATCTATTTGCTAATGGAGTTGCTGTCAGACAAAGAAAAACTGTGACAGGAAACCCAAGGCTGATGGGAGGGGGCTGGAGGGCTGCCTCCAGACCATTGTCTACTACAACCACTGGGCAATGTCTTCCCCTTTGAGAACTCTAGGCCGGAGCTTCTTCAACTTTTACCACTGGTGACTCCTTTTCGCCCAAGAAATGTTTAAGCAACCCTAGATATATAGGTATATGACACAGGTAGGCACGTCACACATTTACTGATAATAAATCATAATTTCAGAACCTCCATTTTCAGTTGCAAGACCCCAGGTGGGATTGCAGTTGGATGGCCCAATGGATGGAGCACCGGCCCTGGATTCAGGAGGATCTGAGTTCAAATGTGACCTTAGATGCTTAACACTTCCTAGCTGTGTGACCCTGGGCAAGTCACTGAACCCCAGTTGCCTCACTAAGAAAAAGGAGGAGGAAGGGGAGAAGGGAGAGAAGGGAGGAGGGAGAAGAGGGGAAGAGAAGAAAGAGGAGGGGGAGGGGGAAAGGAGAAGGTCCTTGAGGGCAAGGGACTGAATCATTGGAAAGGATCTTGGATGACTTCGAGTCTGGGAATATGGGTGACTGACAGAAACACTGAATTCACTGCAGGAGTGAAAAAATATCTTAGTTCTCTTTTACTGCTAAACTAGAAAGAGCCGTCTGCTAAGCTCTTGTCTCCTACCGTGACCAGTGCTTATAATGAAGTCTGCTGGGCCTGGAGACGAGAAAACCTGCGTTCAAATCCTGCCTCAGACATTTACAAACTGTGTGACTCTGGCCAAATCACCTTAACGTCTTAGTTTCTCCAGCTGTAAAATGTATTGTAATAATTGCTCCTGCCTCATGGGGCTGTGGTCAGGATTAGATAAATTAGTATGTAAAGTACTTTACTCCCCTTAAAATGCTGCATAGATACTATTGTTGTTATTTATTTTCCTTATCTTTATTTATGGTTTCTAAGTTCATTACTCTCTTGTAATCTCAACAAATAATAATATTTTATTTTTTTCAATTACATGTAAATATAATTGTAAACATTTACTTTTATGCAATTTTGATTTCCATTTTTTTCTCCCTCTTTCTTTCCCCAGTCCCTCTCTGAGAAGGCAAGCAGTCTGACATAGCCAATAACCTCTTAATTATTTAATACAATGATTTTTTTTCCTTCTTCCTTGACAGGTAGTGGATAGAGTCCTCAAGGATGAAGTCAGTAAGACCTGAGTTTGAATCCCATCTCAGACACTTACTAGTTGTATGACCCTGGGCAAGTCACTTAACCTTGTTTGTCTCAGTTTCCTCATCTGGTAAAATGAACTAGAGAAGGAAACACAAACTCTCCAAGTATCCCTGCCAAGAAAATCCAAACGGGGTCACCAAGAATCTTACTTTACTGAATAACAGAACAATTCTCCTTTGATCTTTTATCACTGTTGACCACCCTCTCCTCCCTTGCCTTGGATGATGTTAGTATCTCCTGGTTCTCTTACGTGTACATCTCTTCCTATCTTTTTTTTTTTTTTAATCTTTTTTCTTCATTCTCTTCCCTTCTTCTTAGAATGAGTACTTCCCTGGGTCCTCTTTTCTCTCTGTTCATCCTCTCTTGCCGATCATCAGTTCTCTTGGTCCAATGACCACCTCTATGCAAAGGAGTCCCAGGTCTTTGTGTCTAGTCCCAATCTTTCTCCTACTTTGGAATTTGTGTCCCTAGTGCCTAGCACGGTGTTTAGATCATAATAAGCATTTAACAAATGCTTTTTCACTCATTCATTCATTTGTTCATGTATTCATCCCTTCCTGGATGTCCCTTTGATATCTCAAATGTTCAAAATGGAACTTCTGTCTTCCCACCAATTTTCCTGTTTCTACGAAGGGCACCAGCCATCATCCTCCCAGCCATCCGGGCACCCAGGTTCTTAACCTATGATCATCTGGAATACCTTCCTTGCCCTCATAACTCGTCAGCTTCAAAGACCTCTATAACATCTCTTTTAGTCATCTTTAATTCAATTCAACCAGACATTTAAGTGCCTACTGTGTGTCAGTGAGTCCATTAGGTGCTAGGAATACAAAGACAAAAAACAAAATAGTCCATGCCTTCGAGGTTATATTTATGTCCAAACATCTCTCAAATCCATCCCCTTCTCTCTACTCACACAGTCATCAATCCATTTCAATCCATTCTGACTTACCTACACTATTAAAGTAGCCAATAATTGGTCTTTGTAGCACTAAACTAGCAGAAATTTAGGAACAGCACATAGTAGGTACTTCACAAATGTTCACTGAGCTGTGGCTCCACTCTATCCCTTTCTGTTATTACTGTTCAGTTTTGTCCGACTCTTTGTCATCCTATTTGGGGTTTTCTTGACAAAAGATTCTGGAGTGGTTGGCCATTTCCTTCTATAGCCCGTTTTACAGATGAAGAAATTGAGGCAGACAGGGTGAAGTGACTTGTTCAGGGTCACTCAGCTAGTAAGTCTCTGAAGCTGAAACTGAACTCAGATCTTTCTGACTAGGCTTTATGCTCCAATCACTGCTCTGACTAGCTGCCCACTTCCTTTCTCTCATTTCTAATCAATCTATATTTATATTTGAGTTAAAGAAAAGTTTCCTAACCAATAGATTTTTTCCAAAGTAGAATGGGTTATGTTAGGAGGTGATGTTACCCTTCATTGGAGCTGTTATATTTATATCTAAATAGCTATAGATATAGATGTATAGAAATATATATATGTAGATATCTCTCTATAAATATACAGATTTATCTATTTATATTCACATACAATATGCACCTATGTGCAAAAAAAAAAAAAAAAGATATCTATTCCTAGAAGGGATTCTTTTTCAGATATAATGCCTGGAATGCATTCTTTTTTCACCTCTGACTTTTAAACTCTCTGAGTCATCTACACCCAGAGAGTGAGGATGGTTCACAACACAGCATTTTCACTTCTTTTTGTTGTGATTTGCTTGCATTTTGTTTTCTTTCTCATTTATTTTTCCTGTTTGATTTGATTTTTCTTGTGCAGCAAAATAATTGTATAAATACGTATGCATATATTTTTACCATGTTTCACATATTGCTTGCTATCTAGGGGAAGGAGTAGGGAGAAGAGGGGGATTGGAATACACAGTCTTTCAAGGGTCAATGTTGAAAAATTACCCATGCATATCTTTTGAAATTTAAAAAGCTGTAATAAAAAAATAAAATGAATAATAAAATGAAATAATAATAAAATAAAATAAAAAATGAAAAAATGAAAAAAAAAGTTTCCACTTAAAGCATCCCTCCTCCTCTACTTTGGTCCTAGATACTAATCTCTTCCATCTCCAAGGGCACTTTCTATCTGCCTTATCTCTACATAATGTCTCTACCATTGGAATGCCAGCTTCTCAAGGGCAGGGATTTTTCTTTGTATTTCCAACACCCAGCCCAATGCTGGAAATGTAATAAGTGCTTGCTAACTGACTGACTGTTACCCTGATTTTTTGTAAATACTTAATAAATGCTGTTTGATTGATTGACACCCTGACTATATAGTAAGTGTCTAATAAATGCTTTTTGGTTGATTGACATCCTGACTATACAATAAGTGCTTAATAAATGCTTTTCGATTCATTGACATCCTGCCTATATAAATAAATGCTTTTTGGTTGATGGATATCCTGACTTTACAGCAAATACTTAATAAATGCTTTTTGATTGGGTTGATGCTAAAGGCGGTTCTACTCAGTTCTAGATCCATGATCTTGTGATCGTGTGGGGATTGTCTGAGGGGAATTTGCTCAGGACATGCTTCTTCCTCTCTCTTGCCAAATGATGAGGGGGTTATGCAAACCTTCTTTCAAAGAAAGTTTTCAAAACTTCGTGTTGCTCCATGCTCTGGTAACATCCAGTTACTCTGGGTGCAGAGTCCTGTGTCCATTCTCCTCCGCTTTCTCCCCGAGCGAAATCAAGCGAAACCCCAGCTTTACACAAGAAGTGGCCTGCTTGCCAAGACAGGCGCTGGCTGAGGGGGCCCCCGGAAGCCCTGCTGATAGCAGATAACCACAACCCTCTTGGGTCAGAGGGACCTGCAGACTCAAGCACCTTCCCCTTGGAAACTAAGCAAAGACCTCAAACCCTCCAGCACAACATCCCAGCAGGCAGGATGGCCAAGCACCCCCAGAGAGCCAGGATTCTGCGTCCCTGGCTCCCCGGCAATTACTGTTCAGTTCTTGTGACCCCAAGGGCTGCAAGTATCTACAACTGGGCAACCAGAATTTTTGTCATCGTTCTTCAGCGTGTCTGACTTTCCAGGGGGTTTTCTTGGCAAAGGTCCCAGAGTGGGCTCCCATTTCCTTCTCTGGTTCAGCGGACAGAGAAGAAACTGAGGTAAATAAGGTTAAGTGACCTGTCCAGGGTCACAGAGCTAGTCAAGGTTTGAGGAAGGAAAATGAGTCTCACTGTGCCATCTCAGCTTCCCCCTAAGACCTAAAAATCTATCCTATGAGGTCCTGACTGTAGTGTCCTCAATGGTGGCGATACTTAGCAAATTATTTAGAATTTCAGCCTCAGTTTCCTCATGTGTAAAGTGAGGGGTTCAGACTAGTTGTCACTGAAAAGACCCTTCCAAAGTCAATCAATCAATCAATTATGGCCAAGGTGCTGGGAATACAAAGTGAGAGTTTAAATCCAGGGAGAGACAACATGCATGTATAGATACATGTGCACCTATGTGCAATATATTAAATATCTGTACATGCATGTAGCTACCTGCACATGTATGTATATGAGTATGTAAATACATACAAATAAATAAAAAGTTATTGGGAGGATTTAGAAAAGCTTCATATTGATGATGGAATTCTCAGCTAATTCTTGAAGAAGCAAGAGAATAAAATAGAGAATTGAGGCAGTACATTCCAGGCAGGGGGGGACAGTGCGTGCAAAAGTGCAGAGGTGGGAGATCGAGAGCCATAAATAAGGTATAATAGGAAATTCAGTTTGACTAGAAGACAACTGTTGAAGGTTAGCAATGTGTCATAAAGCTGGAAAGCTCTAAATAACTGGTCCTGTGATTCTACTTCTCCTTTTTGTACCTTAGTTTAGTCATCTGTGAAATGAGGGGGTTGAAAATGAGGACCTCCTTGGGTCCCTTTTAGCTCTAAGTCCTCCCATCCTATGATCTCAAAGGATTCGACTGCCTGGTGGAGAGAGCAGAGGGATGTACACGCCCTGATGTACAGGCCCTCTCCGGTGGCAACTGCAGCCAAAGGTCCCAAAGTCATAAGAGCAGAAATTTGGAAGACCCTGATTCAAAGTTTGCCTTCGATGCTTCCAAAGTGTGCCCTAAAACTGGGCAAGTCATGGAATTGTTTTTGAACTTCCTCCTCCTTATCTGTAAAATGAAAGCGATAATTCCTGAAATAATAGTAATAAAAATAATGATAGCTAGCATTTACATAGCACCTACTATGTTCCAGGCACTGTCCTGAGTGCTTTACAAATGATCCCATTTGATCTTTATGACAATCCTAGGATGTAGATAATAATGATAATAATAACATTTCTATAGGGCCTACTACGTGCCAGGCCCTGTAGCAAGTGCTTTACAAATATTATTTCAACTGATCCTCACAATCACCCTGAGAGGGAGATAACAACAATAATAATATTATTATTATAATGATAGTGATAGCATTTATATAGCACCTACTATGTATCAGGCACTCTTACTAAGTACTTTATACATATTATTTCATTTGATCTCCACAACAATCCTAGGGGAGATATGATGATAATAATAATAATAATATCATTATCATAATGATGATGATAATTAGGATTTATATAGGACCTACTATGTGTTAGGCACTGTGCTGAGCTCTTTACAAATGATGTCATTTATCCTGGGATACAGATAATAATGATAAGGATAATAACAAGAACATTTCTATAGCACCTACTATGTGCCAAAAAATATTATTTTATTTGATCTTCACAACAACCCTGGCAGGGAGATAATAATAATAATAATAATAATTGGTAGTAGTAGTAGTAGTAGTAGTAGTAGTAGTAGTAGTAGTAATAGTAGTAGTATAGTGATAGCATTTATATAGCATCTACTTTTTTTTTTGTCAGGCACTGTACTAAGTACTTTACAAATATTATCTCATTTAATCCTCGTAACAACCTTGGGAGGTAGGGGTTGTTATTATCTCCTTTTTACAGTATTCATCCTCAGAGGGATATTGGGAGAAACTAAAGAGATAATCAGTCAATCAGTGGTGATTATTGAATCCAATGCTTTCTATGGATGAAGTCTCAGAGGGGAAAATCCCTGCCTCTGTTCATTCAGAAGAAAAGGAATGGAGTAGGGATGTGGAATGGTCTGATTTTCAGTCAGGGCTCCCCTCCTCCCTCCCAGAGATGCTGCTCTGCAAGTTTTGTGAGTGTTTCTATGATATTTTCAGGAGGGATGAGGATGGAGAAGGGAGGAAGTAAAAATGGAGACAAGCAGGCTCCCCAAGGGAGCTCAGCCACAGCTATGCTGGCTGATCAGGGCAACAAAATTCCCTAGTCCAATCTGACATTCCTCCCCTATAAAAGGAGGAAGCTGCAGTGGGCTCTTCACAGGGGTCCTCAAACTTTTTCAATAGGGGGCCAGTTCACTGTCCCTCAGACTGTTGGAGGCCGGACTAGAGTAAAAACAAAAACTTTGTTTTGTGGGCCTTTAAATAAAGACACTTCATAGCCCTGGGTGAGGGGGATAAACATCCTCAGCTGCTGCATCTGGCCCGCGGGCCGAAGTTTGAGGACCCCTACAAGTTTAGGAGATGAATTCCAAGTCCAGCTTTCTGTACTCTAAGGTTTTCCTATGTTCTAGGTCCCTTCCAGATGCTCCTACCTCTGACGTTCCTTGTTCTAAGACACCTGGACAGCCCTGACATTCTGTGTTCTAAGGCTCTCGGAACCTTGACATTCCCTGTTCTCAAGGCCCCTCCTCACCGACATTCCCTGTTCCCAAACCCTCCCATCTCTGACATTCTCTATTCCAGTCTCCCCCCCTTGACACTGTCGGTTCTGATACCGCTGCCACAGAGCCCTTGGACTGCAGAAGTTCTGTGTTGGGGGATCGCTTCCAGTCCGAAATTCTGCATTGTCCGGCCCGGAGCCTGGTGCCCAGTGGTACTACCGGTTATTCCCCACACCCGAATGAGCAAATGCTGGGGGCTGGAGATCCTCATCCCAAGTCCTAAAGTCCCTCCCAAATCCGACAACCTGGAAGTTCGAAGGTTCCTGCCGGTTAAGCTTTTGGCAACAGAACTGATGTGTTGGGGGGGGGGGGGGGGGGGGGGGGGGGGGGGGGGGGTTGGACTGGGCCGACCCACAGAATCGGCCTTCACTCTTGGACCAGGTTGGGGGGCAACCGTTCCCTCTGAAACCCCCCTCGGAGCGCCATGGGCAGTGGGGCCGGGGTTTCTGAGCAGCCAGCAAGCCCAGGAAAGGAGGCAGAGCTCGGGAGAGGGGACAGACGCCTGGAACCGAGAGGCCCCAGGGGGTCCATTCCAGCTCCTAGGCTTCCGGAGGCGGAGGAGGGGAAGGCAGATTATCTTCCAAACCAGAAGAGAGGGGACAAGAGAGACCAGAGAGGGGGGAGGGAAATTGGGGAAAGGGAAGGGAGAACTAGGAGCAGGCTCCCTATTCCCATTTTCTAGATGGGGTCACTGAGGCCAGCTAGTTCCCCCAGCAACGCCCCCGGCCCAAGCCCCCAGTTCCGTACCCGAGTGCTCCCGCTGGCTCGGAGTACCTTGGCCAGCGCCCACCCACCGGGAGGAGCCCCGGGTCCGGTTCCGCGCCTCCCCCTCCCCCGCCCCGCTGCAGCCTCCAGGGAGGACGTAGCGGCCCCGGCCCATCTCCGAGCCCCCTGCACATATTCCCCCTCTCCCCCCTCCAAGTCCAGGGATGCGGGTCAGGAGAAGGGGCAGGGGCGGGGGGTGCTGAGCGGCCCATGGGGGAGAGGACTTACCCTGTCCCGAGCCCAGCTTCCAACGCAGGGCGGGCGCTCAGTTAGAGCCGCCTCGGCAAACTTGGAGAGAAGTGGTTTGCAGCCCCGCCCCTCTTCTTCCCCTTCTCCTCCTTTTTCTCTTTCTCCTTTCCTCCTCCTTCCTCCGACTCAGGGTCCCGGGACGGCTGGAGTCACTTATTATACTGACCAGAGCCCCTCCCCACTGTCCGGTTTCCCGTCCCTCCCCCTCCCCCTCGCATTCTCTTTCCTTTCCTTCTTCCTTTCCCTCTCCCCCCCCTCCCCTTCCCTTTTGTCTTTCTCTCTTTCCTCCAGATATTCTCCTCTTTCTTTCTTCCTCTTTCCCTTCTTCTCATTTCCTTCTCCTCTCGGTTCCTTTCGCCTTTCCTCCCCCTCTTCTTTCTTTCTTTCCTCTGTCCCAACCACTTCAATCTTCCCTCTCCTTTCTCTCTGTCTCTGTCTCTCTGTCTCTCTCTGTGTCTGTCTCTCTCTCTGTGTCTGTCTCTGTCTGTCTCTGCCTCTGTCTCTCTGTCTCTCTCTCTCTCTCCCCTCTTTCTCTCTCTCTCTTTCTCCTTTCTTTTCTCGTTCCTCAATGGGCACAGAGCAGAGCTCAGGTTAATGAAACCTCCTGGCTGAGGAAATGGACAAAGGTCTCAGCTGGAAGTCGAATCACATGCAGGGGAAGGAGAACCAGGAGCAGGGACAGGAAGGAGGGAACAACCTCACACAGAAATCTAATGCTCTCAAGGTCTTCTTTAGGGAGCTCTGGACCCTTCAGGAATTGCCCCTGGGCCTGAACGGGAGAGCCTTTTCATGGGGGAACCAGCTAGGGCTTTTTTCTGATCTGCTCCTCCTTAAAGTGACCAGGGACTTCCTTTGGGAAACCTCTGCAGTTTGGGGTTTGGTTTTGTTTTTAAATAGTTCCTTTCTCTTGCCTCCAACCACCGAGACAGTCACTGTTTCCCCCTTAGCTTAATTCTGATTTAACTCTTCTGCTCTGAATCCTGATTCTTAACTAAAGCTTCCCCTCCCACCCAAATGGCTTCAAACAGTATAGATTGAGGGCGTGTGTTTGAAGAAAGTTGTTTTCTCTTTCAAGATTCCAGTTTCCTCAACTGCACTAGATCTACTGTTCTCTTGCTGGGTATAGCAGCAAGACTGTAGGATGTGGAGAAGGATGATCTGGGTTTGTAACCTGGCTCAAATGGAGTAATAAGTCACTTTAAGTTTCTTGGGACCTCAGTTTTTCTCATCTGTAAAATAGTGAATAAGACCGGACTAGCTGACTTCTAAGGCCTCTCCTCAAAGTCACACAGTGAATGTTGCTGGGGAATGATCTGCTTTCTAATTCTCAATCTCTGATCCTATAATCCTGGTTACCAGGGCAAACAGAAAACATGGCCCAAAAAAGTCTCCCTTGGGTGACTGAAATTAAAAAAAAACCCAAAAAACAAACAAACAAATCTACTATCAAGGAAATAAGGAACAAGCTGTCACTTTCATAAATGTCAGCTGCTTTTTTTCCCCCTCAGTAATTCATTTTTTAAATTAAAAGCTTTTTCTTTTCAAAACATATGCATGGATAATCTTCAACATTCACCCTTGCAAAACCTTGTGTTTCAAATTCTTTTCTCTCACTTCCCCCACTCCCTCCTCTAGATGGCAAGTGATCTAATACATGTTAAATGTGTGCAATTCTTCTGTACGTATTTCCACAATTGTGTGCACAAGAAAACGTAGATCAAAAAGGAAAAAAATAACAAAATGCAAACGCACAGTAACAAAAAGAATGAGAATGTTATGTTGTGATCCACCCTCAGTTCCCATAGTCCTCTCTCTGGGTGCAGATGGCTCTCTCCATCACAAGACCATTGGAACTGGCCTGAATCACCTTGCTGTTGAAAAGAACCATGTCCGTCAGAACTGATCATCATATAATCTTGCTGTACAATCTATTTCTTATGCAGCTGCCAATTACAGATCTGACCATGTCACTGCCCCCACTCAAGAAGGTCCCTCATGTATTCTGATGGAAGTGGATTTCTTCGACAAAGAGAAGATCTAACTCAGTTTCAATTGATCAATGATGGACAGAAGCAGCTATACCCAAAGAAAGAACACTGGGAAATGAATGTAAACTGTTTGCATTTTTGTTTTTCTTCCCAGGTTATTTTTACTTTCTGAATCCAATTCTTCCTGTGCAACAAGAGAACTATTTGGTTCTGCACACATATTGTATCTAGGATGTACTGTGACATATTTCACATGTATAGGACTGCCTGCCATCTGGGGGAGGGGGTGGAGGGAGGTAGGGGAAAAGTTGGAACAGAAGTGAATGCAAGGGATAATATTGTAAAAAAAATTACCCTGGCATGGGTTCTGTCAATAAAAGCTATAATTATGAAAATTAAATTAAATTTAAAAAAAAGAAGGTCCCTCATGCTTCTGGGATCAAACACAAATTTCTCTGGCATTTTCAGACCTTTGCACTTTCTTGGGGTTGGGTTTTGTTTCTAAAATAGTTCCTTTCTCTTGCCTCCAACCACCAAAACTTTCAAGAAGGTCCCTCGTGCCTCTGAGATCAAAGACAAATTTCTCTAGCATTTTAAACCAAAAAAAAAAAAAAATTGTAGTTTAGCTGATGGGAAATGAAAAAAAAATATGTTTTGCCTGTCACTCTCCTACATATGTTCTACCCAATCTCGACCCTCAGAATCCCAGGTTCCCTTCAAAGCCCTGCTCAGGTGTCACCTCTTGTCCAACAGTTTTCTCCTTCCCCCCAGATGCTAGTGTCCCTCCTCCTTCCTGGAAATTACTTGGTGCCTACTTTATGTGTGTTTTGTATACATGTATATATGCTGTTTCCCCCCCAAGTCCTTGAAAGTCAGTTCTAGTCGGTCTTTGTATCCTCATTGCTTAGTATAGTATCTGGCACAGAGTGGTCACTTAATAATAAATGTTTGTCAAATAAATGTTGAATGACCAGATACACCTTACCTTCCTTCTCTCCCTTCCCCGCCTCTCTCTCAGCTTCCTTTTGCATCTTGTCTTCCCCACTAGATGGTAGGGGGGTGAAGGGGATAGAGCTCTGGGCTTAGAATCAGGAAGACTCATCTTAGACATTACTAGCTGTGTGATCCTGGGCAAGTCACTTTACTCTGACTTCCTCCGTTTCCTTATCTGTCAAATGAACTGGAGAAGAAAATGGCAAACCAGTCCAGTATCTTTGCCAGTAAAACCCTAAAGGGGCCACAAAGAGTCGGACAATACTGGAATGATTGAGCAACAACAAAGATCATGTGAATGAGAGTCACATAGCATGAAAGGTCATTCATGAGCAGGTTCCATTTATACACATGAGTCAAAACACCTACAGAGATGAGAACAAGGTACCAAGAGCAGCTCAACAACACAGGGCAGGTCCTCTCAAATCTGGGGGTCCACGATCCCTTTATGTTCTGAAAATTTAATGCTCATCTTCTTAAATAGCTTGTTTATGTGGGTTATATCTAGTAAGATTTACAGCATCATTGTGAATTACATATTGCATTATTATGAATTATATATATTATTATGAAAATAGTTTTGACCCCAGATCCCCTAACCGCATTTTGAGGAGTCAGAAAAACCAGAGTTTATAAATCCTGTTTTAGATATTTTCTAGCTTTGTGGCTTGGGCAAATCACTTTTAACTTCTCTTTGCCTCAGTTTCCTCATTTGTAAAATAGGAAGAAAGTAAAATAGCCAGGATTGTTGCGAGGCTCCAATGAGATTAAAAAAATGTAAAAGCACTTTGTAAACCTTTAATATCTATAATTAGATATATAATATGTACATATATTATATATTATAATATAATAATGTTAGCTGTCATTGTGATTATGATTACGTTAATAAAAATTATTAGATACTTATTAAAGAAAAATGAAATGCTAGCACATAGTCCCCTAAAACCTTCCTCTCGTACCTCATCATCCCAGGGAGGCTCTGCTGATAGAAGAAAAGCTCTATTAAGACTGCTCTTTGGGTTGACTGTGTCAAGCAACATTTACAAAGCACTAATTATGTGCCAGACACTGGTCACTGGGGTGAACCATTTTTTAAAAAGTCAAACAAATAAATATTTATTAAACACCGATTATGTTCCAAGAGCTCTGCTAAGTGCTAGGGATACAAAGGCAAGGGCTACACTGTCCCTCCCCTCACTTATGCTCTAATGCAGGAGCTATGGGTATAAATCAAGACATATATACTTGATAAATATTAAAATGGGATGCATTCTTAGAGCGGAAGACACAGTTGATGTTGTATACCACTATAATCCCACAAGGAAGAGAACATCAACAAATGGGGGTGCTTTAAGAGAAGCTAAGTGTAATGTAATGGATAGAGTATTGGATTCAGGATCAGAAAAGCCTGGTCTTAAATACTTACAAGCTGACAAGACAGTTTCCTCAACTGGAAAATGAGAGGGTTCAACTTAGTGCCATTTGGGGTCTGTTCCAACTCTGAAACTGTGACCCCATGATTCTCTAAGGGCTGGGTGAGAGGAGGTACATTCAAAGCATGGGGAAAGCCGGAGGGATAGGCTGGGGAGATAGATGTCCTTCCATGAGAATAACAGAGGGCAGTTTGGCTGGAATATGTTGTGTGTGTATGTGGGGGGTGGGAAGTGGGGAGTGGGTCGGAAGTAAAATGAAACAAGGGAATTGGGGTTTGGTCCTAGAAGTAATAGGGAGCTATGAAGCTTCCTGAGCACCAGAGTAGGGATACAGCCAACCTTGTACTTTAGAAGGATCGGTTTACCACTAATGAGAAATGAGCGGGATGGGTGGTCCTGAACCTCTTTAGGTGGGGCTGGGGGCCAAGAGCCTGTCTAGGTGGGCTGGGAGAAATTTATCTCTGACAGATTGTCTACCAGGCGACCAGCTCTGCGGTTACAAGCACTTATGAAACCATTTAGAAAAGGGTTGGAGGGCTTATGTGGGTCTGTCTGTGCCTGTGGAGAGAGCACCCACAGTGATGAAATCCCAGAGCTGCTGGCTTAACAAGGAAGTGGCGATGATGAGCCGGGCTGAGCCACCTGCCTGACATGGCCCTGGTGAAAGTGCCAGATGTCAAGCCAGCAGGCTTAATGAATTAGTAAAGATAATTGAAATGGTGTGTAATTGAATTATATAATTGAATTATAAAATGGAATTCTCAGGGCCTGCCAGTGGATTTCTGTTGCTCACTTTGCCCACAAAACCAGGCCCTGGAAGGCAGTCGGGGACCTTTGCTAAGGTGTTTGGAATGAATTGTATGTATATTTATTTAAAATATTTCTATTTTTCTTTCCCGACTGTTGAATCCCTATGCAATCCTTTAAAAACCCACATTTTATTTCTCTGGTACAGTAGTGAAAAGTGTCCACATTTTGGAGCTTGACCACCTGGGATCAAGCTTGGCTTCTGAAGTGTCTGTCATGTCCTTAGTTTCTTTGACTGTAATATGGGGAGAGGGAGAAGCGGGGCAGACCAAGCTTGCTTCTTGATTATTTTGTTAATTGTCTAGACTTAAGAAAGTGTTAAAGGGAGTATTAACCATGCAAATTAAATTTTAAAGTGTCTTATTTCCAGAACTGGTTGTTGAGCACTTACCAACAGGTCCCTGTTTATAAAAACTTGTGATCTGTGAGCCAACTTCTTGTGGGACTCTAGACAAATCCTTTTTCCTTCCTGGACTTCAATTTCCGCCTCTAAAAAATGAGATTAGACCAGTGAGAGGTTCTCAGTGTTTTGCTGTTCCACAAACCCGATTCGACAACAACCAAAAAATGTGTTGTGAATTACCAGAGTATTTAATATATTACTTATAAGAGGACAGCTAAGGGTTACCATAGTGCACAGTTCTGGGTCTAGAGTCAGGAAGACTCCCTGAGTTAAAATGTGACCTCGGACACACTGGACGAATCACTTAACTCTATTTGTCTCGGTTTCCGCATCTGTCAAATGAAGTAGAAAAGGAAATGGCAAAACACTCCAATATTTCTACCAAGAAAACCCCAAATGATGTCACAGAGTCAGACATGACTGAACAATAACACGGCAAAACTAATTATTCTGTAATAGTATGAATTCCAATTTTTGCGACTTGAAAACTTACTAAATATAAAGCTTCAATTATTTTTATTTATTCACATTAATAAATGAATAAATATAAGATTTCCACATTTTATTCTTTCCACTTAAACAATAAACAGACTGATTGTAAATGTCAAGAAAAGATTGTAAGTTGCTGTTGGCAAGAACTCCACAAATTACACATTGTGGTTATGGGTGGGTATCAATTATCTATAATAAATAAGAATTTGAACTTAATATATTTTTCATTATATTTCCTTTTTTTCAGGCCTCTCATAATGCAGGCATCTCAAATATCTCTGTATGTCATTTCAGAATTATGAACTATTGAATGATTTTTGCAAATTTCTCAATCATAGAATTCATTGAATCTAAATGAATTTTTTTAGATTCTTCACTAATATATTTTTCAAAAGCCTTTTCACATACTTCCAGTCTTCATCCAATGATCCAAAGGGGTTGTTATAATTTTGAAAACAAAATGTTGAAATTTCACAAAAAAATTCATTTTCATATTCAATGTATATTAAATATGTAACAATCCTGAATTAGTCTGATTGATGCAGTAGCATATACTTCCAAGAAACTTTGTTTCAAAGCAATAGATAGACATCAGGACCCTCCCTTGAAGCTAAATACTGCATTTATTAGTAAGCACAGACTCCAGAAGATACGACTACCTAATCAATCAGCTAAAATGAATAGCTAGTTCTGATATAAAATATTCATTTTTCTACTGATTAATGACAAGTAAGCATGATATTAAATGATAAATATACTTAAAGTTCAATTGCATGTGTCTCTTTGTTTTAAACCTTTGTAAAGAATCTCTTCAGATATGATTTTCTTCTCTTTTTCCACTGGCACACCAGCCTCACTCTCACAGAAACTCTACTGAACTACTGACCAGTATTGATGAGTTACTTTAAAAATCCAATCGATAGGAAAAAAAATGCTAATAATGAAAGAAAAGGTGAAATTGGAAAACAGTTTCATGCTGCAATAAGAGATCATGTAAGGTTTGTTTCTCTTGAACATTTGAGATGGTCCATGATAATTTCAAGATGGCGCTCACAACCCCCGATAATGGTTTTCAAACAGCCTGACATTTTGTGCTGCAAGAATGAAAATGTTTTTACTTGATCCTTTGATTATACAGAATTATAGGGTAATAGTAAGGAGAGGGGAACTATTCTGGTGAAGTCTGTGGAATATAAATGAGAGTATATGTATGTCTGAACATGTATTTCGAATTGGTTTGTGCTGAATGTTGGAACTCTTGTGGTGGTTTGAAAAAGGTTTGATGACAGGTTGAAAACTTGCGACACGTTTATACTTAGAAATGATCAGAGTTTGATGTAATCACTACACTAACACCTACATTGTTGTGCGGATGAGCATGATGCACACTTGTCACAGCGGAAAAAATTATTTGAGACATATGTGGACAATTATTTGGTCTTTAAGGTTTCATTAAAGAATTTTTAGCAGCAACCAATTAAGTCCATCTCAAACCCTACTAAATGAGGACTCCTGAAGTAGATGACCTATGATACCCCTTTAGACTAAATTTCTGACCTTCGCTTGCCAGGCGAAAAGGACTGAATGTGCCATGGATCATCAAACTGAGTAACGCTTTCATTGGGTGCAGAACAAAATCCTCTATGTCTTTTTATGATGTATAATTCTAACTCTCATTCTGCCACAGCACTTTCAAAAATATTAACATTTGTTTTTTATTATCATTTTCACTTCTCAATATATCCCTTCCATCCCTTTATCTCTTGTAACATAGAATTTTAAAAAGGAAAATAAAAAAGTTTAACAAACTAATCAAGAGATCAAATAGGTCCAATAGCAGAGGTGGTATTTCACCTCTGAAAAAAAAAGAGGGAGATTTTGCCTTAAAATTAGAATTTGCCTTAAATTGAAATTTAGCCACCTGATGTATCTGAGTTCTTTTTCTCTGTCTAAGCTCCTTGAGCCCAGGGCCCATGACATGTTTATCTCTGTATTCCCAATGCCCATGTATCAGTGCCTGGTACACGGATGCACTTAATAAATGCTTGTGGATGGTTGATTGATTCTATGGGTGCCAAGGCAGCCATGGGACTCTTTCCCTTCCTACATCACTTCCTTTTCTGATCTTTCACCTCCTTAGACAATGGCCAACGTGACAAAGTGGACTTCTGCTCTTGAAGTTCTAGCGCTAGGTTGGAGTTTTGTCTCTGACACATACTGCCTGTGTGATCCTGGACATCTCTGTATGGGTAGTGGACATTTATTTCCTCTTTGGGAGTTCCCTGTGTCAGTGAAATCACAGATCTACATCAAAAAAGTGCCAAGTACTGCAGGTCAAAAAAGATAAAAATGAAGGAGTTTGTGCTTTTAAGGATCTTAACACATGGGGGAGGGGAGTAACATGTACACAGATGAGTAAAATGTATGTATAAATATGTTTAATATGTATATATATTTAAATATAAACATATTTAATACAGAAATATAAATATACATGTATATCTAAATATGTATGTGTACATGTTTGAATTTAAACACATGTAATATAGATACATAATTAAATATATAAATATACACACATATTTAAGTGTAAATATATTTAATAGAGACATATTTAAACACATTCATATTTAAATATATACATATACACATTTAAATATATCTGTATATGCATATTTAAATATAGATTTAATATAGACACATGTTTAAATATATCTCTATATTTAATACAGATACTTATTTAAATATATATACATACACACATACATATAAACATATCACACACACAAAATATGCACATATTTTTAAAACAAATATAATTTGTAGGGCTTTTTTGGAAGAAAGCACTGGAAAATGGGAGAATCAGAATATACCTCTTGTATAGGTACATTTGAGCTGAATTTTAAAGTTTTCAAGAGGTGTTCCAAGGATTCTATGTAAAGGCATGAAGGTGGGAGATATAATTTTGTGTTCAAAGAACAGTTGGCAGGCCAATTTGACTGGACCAGGGATGCAAAAAGAAATAAACTTGGAAACTTGGAAAATAAGTTTGGAAACGTAGGTGGGAATGGATTGTAGAGGACTTTAAATGTCTGGCTGAAGATTTTACATTTTCTCCGAGGGTAAAAAGGAAGCCCTTGAAAGTGTTTGAGCAGGAGAGTGATATTCAGATCTGAGCCAGAGGGAAGAGAAGAGAGTGTTTCAGGCATGGGAGAAAGAAGGTTGCGAACATAAGAGGGAGACAAATTGTGAATGACTTTCAGATTATGAATTACAGATGAATCCCAATCTGCACTGATGGAGGCGGTTTCTACTTAGCACTTCCCCTCATTAAATCACAAGTTCATACTCACATCAAAAATTCCTTCTCTGTCTTGGTCACTACAATATGCTATATCTGACTTCTACTCACTACTCAGATCTCTGATGCCTTCATGGTCATCTATGATTTTGATGTTTTAGAGATTATGGTTATTGTCCCTAAAGTCAGGAAGACCTGAATTCAAATATGGCCTTAGATACTTATTAGTTGTGTGACCCTTAACCCTAATCACTTCTCTCCAAAAACAAAAAAAACAAAAAAAAAAAAAAAGGAGAAAGAGACAGAGAGAAGGAGAGAGACAGAGAGAGACAGAGACACAGAGAGACAGAGAGAGACACACACACACACACACACACACAGAGATAGAGAGAGAGAGAGAGAGAAAGAGAAAGAGAGAGAGAGAGAGAGAGAGAGAGAGAGATTGAGAGAGAGAAGAGAGAGAGTCTTGGAACAATCTCAGGATTCAGCTTCTTATTGACATCTAAGGCTTGAAGCTGTTTTTTAAAAAATTCTTGTTTTATATGATAAATGTACTTTTCAGGTATGCAATCACTGTATTTTCCTTTGGCGTCATGCAAAGGTGGATAGATTAGCTTCTTAATGGAAAGTAGAACATAATTCACATTTACAAATTGGATAAAGCAAATGCATCTAATTGTAATTAAATTTGGGAATTATCATCTGCAAATAATTTTGCATGTTAAAACATAGAACCAAGTGAAGTTGGGACATCTGCACATAGGTGCCTTCTGTAACTCATCAATCAATTAAATAAGATCTTAGCCTATTGCATGGGACAGATATTGAAAGCTAAGGTACAAGACCTCAAACTTTCATTTTCCTCTATTGATTCAAATACTCATTATCCACAGACTCTAAGCTTATTGGGATGTGGTCCAATGAGAAAGGGGCTGGGTCCAGAGTAAGAGCAAAAGGATTGGGATTTTAGCTTTGCCCTGGATAACCTTGTAATCTTGGAAAAATCCTTTAACTCTAAGATCCTTTTCATCTATGACTCTTTCTGTCTATGATCTTGTATTTTCTACACCTTCCACTAAGTTTTCTTGACGTAGAAAATTACTTGCAGAATCCTAACTGTTCCCTTCTTATATTCTCATCAAGGATACTGCTGATGCTCATGTAGGTCATTCTCATGAAGACTTTTCTAGATATGAGATTATAGCTACTGATGTCATCCCGCTTGCCTTTTTTGAGTAACAATATTGTCTGTGTTGTTTCCCCCCTTAAGTTGGTATCTTCTCCTTTAGAGATTTGATCCCCTTCTGATTTTTCTTGTGCATCATGATAATTGTGGAAATATGTATAGAAGAATTGCACACGTTTAACATATATTGGATTATTTGCCATAGGGGCAAGTGGAGGGGAGGAGGGAGGGAAAAAAAAAAAAACTCGGAACACAAGATTTTGCAAGGCTGAATGTTTGAAAACTATTTCACGTGTTTTGAAAATAAAAAGTTGAATCAAAAAAAGAGATTTGATCCCTTGATACCTTCAGATTGTGTTGCTTCCAATATAAAGTCCTCTGCCTATATTCATTTTGGTCCAGAAGCTCTTCCCATCAGGGTTATTCAGTACGACTTCTTTCTCATACAGCACACCAGTCAATAGACATTTATTAAATACCTATAGTGAACCAGGCAGACTCTGTGCTGAGAGCTGGTGATAAAAAGCAAAAATACCCCCTAAAACCCCCAAACAAACCAGTCCCTGTCCTCAAGGGGCTTATAATGTAATGAAGGAAGACAACACACGAAAGGAAATTTAGAAGTGTTGGTTTAGGGTCAGGGTAGAAGGTTCCTAGCCATGGATCATGAAGTAGTTTCAGAGAAGCCAAAAATTGGTAACACTGGTAGGAAATAGGGGGAAAAAACCTGTCCTAAGCCTCCCACCCTTTAAATAGAAACTGGGGAACCCATGGCCATGCCCTTCAGTCAAAGGGTCCAATCAGAGGCACAGAAGAGGCTGATGAACTAGGGAGGACCAGGCAGATTCAGTCTCAGGAAGTGATTTCCCAATGATGAGTTTCCTAGGGGAAGAAAGGCATGAGATGGCCCAATTGTGGAAAGTCCACACAATTACTGTGGCTTAGAAATACAGACAGATCTATTTTAATCACTTTTTTGTCTTCCCTTCAGTTTCATTTTTAAATACTCTTGGGATAACCTAGCTTATATGGGTTTAATGTACCATATTTTCTGCATATTCATTGCTAATCCTGTCATTGATATATACTGAGTCTGAGACTATTTGCATAAAATTCTCCTCCTTGATGGAGACTGATTACTAAATGCTGACTAGTACTGGTCATGAGAACTGAGAAGATTGAGAAATCGTGAGGTTAGGGCATTGAAGAGAGTATCCCTATGTATGTTGAAGCCCCCTGGTATGAGGCTAGGAGGTGGATAGGAAAGACAGACTGTGAGCCAGTCACTGAAATCATAGAAGAAGAAAAACAGGAGTCAAAAGAGAACTCCCAATATTTGGACTGAGTAGTAAGAATGACCTGGGAGTCAATAGAGAAGAGCCCCTAATATTTGGATTGAGTAGTAAGAATGGCCTGGGAGTCAATAGAGAAGAACCCCCAATATTTGGACTGAGTAGTAAGAATGACCTGGGAGTCAATAGAGAAGAACCCCCAATATTTGGATTGAGTAATAAGAATGGCCTGGGAGTCAACAGAGAAGAACTCCCAATATTTGGATTGAGTAGTAAGAATGGCCTGGGAGTCAATAGAGAAGAACCCCTAATATTTGGATTGAGTAATAAGAATGGCCTGGGAGTCAACAGAGAAGAACTCCCAATATTTGGACTGAGTAGTAAGAATGACCTGGGAGTCAATAGAGAAGAGCCCCTAATATTTGGATTGAGTAGTAAGAATGGCCTGGGAGTCAATAGAGAAGAACCCCCAATATTTGGATTGAGTAGTAAGAATGGCCTGGGAGTCAATAGAGAAGAACCCCCAATATTTGGACTGAGTAGTAAGAATGGCCTGGGAGTCAATAGAGAAGAACCCCCAATATTTGGATTGAGTAGTAAGAATGGCCTGGGAGTCAATAGAGAAGAACCCCCAATATTTGGACTGAGTAGTAAGAATGACCTGGGAGTCAATAGAGAAGAACCCCCAATATTTGGATTGAGTAGTAAGAATGGCCTGGGAGTCAATAGAGAAGAACCCCCAATATTTGGATTGAGTAGTAAGAATGGCCTGGGAGTCAATAGAGAAGAACCCCCAATATTTGGATTGAGTAGTAAGAATGGCCTGGGAGTCAATAGAGAAGAACCCCCAATATTTGGATTGAGTAGTAAGAATGGCCTGGGAGTCAATAGAGAAGAACCCCAATATTTGGATGAGTAGTAAGAATGCCTGGGAGTCAATAGAGAAGACCCAATATTTGGATTGAGTAGTAAGAATGGCCTGGGAGTCAATAGAGAAGAACCCCCAATATTTGGATTGAGTAGTAAGAATGGCCTGGGAGTCAATAGAGAAGAACCCCCAATATTTGGATTGAGTAGTAAGAATGGCCTGGGAGTCAATAGAGAAGAACCCCCAATATTTGGATTGAGTAGTAAGAATGGCCTGGGAGTCAATAGAGAAGAACCCCCATATTTGGATGAGTAGTAAGAATGCTGGGAGTCAAAGAGAAGAACCCCAATATTTGGATTGAGTAGTAAGAATGGCCTGGGAGTCAATAGAGAAGAACCCCCAATATTTGGATTGAGTAGTAAGAATGGCCTGGGAGTCAATAGAGAAGAACCCCCAATATTTGGACTGAGTAGTAAGAATGGCCTGGGAGTCAATAGAGAAGAACCCCCAATATTTGGATTGAGTAGTAAGAATGGCCTGGGAGTCAATAGAGAAGAACCCCCAATATTTGGATTGAGTAGTAAGAATGGCCTGGGAGTCAATAGAGAAGAACCCCCAATATTTGGACTGAGTAGTAAGAATGACCTGGGAGTCAATAGAGAAGAACCCCCAATATTTGGATTGAGTAGTAAGAATGGCCTGGGAGTCAATAGAGAAGAACCCCCAATATTTGGATTGAGTAGTAAGAATGGCCTGGGAGTCAACAGAGAAGAACCCCCAGTAATTGGACTGAGTAGTAAGAATGACCTGGGAGTCAATAGAGAAGAACCCCCAATATTTGGATTGAGTAAGTGGAGTTATTTTGTCTGAAAATGGCAACTGGAAGTAGCCAATCAATAAACCTTTAATACCTACTATGCGCTAGGCACTGTGCTAAGTGATCTCCTGATTTTCCTCTCATCTAGTGGACTGCTTATTCTTGATCTTTCCTATATATTCATGAGCTCTCATGTTTTCATTTATCATCTCTATATAGATGATTCTCAGATTTCTTGATTCATAACATCTCTGTCCAGCATCTCAAGTTGCCGATTGGACATTTTGTCTTGAGGAGGTTGATGACTTAGGAAAGAAGCAAAGGACAGGAAATCAGAGATCCTGGTGAGGATGAAGAACAAGTTTGGGGAGAGGATTCTGGGAAGATGACAGAGGATGGCAGAAAATTCCAACTTCCTAGATTTACCCCACAAACAAGACAAAGTAGTCTTCAGGGCCAATGTGAAGTGGTAAAAATAAACAACAGTTGGGGCAGAACAGGATAAATGAGGTTTGCCTGGTGAGAAGTGTAAACACCTGTGGGGAAATGGCCAGCTGTGAGCACTGGAATTGGCTGGGTTAGCCCCAGTCATAGGAACTATGACCTCCCAGACAGTGAGGAGAGTCTGGTGTCTGAGCAGAGGAAGATTGACACCGGACTCAGCTGGGCTGTGGTCCTGGGTGAAAGGGAACCATGGCACCCCGTAAGTGCAGGGACGCTGCAGGACTTAGGGGAAGCGGAGTTCTGGGCTTTGTTGCAGACCAGAGGGAGAATTGGAGGAGGATCTGAGACCCTGGACACCTTCCTCACAGCAAGAGTAGAGATGAAATATAAGGTGAACATCAGAGACTAATTACAAGAGACTCACTAAGGACAAATTGTTTGCTTTTTATACCCAGAAATTTAAACTGTTACGTCTAAGATTGTCGTTAGTTTGAAAGATTAGGGTAAAAGTAAGTCTAAAAAGCAAAACTGTATAGGGAAAGGTAAAAAGAGTCATTATCTCATGCAAACCAGATGAAAAAGAACTGACGCAGGGAAATTAGAGGAAGAGGGCTGGTTGCTCTGGAACTCTGCTCTCATTGGGAATGGGTTAAAGAGAGAAAATACAAATATATCTAGAAATTTAGAAAGAAATGAGAGGCTAAGGGAATAGAAAAGGGGAGAGGATAAGAGAGGGATTAGTAGAGGATATCCAACTCACATCAGATTTGAGTTAAAGAGAAAACAACATATTTATTTGGAACGGAATAAAAGCATTCTAAATTTATAAAGAAATAAAAGAATGATGGAATAGAATAAAGTGGGGCATAAAAGGGTGTATAGATGAAGAGGAATGAGATAAAGAGATAACAACATATGTATACATAGATATAGATATATTTGGAAGAGTATAAAAGTCTTCTAAATTCAAATAGAAACAAGAAGGCAAGGGGATAGAGTGGGAGACAGGATAAGGGAAGGATCTTTAGGGAGGACTGGTAGGTTAATAATAGGCAGGCAAGATAGGTAAAAGTAAAGCAGAAGAGTCAGGAGCAATAGGAAATAAGTAATACACACAAACATAAAATAAAGATCAGGAATAGAATTTATTCTATTTTATTTATTTTTTTATTATTTTAAATTTAATTTTATTATTTATATTATTTTATACTATTTATATTTTTCATTATTTATTAATCTAGTCTAATTTATTCTAGAAAAAGCAGGGATAGTAATCATGATTTCAAAGTTAAAGTTGAAATAGATTTAATTAAAAGAAAAAATAGAAAAACTAAATATACATCAGTCATATTAATCAAGATTAGGTTGGAATATTGTTGTGGCAAAGAAATGGGTTAGTAGATTTCAAAAAAAAAATGAAAGACTTGGACTTGTAAAGGAAGATGGTATAAGAGAAACAGAGGGCAAACAAGGGTAATATGGTCTTATGCGTGATGAGGTCCTGAATGATGAGTCTGGTAGACAGAAAGAAACTGAAGCATTGATATAAAAAAAAAAATTATTCCCTGGGGCAGACGGGAAGAAGGATCTAATAATCAAGATGAGTTTAGTTCCATGGTCCCACCTTCTGGAGGAAACCACAGTCAGAAATCCAAGTCCCTGAAGCGACATTTTTCCTATAAAACAGTTTAAGGCTGGTGGCTTTGATGCTCTTTGTTGGGTCAGCTGCCACTGGCGCTCTGCCTTGTGGTGTCTTTCCCCTTCCCCTTCCCCCATGCCCCGTGGTATCTCTCCTAAACCCACTACACTTCTCAGTCCCACTTCTCTTCCTTATAACTAACCTTTGAGGGTGCTTCCCATCTCTAGTTCACATGTACACTCCTGGTGTCTATTGTAGCCCCTCATTCTGTCCGACCTCTTCCCTAAATAAATCCACCTTTCGCCAAAGAGAATGGCCATGGGGAATTCACCTCAACATTTGGTGGCTACCGTCATCCAGTGTCTACATCAGCCATATCACACGGATGCATATGAATATATGTATATATATATATATAGTATGTAATTATAGATATCTATGTATATGTTTGTGTATATATGTGTGTGTACATGTTTGTGTATATTTATATATGTGGGTACACACATACACACACACACACACACATTTCCAGGCTTAATTGTAGCCTTCTTGGGGAAGACAGGGGAAAAAGAATAAAGCAAAGAGTACACAGAAGAGAAAAGAAAACCTAGAAGGAAGCAAGGGTGGACAGCTCTGCACCCAATGTGTTGCATTCATTATATAGCCTTTCTTGAAATGGAAATTTATTGCTTCATATTTTGAATTTTCTTGTGTTCTGTGCACATGGCAATTTTTTTTCTTTTCCTATTTTGTATTTAAGGTTTACATCAATAAATGATAGAAAAAAAAGAAGAGTTTGGGGTTACAAGGTAAGAGTATAGGTAGAAAGGCAACAGATTGTTAACAGGAAAGGGAATTCCAGAGTCCATGGTTATAGAAATGGTATATTTTTATGTGCTCGCAAAATTGCATCTGTGTGTAGCTGAAAGGGGATTGAGGAGGTCATGGGAAATGAGGAAGTTGGGAAAATGGAAGATTAGGATGTTTGAGGGAGTATGGTGAAATCCCCTAGTCTCATCTATGAAGGATTTTACATTTGAAAATAGACACACGTTGAAGTCACGGGAGCCGGAATTGAAGGGGAGAAAATGCAAACTCGTTGAAGAAGTGCCCTGTGGGTCTTGCTGTTATTCTGTCACTTCCATCTTGATCTCAGCAGAGATACTGGAGGGTTTTGCTATGTCCTCCTCCGGCTCATTTTACAGATGAGGAAACTGAGGCACACAGGGTGAAGTCATTTGCCCAAGGTCCACAGCTGATTTGAATTCATGAAGATGGGTCTTTCTGATTCCAAGCCCAGGGCTCCAGGCACCAGTGAGACGGTCAGATATGAAGTGAAGGAACCTCCAAGGAGATTTTCCTGAAGAGTGGTAATATTCCTTGGAAGAGGAAATGGAGAGCAGAGTCTTAGCTTTCTCATCTCGACCAGGGAGTCTGGGGAATGAGTGAAAGCTTGGCCAGGGTGAGAAAGAGTTGTTAGGGAAGCTGGGACACCAGGAGGGAGCCAGGGATCCGTGACAGCCAGACAATAAAAGGAGTGGGAAACAGAGAGTACAGGGGAAGGCGTGAAGAGATGGAGAATGGGACCTTGAGGAGGGGGTGTCAAGGGGAGTGGGAATAAGAGAGCTGCCAGTGGAGGATGGCTAATAATGCCGGCTGGGACTTCAGCACCATGGGGATGCGGAGAGGATGATGGAGAGGGGGGCTGCTGAGCACTGATGAATGAGGTGGGTTATAAAGATCACCAGGGATTCAGTCTCAGGGGGTAATTCTCTAGCTGTAGATAATGTAAGAAACATAATATCTTAGCAAGACTCCACAGACTCACTGATGAATGCAGGGAAGATTTATTTGACATTTTTGCAAGCTGAGGAGACACACCTTTGAAACCCCAAAGGCACCATCTCATTTCCTATCCTGAAGCACAAGGGCCTCTCCTGCTTCCCCATTAACTAGATATTTCAGAAGACAGGACATGAATCTCCACCCTTCATTACATAGCCAGTCCCTGCCCCAAAGGAGCTTATTTTCTATCAGGGGGAAGGTAACAGAGGAGGACTGAGGGCAAAGAACTGAAGATTCTTTTCAAATCTCAGACCATCACCCCTGATTACAAAAGTAATCAGGGCACCCCTGTAAAAAGTAAAAAAAAAAAAAAAGTAAAAAGTAAAAAGGCACCCCTGCTTCCAAGGAACAATCTTTGGGGGAAGATCACCTCCACCCTTGATTATTCTTTGATGTCCTTGTGGGTTTCCGTTTCCTAATTCAAGTTTCATTTCTCCAATTTGATTTTCATAACTGGAAGCCAAATAAATGCTCATCTATTTCTCACAGTAGCTACCCCTCTGAGGCTGCTCAGAGCAGGGGAACAGCAGGGGAAACTAATAGCATGGGTTTTTTTTTTTCCTTTCCCAGTAGGCAAACCAGGTAATTAGAGGGAGCAGGAGGGAATGGAGTCCCTGTGTCCCTTGCAGGTAAGAGAAAAGAGTCTTCTGGACTCCTCCATCATGACTTGGAGGATATGAGAGAAAGTATAGTAGTGGAAAGTGTAGGGAGGGAAGCAGTGTCAGCAGAAAGGAACCAAATCACATTGAATGGCAGAAGACAGAAGGAGAAACAAAGGAAGAGTTTCAAGAACAATCTACATTTTTTAAGCACTTACTGTATACCAAGCATGGTGCTAAGGGCTGAGGATCCCAAAAGAGGGAATAGTTCTGGCCCTCAAAAAGTTCACAATCTAAAGATGGAGGCGGGAGCCAGTATGCAAACAAATATTTACAAAGCAACCTAAATACAAGAACAAATAGGAAATAATAAACAGAAGGAAGGCACTAGAATTAAGGTGAAAGAAAGTTTGGTAATTATGGAGCACCTAATGTTTCATTACAGATCTGCTTATTCTTTCCATTCTGCCCTCGGAAATGGGACATAGGGAAGTTAGGGATGAGTTGGGGAGAGCAAAGACTTTGGCCATCAGCAGCCAGGGGTTAGTGAAACCGGAGACCTGACCTGATCCCCTCCTTACATGGAGGTTCTTCAAATTAGAGAGGACTTCAGAGGCTGAAGTAGTGCCAATGATGAGGGCAGAGTGACTGTAGAGTGGTCTTGTGAGAGAGGTACTTGATTGCATGGGCCAAAGGTCTTTCCTTGAGGTCCTATCTCTGTTGATGATGTTATGCTCTGTAAATCCCCAGGAAATCAGCCTCAAAGTGTGCAGGAACATTAGAAGTATGAAATCCCAATCAGCAAAAGGTCATTTTTCCTACCCTGAGGGCCAGGAAAGAGAAAGGATCTTACGGGCAGCATTAATTTTTTTTCAATTTCTTTCTTATTCTTGTTTTTTTTTTTTCTTTTTACACAATTAACAAGGAAATTTCTTTTGCATGTATATACATATTTATATTCCTTTTAATTTTTTTGCCTTCTTAATGGATCTAGGAAAAGGGGAGGGAGAGAATTTAAAACTGAAAATACAGTGGAATAAAAAAATCAAATATACCTAAAAAAAGTTATTGGGCGTCTGGTTAGACGAGTTTCCAAACATGATGCTAAGTTGAAATGCAAATATTGGACTTAAGTTAAAATGCAAATATTTTGTGGAAATGGTATAATTATTCAGTTAAAATGGGAGCAGATGGGGAGCCCAGTAAATAGAGTGCTGGGCCTGAAGTCAGGAAGACACATCAAATATGGTCTCATATACTTATTAGCTATATGGTCCTGGGCAAACCACTTCCCCCATTTGCTTCGGTTTCCCTTCATTTGTAAAATGACCTGGAGAAAGGACTAACAAACCATTCCAGTTTCTTTGCCCTCCAAAAAACCCAAAAAGACTTGTACAGAATTGAAACAACTGAACGACAATTAAAATGGTAATAAATATGTTTCTATAATGAAAAAATTATCTTTAAAATATTGTTGTTAGTATAAAGTGTTCTCCTGGTTCTGCTCATTTCACTTAGCATCAGTTCATACAAATCTTAGATTTTTCTGAAACCATTCAGCTGCTTATTAGGCTTCCATTGATGGCAGAATTATATCTCTTTGGGAAGGACTGGAGTACTCTGGGGGAAAGTCACAACTCTGTGGGAGTCAGGCATTTGAATCTCAGAATCTCTTTATCATATGTCAGGTGGTAACAGATCTATACACCCGCTTTGATGCCATCATTGACAGCACAACAGTATTCCATCAGCTTCGTATATCACAACTTTTTCATGGATTCCCCAATTGATGGCTACCACCTCATTTTCACTTTGCCCCCATGAAAAGAGCTGCTGTATTTTTATACATATGGAGCTTTTATTCTTTTTTTGATCTCTTTGGAAAATAGACCCAGGAGGCTAAAATGAGATACTTAAGGCACTGCCTGGTACATAGTAAGTGCTTAATAAATGCGGATTTCCTTCTTTTATAGGGACATCACTGGATTTAAAAATATGCACAATTGTATGGCCCTTTGGGCATGATTCCAAATTGATTTCCACAATGGCTGAACAAATTTATAGCTCCAGCAAGAGTACTTAGTATGCTGATTTTCCCTTTCTAGCATTTGTCATTTTTCCTTTTCTGTCATGCTAGCCAATCTGGTAGATGTAAGGTGGAACCTTAGAGTTGTTTTCATTTGCATTTCTCTAGTTACTCATTTAGAGCACTTTTTTTTTCATATGGCTATTGATAGCTTGGGTTTCTTCTGAAACAACTTGATAATATACTTTGAGCATTTATGAACTAGAGAACTGCTTTTATTTTTATAAATTTGAATCTGTTTCATACATGTCTATATGGATGTATACATATAAATATAAATGAGAACTTTATTAAAGAAATCTGTTTCACATATCCCTCCATATTCTTGCTCCTCTCCTAATTTTAGCTGAATTGGCTTTGCCTATACACAAACTTTCCATTTTATATTATCAAGGATGTCCATTTTACCTCCTATGATCTTTTTTGGGTCATGAACTATTCAGTTATCTATAGATCTAAATAGGTATGTTCTTGCATGCTACCTGTACCCACTTGAAGCTTATCTTGGTATACAGTAGAACATATTGGTCTATACCTGCTAAACTGCATTTCAATTTTCCTTATATATTGCTTTTTTTTTTTTTTTTTGATGGCAAGTTCTTGTCCCCTTAGTTGGCATCTTTGGGTTTACTGAACACTAGACTACCGTGCTTCAAAGAAGCACATATTTTATTTAATCTTGTCAACTGATCAATCTCTTTATTTCTTACTTAGTACCAAATTATTTTGATGACTTCAGCTTTATAATACACTTTGAGATCTGAAACTGGGATTCCTTTCCTTCCCACTTTCTTTTCCATGAACTTCCTTGATATTCTTGACCTTTTGTTCTTCCTGGGGAATTTATAAAATTATGTTTTTCTAGTTATAAAGTAATCCTCTGGTATTTTGAATGATATGCCACTGAATAGAAGAATTAATTTAGGTAGTATTGTAATTTTTATTATATTGGCTTGACCTATTCAGTAAATATTCCTCCAATTTATTTAGAGGTCCTTATTTGTAAAAAGACTATTTTATTATATACCTATATATGCATACACACACACATATATATGTATACACATATGTATAATAAAAATAAAATGTAGAGAGTGTAATCTCCTTAAGGACAGGGACTATTTAATATTTGGCTCTTGATTGATTGATTAATGGTTGATTATAAGTATACTGATAAGATATTTTACCTTGTTTTCTAATTTTTCATTCTTTTGCTTTTGATTTTTTCTCAATTTTTCATATAATCATTAGCTTCCATTTGCTCAAATCTAGTTTTTAAGAAATTATTTTCCTAAGTGAGCTTTTGTATGTCCTTTTCCATTTGGTCAAAAATTTTTAAAGCATTCTTCTCATTAGCTTTTTGCAGTTCCTTTTGCACCACTCTCATTTCTTTTCCCAGTTTTTCCTTGACTTCTCTTACTTAATTTTCAAAATCCTTTTTGAGCTCTTCCATGGCCTGAGACCAATTCTTATTTTTCTTGGAGGCTTTGGTCAAAGAAGCTTTGATGTTGTTATTTTCTTCTGAGTGTGGGTTTTGATCTTCCTTGTCACCATGGTAACTTTCTATGGTCAGAATCTTTTTCTGTTGTTTGCTCATTTTCCCAGTCTATTACTTGACTTTTAACTCTTTGTTAAAGTAGGGCTTTGCTTCCAGGATAGCTTGTTCCTTCTCTCCTTGCCATTCATATATTTACCATCCTTCTCTCCACCCACACATTTCTTGAAATGAGAGATTTTGATCTTATCTTTGTATACTCGTTGTTATGGCCAGCATGTAGTAAGGGCTTGTTGAGTGAATGAATGAATGAAGTCTCCTATACAGCTTAAGGAATAGATGCTGGGAACTCTGGCAGGAACAGAGAACTGTCCTAAGCTTAAGGGATTTTGTGCTGCTGTTTTCAGAGATCCTTCTAGGGACTGGTAAATTTTCAGTCCTTCCAAGGTGGTATGATCCAAGGAGCAATGTGTTTACAAGTCTCCTGGCCTATGCTCTGGTCCATGAGTGACAACCAGCACTCCTCTCTGCCTTGGAACTGTGAAGAGGATCCCCGATCCACTTTGGTTGTGAGTTCTAATGTTCTAGTGCTCCCCCTTGTCCTGTGAGCCAGGACTATGTCTGGATTTGAGTGTGGACAAAGCAACAGAGTCCTGCCTCAGTGCCAACAAAGAGACCCCTATAATCTCCTGCCCAGCTGCTCAACGTCTTACTGTCTGTGGGCTGAGACCTCCACTGCCACTACTGTTGGCACTGCCAGTTCGGTGGCTCCCAATACCCTCTCCTGGTTGGCTGGTTTCCCAAGGCCCTCTCACCCTAGTGAGACACACCTTTCCTGGTGGCCTTCCAGGTGGTCTTTGGTACCTGTGAGCTAAAAGATCTGGAAACTGCTACCTGGTGCAACAGAGCTTTCCTGCTGACCTTCTAACGTCTTCAGTTGGAAAATTGATTTTATGACTTCAGATGCTCTAAAATGTGTTTAGAGTCATTATTTATTTATTTTTAATTGAAGCTTTTTTTAATTTTCAAAACCAATGCAAGGATAATTTTTCAACATTGGCCCTTGCAAAATCTTGTGTTCCAATTTCCCCTCCCCACCTCCTTCTCTAGATGGCAAGCAATCCAATATATGTTAAACATGGTAAAATATGTTAAATCCAATATATGCACACATATTAATACAATTATCTTGCTGCACAAGAAAAACCAGATCAATGAGAAAGAAAAATAAAATTCAAGCAAAAAACAACAAAAGAAGTGAAAATGCTACGTTGTGATCCACCCTCATTTTCCACAGTCCTCTCTCTGGGTGCAGATGGCATTCTCCATCCCAAGACCATTGGAACTGCTCTGAATCCCCTTATTGTTGAAGAGCGCCTCGTTCATCAGAATTGATCATCATATAATCTTGTTGTGGCCGTGTACAGCGATCTCCTGGTTCTGCTCACTTCACTTAGCATCAGTTCTTGTAAGTTAGAGTCATTATTTAAAGGTATTTGGAGGGGTTTGGGGGAGAGCTTGGGTGAGTCCCTGCTTTTCCTCTGCCATTTTGGCTCTGCCTGGTTTAAGAGCATTGTTTCATTCTGCATCCACTACTAAATCTGGGCGAGGGGGTGTACAAATGGCCCCCTTCCTTCCCAATTCTGCCCCCTCCATGCATTACTGTGATGGCTCAGCCCTGATCATATTAGCAAAACGTTAAGGAGGCTTCAAGGGAATTTCCCTGAGGCTGGTCTCTCTGGGGGCATCCCTCCCTTAGGGTGGCAATGACCTGGCACAGCTCCCTCCAGTTATCAGAGATTTCTTCAGGGTCATCACCCAGGGCCCACCCCCTACCTGTGGGGAGCACCCCAGGTTCTACCCTTAACCCACTCCAGCTAGGTGGCTCCGTTGAGTGCTGGTCAGGAAGACCCAAATTCAAATTCAGCTTCAGACATTTGCTAGTTGAGCAAATCCTTTAACTCCTGTTTGCCTCAGTTCCTTCAACTGTAAGAATAAATGGTATTTACCTCCCAGGGTAGGTTCAAATGAAATACTATATAAGGGTCTTACCACAGTATTGGGTAAACACGAGGTGCTTAATAAATGCTTGTTCCTTCTCTCCTTGCCATTCATATATTTACCATCCTTCTCTCCACCCACACATTTCTTGAAATGAGAGATTTTGATCTTATCTTTGTATACTCGTTGTTATGGCCAGCATGTAGTAAGGGCTTGTTGAGTGAATGAATGAATGAAGTCTCCTATACAGCTTAAGGAATAGATGCTGGGAACTCTGGCAGGAACAGAGAAGTAGTGTTCTCTGCTGAATGGTTTGGTTTATCGACTCAGGGAGATCTATTTGGTCACAAGAGGTTGTTTGGAATATATTGTCCTATTGTTCTTTCCCTTCCTTCTCGACTCAATACATCCCTTTTCTCAGAAATGAAATTTTACCTTTAAGCATATTTCTTTGGAGACTGGCACTAGAGAGGAGGAGGCTGGGAAATTGGTATCATCTGATTTGGAAGGAAAAATAAATTCGCGAATCCAAGTAGCAGCCTCCTTTGGAACGGCAGAGGCAACAGCTGCTTCCCTAACATTTGGTGAATGAATGAAGAAACAGATACCCCAAAAGGAAGGAGAGCACTAGGGCCAGAGAAAGAGGGATACAAAGAAATATGCAAAGAGACATAATGTCTAGCAGAAAGGGCGGGCTACAATGAAAAAAGCAGAAGATATTCTGTACTATCTAATTATGTAAAAGAAAAAAAATCCACATATAAATGCACAGGTGAATGGATAGCGAATAACTCACAAAGTTAAAAATAAATTATATGTATTTTATATGTATACATATATAATTATGTATATAATTATAATTATATGTACACACATATAATTATGTATATAATTATAATGTGTGTTTTATACGTATGCTATATAATTATAATTATATATTATAATTGCATATATAAAATGTGCAGGCCTGTGGATCTATGACTAAGTGGAGGAAGACCTGAGTGCAAATCCAACCTCTGACATGGATTAATTGTGTGACCTTGGACAAGTCACTCTATCTGTGTATCTCAGTTTCCTCCGTTATAAAAGAGAAAATAAGAGCACCAATCTTTTAGGGTTATTGTGAGGATCAAGTAAGATAATTTTTATAAAGTGTCAAGAACATTGCCTTTCCCTTCTCAAATGTGAGCATTCTCAGAAATGATGCCGATGAAATGAACATGTTCTCTCTCCTCTTTCTCTACCCCATGTCCCCCAATCCAGTTCCATAAATGGGTAGTGCTAATTCTTTGCATTATATTTGCATATTTATATATTATATTTATTATTATTATAAAATATATTTAAATATATACATATTATCTATTTATAAGGATCCTTATCTTGTCCGCATGAGTACACTCCCCAAACTCGAGACACACAAATGGTCTCCCCCAGTGGCTGAGGCCTGAAAAAACAAAAAAACAAATCCGTTGCCCTCAAGTCCATCTGGCCATAAAGCTTCTTCAAACTCGGAGGCTGGTTCTCAGCCAGCAGACAATGGCACAATGGGGTGAGCTGGAAAAGGCCCAGATCTGGGAGAAGTTTAGACAATAATGACGCTGTACAGACAAACAACTCTGAAGGACTGAGAGCCGCCCCTGTGCGGGGACCACCAGATTCCCAGAGTCCTGACCATGAAGCAGAGGCTGAAGGACTCGGGATGCGGACCGAGATGCCCAGTTTTGGACGTGGCCCTGCGGGAACTGACTCGTTTGTGGCAAGGGTCCCATTTCTTTTTGGCTTTTTTTTTTTTTTTCTTTTTTCTTTTTCAGTTGGAAGAGAGAAATAAAAGAAATTTTTATTAAATGAAGAAAATTAAATTAAAACCTTTTTTTTTTTTCCCCAAAAAGAAAAATGTGGATTGAGTGTTAAATATGATCCTCGATCTGACATGAGACTTTTCTAGGCCCGTTTTTTCCTTCGCTGTACAAGGTGCATGAGTTTTAAGGTTCCTCTCTGCTCGCAATGTGATTGTCTCACCTGGGAGGGAGAACAGGACTGAGCCAGAGACACTGATGAAGAGCAGAGCGGGACGGAGGATTTGGGAGGGAGCCTCTGCGCTCTCTCCCCTCCCCCCCCCAGTTTGGGTGCTCATTTGCATAGCTGCCTGAAAAATAATTAATTATGCAGGTGGCTTTGAGCCAAGTCACTATGGCAACAACCTGAGAGCGCCGGGGGAGGCTCTCAGGGCCTGTGGGAAGATGCAGCCCGGCCAGGACGGGCGGCCGGGTCACGAACCGGCAATGGGAAGCCCAAATAGACTCTAAGGGGCGTCTCTAGTCGGTTTCGTTTTACAAATGAGGAAAACACGGGAGGTTCAAAGCGATTGCCCAAGGTACAAAGGTAGGCCGCTAGGGGGCGCAGTGGAGAGCGCACTAGCCCCGAAGGCAGGAGGACCCGAGTTCAAATCCGACTTCAGACACTCGCTGGCTGTGTGACCCTGGGCAGGTCACTTAACCCCAACTTCCTCAATCAACAAAAAAATAGAAAATATGGATTAATTAAATTGCTTTAATTAAATTTAAATTTTAATTAAAATTAAAATTTAATTTAAATTTTAATTAAAATTTAAAATTTAAATTTAATTTAGATTTTAAAAAATTTAAATTTTAATTAAAATTTAAATTTATAAAATTTAAATTTTAATTAAAATTTAATTAATTAAATTAATTAAAATGCGATTATTCCCGCTTTTGTTGGAATTTCCGCGGGTCTGCGGCCCCACTTAGCGCTCTCTGGCGCGTTGCCCGGCCCTCGCCTTCTCCCCCCATTCCGGGCGCAGCGACCCTCCCAGCATCCCCCGCTCCCCGGAGCGTCCGGGGCCGCTGCAGACTCGGGGAGGTGCGTTTTCCCGTCGCACTACGGCGCCACCTAGCGTCCGGCCGCCTCCTTACAGCGCGGGAAATGGGGACAGGTAAAGGTTGACCGACTTTCGGAAGGATGCGAGGAGGGATGGAGCCGCGGCTCTCTCCGGGCACTGGCGGAGCTGCAACTGCAAGCCCGGGCCCTCCGCTTTTAGATCCCGCAGCCTCCGGGGCCGATCGGACGCTCAGTTTGAGGAGCATCACCAAGACTTTGTAGCTACCTAAATGTTCTAGTTCTAAATAGTCCCATTTTAGAAAAATAGAACAAGCTACTAATCAACTCCTTAAGGAAAAAAACCTCCAGGACCTGATGGATTTACGTGTGGATTCTACCCAACATTTAAGGAACAATGAACTCCGACACTAACTATACAAACTATTTGAAAAAAAAGTGTCCCTAAAAAAAAGAAGTGGCCCCAAAGCCTTTCGTTTTACGCTTTGATACTTTGTCTCTCACCTCCCTGGTTAGTTTAAGCTTAGGTCAGTGTCCTCAAGCTTTTGTTCTCCGCATCTTTATCCTATGAGAAATGATTGGGGATCTGTCCAGTTTTAGGTCATGTGGGTTATAGTTATAGATACTGATCACATTAAAAAGAAAAACTAATTATGGATTTGTAGAAAGGATTTCAGAGATTCCCAGGATGCTCCGGACCAGGCTTTGAGAACCACTGCTCTAGGTTGTTTTGTTCGTTGTATGTAGATGGCCCACGCTTAGCACTAAGCCTGGCACTGTAGGTGCTCGGCGCTGACTTATTGATCCACATCAGGAGGTATCGCGTGGCTACAGCCACTCTTGGGTACCAGAGACCATTTAGCCAAGTCCTGTAGGGAAAGAAATGGGAATGGGAGTAGAGATCCGTGTCATCTAATGAATTACCATTGTAGCATTGAAGTCTTAGTAAATAAAACGTGCCCTAAATTGCTCCTTAAGCAGCAGAAAACTAATTAAGAAGCGTTTGTAAAGGACCTACTATGTGCCAGTAACTGCAGGGCAGACAGAAAGGCTGGAAAACTAGAGGCACTGCCAAGTGAGTCTAGGGATGGTAGGTAAGGTCGGGGAGACATTAAGGTGTCTGCTCCACAGGAATTGTCCTTTACTGCTGAGAAAGGGGGAGAATACTTAAGGGTCACAATGGAGAGGATGCTGAGCTGCTGACAGGAGAGGCCGGCGGTCAGTCAGAAGGGGAAGGGCACATTGCACACCTGGACCAATCCAGCAATCATTTCCTCACTGAAATTAATGAGTATAAACATGACACTTTAATAAATTTTAGCAATATCCCCTCCTCACATGTGTGTGTGATACTGCTAATAGATCTATTAAAGGCATGTAGCCCTAATCCTAATCCAAGCACTCCTACAGTCTGAGATTTCTGGGAGTCCGAGGGAGGGGAGATACCCTACCTGCCCAGTATCACAGACAGGATGTCTGAAACAAGACTTGATCCCGGATCTGTCTCAGAAGTCCACTACCCACCACGAACACTGCCTATCAGAAACATCAGTGCTAGTGTGTTGTGTGAAAGCAATCAGCTGACACACAAAACCAAGAGGATGCATGTTTGCATCCCAGAATCCTCCTCCCAGTTAGGTGATGGTTGATGGGATCATCCCACACAAAAGCAGCCAACATCTGGTAGGTCCTGCATTAATGCAAGATCCAGTCAGTACCTCGGCCTCAGCCCCCACATTCCGGAGTCCGAGTGCAGACTGTCCCTTTTGGTGGTGACCTAGGTCAGAATTCAGTGAATCCACCGGAGAATTTGTGCCTGGCCAGCATCTTGTTGGGCACATTGTCAAGATCCCTGCCCTTAAAGGGACCCGTATGTGCCAAAATGTTTGTGGCAGCCCTGTTTGTAGTGGCCAGAAGCTGGAAAATGAATGGATGCCCATCAATTGGAGAATGGTTGAGTAAATTGTGGTATATGAATGTTATGGAATACTATTGTTCTGTAAGAAATGACCAGCAGGACAAATACAGAGAGAATTGGCGAGACTTACATGAACTGATGCTGAGCGAAATGAGCAGAACCAGGAGAACATTATATACCTCAACAACGATACTGTATGAGGATGTATTCTGATGGAAGTGGATTTCTTCAACAAAGACAAGATCTAACTTAGTTACAATTGATCAAAGATGGACAGAAGCAGCTACACCCAAAGAAAGCAGCAGCTACACCCAAAGAAATGAATGTAAACTGTTTGCATTTTGGTTTTTCTTCCCAGGTCATTTCTACCTTCTGAATCCAATTCTCCCTGAGCAACAAAAGAACTATTTGGTTCTGCACACATATACTGTATCCAAGATCTACTGTAATCTATTTAACACGTACAGGACTGCTTGCCATCTAGGGGAGAAGGTGGAGGGAGGGAGGGAAAAATCGGAACAGAAGTGAGTGCAAGGGATAATGTCGTAAAAAATTACCCTGGCATAGGTTCTGTAGATCCCTGCCCTTGGGTCTCCATCTCCAACGGGAAACGAGGTCATCAGATCCCACGATTCAAAGCATCCCAGTGAATGAACATGATAGAGGGTGATGGAAAGACTCGACTTTCCAATCCTTGCTCTGGCACTTCTGTGCCCTCTGAGGAAGTTGCCTTACTACTCTGAGACAGAAAAGGCCTCCACCACACGCGCTGCTAACAAAGAAACAGGTAATGATGGAAGATGGAGAAGGGAATTCTAATTCTACCTCAGAAAAGTCATGATCATGGGCAAGTCACATGTAAACTCGGGCTATGGTGCCTGCTCCTCCCCTTCTGCTGTGAGCATCAAATGAGGTAATGTGTCATCTCTGCATAACGTCCGTCCCATAGAAAGTATCACTCCACATTTGTTTTGAAGAAGGCACCTTTTAAACAGAAAATGCCTATCCCCATACCTAATGAGAGTTCTAACTTCAGGTAATAGCAAATAATATTTTTTTAAAACACATTACTCATATTTTAAAGAATTGGTGGATGGTAGCCTAAAACAGACTAAATAAAAATTTCCAGGAAATCCCTGAGAATTAAAAGGCAGGAACCAAGACAAGACAGAACCAAAGGGAATGCTGACAAACCCCCATCCACCCATAGTCGAGCACATGCTTTTTCCAGGAGATATTTTGCTTACCTGTGACTTAACCATTGCTAATCAAGTTAAAACCAGCAGATAGCTCCCGAATTTAACTTTCTCTCCACCAAAGCATCATTCTATTCAACAGTTCCTGCTGGAAGGACTGTGGTAGGGACTAAGGATACAGACAAAACAAAGGAGCTTGCTTCACCTAGAGATTGAATTCTCCATATATCTTTAGATATAATAGTTTATTAGAAATTGCTTATGTAAAACATTCAGAGATTTTCCTCTTGTGGGAACAGGCGACTTCAGAAGAGAGCAGACATGCTCAAGTCCTCCAGACAGACCTCAGCTGAAGGGTCCTGAGCAAGTCACAAAACTTGAGCAGCCTAAGCAAGACTTTGAGTTGTGGAGCTGCTTCTTAGGGAGTTTTCCTGCTCCCCAGGAAAACTGTTCTGGAGATCATGAATTTTTTCCTGACAGAGGGCATTGGTCAGTTCTAAACAGATTAGCAATCACCAACTTTGACTTAAACTTAGGAAGTTGTGTCACTAGAAAGGAAAATGAATCCCTTCCATCAAGAGCCCCAATTCCTTATCAGGAGTAGCAAGGAGGATATGAGTTTTTAGTTAAAACTAGAGACAGCCTGGCATGTTTAATCTTTGGACTTCTAGGAGTTGGTCTACAAGAATATTTTAGCAAAGCTAATCTAGGGACAGTCCTACTGCCAAATACTTGATTCTATTTTCCCTAAATATTACTTTAGAAAGTTTCTAAGAATTTTATTCACTGATGTTTTGAAAGGAAACTTATCTGACATATTATGGTTTCTTCTCACAACTATACAACCAATTCAAAATGAGACCTCCCAGTCCCCTAGCAGTGGACCTGAAATGTCTTCCTTATCCAGGAAGAAGTAAAAAATAAAACCCAGCTCTATCTATCTTCTTGGTCAATAGGAAATTCTGAGGGGTGGGACTGTGACGAGGCAGCAAGTGCCACCCTGTGGAATGTCTCCTATGCTTTTTCACCCAATGGCAGCACGCTGAATGCTAGCAGAGGGCACGGCCCTGACCCTCGGGAGTGCGACATTCCGACAACATGCAGAATTCATCTGTTCTGGTGCACAGAACACTGGCACACAGACAGGATATATGTTCCAATGTCTTCCTAGAAAAGGTCAAACACCCTGTTTGCCCAAGAACATAACTGATTTGCCGTTCACTTGAGAGAAAGTGTCCCAGCCAACTGTTGCATGGGCTGGCCCGATCTTAACAGAAATACTGCTGGAATTTGCTGTTTGGCCACTTGGGAATCAAACAGAATTAAAGGCAGTTATCTGGGGGAAAAAAACCCTAAATTTTTACTCTCCATTTCTTCAGTAGGCATAAAGTGACCCACAGAAGACCCACCTCAGTGCAATTTGCGAAGTGAATATGCCCGAGGGAAAATCTGTTTGATCTTCAATTCAGACAAGTTCTCCTGAGGCAACTTAAAGTACTGCATTAAAAACAGAAGCCTATATGCTGCCAACCAGGACTAGTATGTAAATCAAAGACAGAGTGGTAATACCAGCCCTCATTTGGCTTTTGGCTTACTAACCCCACACCAATGCAGAAGCCCATAACAGAGCCCTGGGGGCACTTGTTCCTTGCTTTCTTTCCCCACCTAGCCTAGCCTTAGGTTCAGAGCTGGTGCTAATAATGTCATCCCTGCGTGTGAAAAGAAACAAGGGGACCTGTCACCACTGACACTGTGGAAAGGCAGTCAGCTCCCCTGGCCACACCATGAAGCCTGAGACTTAATCTTCCCAGGTGAATGGAAACCACTCAAAAATTTAAGAGCTGAGGTGAGCCGGCCCTGCAAGCCGAGTCTTGTCCATTCTGCAACCATTCATTCTTTCTTACCATTTATTTTTTCATTCCATACTGACTGTATGCAAGGTGCTCTGGATGTGTATACATATAGGGGGATAAAACCAAAGCTCAGGACCCTGGCCATGAAAGTCCCTCAAAATATGTTGCCTTTTCACACACACTCTAGCTTTCTCGGCCCCAAACTTGAGAACTGATACCTACTCCTCTACTTCAAACTTTGAAAAGGATTGTACAGCACAACAGATTGCTGTCATGATGCAACTTATTGCTGCAAAACATGGGAGTCATCAAAAGCTAAAAAATGACATCACCAAAAATGACTGTCTCTAATGTGGGGTCAGCCACACCTCCCATCCCACTACAATAAGGGCGTTGTCCCACAAGCTCTCAGGCTCAGCCTTGGACCTTTAACCAGGTTAACGGAGTCTCAGTTTTTACCATTTCTTTTCTGAAAAAGATTTATTTGAATGTGAAGAGACAAAGCCAAATGGAGACACGGTGGTTTCCAGAGCAATTTATTCATTAAAATCTACTCAATATGCCATCAACAGTTTTCCTGTGTGTATTGTGCTGATAAATTGACACTGAGAGGATTTAACAAGTTCTTCATTTAATAAGTCTGAATTCGTTTTCACCACATGGTATAGTACACTGTCATCTGTTCAAACAGATTTCTTTAACAGATCTTAGTTTAAAAAAGTCATAGATACTGTGAGTTTTGTATAAACTGGTGAACATTAAGTTAATTCCTTTGTTTTTTGACTTACAAGCCTCAGCTTCACCGCAGAATAAAGCATGTAGGCCAAAGAAAGCATAACCGATCACTCGTATAGAACAGTATTGTTTCTATAATTTGAAGCTTTCTGAATGGACGGGTTCAGGCCTGATGCAACTGTAAAAAGATTACTTAATGAATAGGCAATATGGAAATTGTACAAAATTTTATTAACTTTAATCATTAATAGCATAAACAGCACTGTATTACTATTGGCTATTCAAAATCAAAACTTCTTTTTAAATCCCCAAGAGGAAGGCATTTACATACAACCATGCCAACGTGTATTTATGGGTTGTGTCGATACATATTTCAACAGAAACTTTGGCTTTAGGAAAGTCACAAACATTTAAAATAATGGCTTTAATTGTCAAAAGTATACGGTAGGGGAAGTGTGCTTTAATTAAATATACATCATACCAGTGATGCTGGCAAGGTTGAAGGTTATTCCTAATGTTGATAGCAATAAAACTAGTTTGTACATGACAAGACAATGAAAGAAAAAGCAATCCCTTTGAAACGAATCTTGAATGAAAGTGTGTAAAAAAAAAAAAAAAAAAAGAAAAAGAAAAGAAAAGAAAAAGAAAAAAGGAAAAAAAAACACATTCACAGTGGTTTGTATAAACAATATGCATTTTATGACAGTAACATATGTCTAGTCTCAGAGAACACTAGGGCCCTCCTTAGATTCTAAAGAAAAACAAGCATTTACACTACATGTATATTGTACTGAATCAAAAAAAATAAAAGTCAATCGTGCAGTTACCCCGAAAGACGGGATCAACTGCTATGGAGTGTGCAGCAGGGACACCAACGGAAGTTGCTTTTTTAAAGGAATAGAGAATTGTTTTTCAAAAAAGAAACTTTCCTTGGGAGTGGATAAAGTCTTTCATTTGCTGTTGTAACCAGCAAATGCCATTCATTAAATCAAAAATGGGAAAAAGAA